>NC_034602.1:1777666-1783805 GCF_900095145.1 Mus pahari | reverse complement strand
CCTGCCCCTTTTCTCTTCAGTCCCCAGGGCAGACCAAGCAGCTCCCGAGGTCCCCACCCATTCTCAGCTCTTCTGAATTGTCCAAAAACTTCCTGCGATGCCCAAGAGCTAGAACCTGTCATCCCACTGGGCAGTGGTGGCACACACCGTTAATCCCAGCACTTGGGAGGCAGAGGCAGGTGGATTTCTGAGTTTGAGGTGGATTTCTGAGTTTGTCCTGGTCTACAGTGTGTCCAGGACAGCCACGGCCACACAGAGAAACCCTGTCTCCAAAACAAACAAACAAAAAACATGGACTGAGTAACCTGTTCAGAATGATGAAGTTATAAAATAGCATTTTTGTGTGTCTGAAGGTATTCAAAGGAACCACTTAAGTAATAAGTGAACCAGATTTTGAAGGTCACTTAAGCAGGTAAAACAGGTTTATTTATTTGTTTGTTTGTTTTACTTTATCTTTTTAAAAAGATGTTTATTTGTATGTGTGAGTATGTGTAAGTATATATATGTGTGTGTGTGTGTGTGTGTGTATGTGTGTACATCACATACCTGCCTGATATCCTCAAAAGTCAAAAGAAATAGTTGGGTCTTCTGGAAGTTTACTTTCAGGTGATTATTAGCCACCTGATGTAGATGTTGCACACTAAACCCAGGTCCTCCACAAGAGCAGCAAATGCTCTTAACCACTGAGCCATTTCTTCATCCCTTTGTTTATTTATTGATTGATTGATTGATTTGGGATGGGTTTTTGTTTTTTATTTTGAGACAGGGTTCCATGTATCCTAGGCTGGCCTCCAATTGAGTATATATAGCAGAGGATGACTTTGAACTCCTGATTCTTTTGCTTTCACTTCCCAAGTGCTGGGTTTATAGGCATGAGCCATCATGTCCACCTTAAGCAATTTGTTTAACATAAGTTGAGTAGACTCATTATGAGCACTGAATCTCTAGGAACAGAATGTATATTATCTATATTAGTTACTTTTCCATTGCTGTGATAAAACACCATGACCAAAGCAACTTGTGCAAACTACAGAATTCCCTTTAGCCTATGATTCCAGACAGATCAAAGAGAGTCCATCATGACACATGAAGAAGCTTGGCTGCAGAAACAGGACTCCCTGAGACCCAGCGGTCCCAGACTGCTCCTTCTCTACCCCTGTAGACAGGGATTCCATGGCTCCCCACAGCCAGATGCCCACCTGGGTAGTGTGGAGAGTGTATAACAGTTCCAGGTATCTGCCTGCCCAGAGCCCCAGAGCTCTGGCAAGATGCTGGTCATCTCTCCCACCCCCTTTATTTCCCCACAACTGGCTCCCCAGTGTGAAGGGGGAGCTTGTGGTCTCAGTATCTGGGATGTGTTTATTATAATCATACACTACGTCCAAGTCTTGGAATGGGTTATATTGGCAAATGTTAGGGCAACTTGGAAACTATCTATAGCATGAGCATTAAGCTGAACTAAGATAGGTAAGGAAAAAGAAAAAGGGAGACACAAGAGATAGTTTAAAAAGTAAGTTAATTAAGAGTCTGAGGTGTCTAGCTAGAAGATAAATTCCAAAAATAGGTTGGTGCCAAGCTACATAGGCTCTTGAATATCAGGTTAAATATATATGGTCTTTATTTAATGGTGAAGTTTGTACTATTTCTTAAGTCAAACATATTTGGAATTGTTTCAAATAGAAAATGATGTTTTAATATGAATTTATATATGATTATTTAAAAATTATTCTTTATTGTGGTACAAAAAGAGACTTTGAAAGTCAATTTGACATTAGTCATGTGGTTATATATGATGTCAAATTTAAAAACCAAGACAGCATTATTATGAATGGACCAAAATTACTTATTACTATAGGTTAACCCATAATAACTGTAACTGAGTACAACTATGTGTTCATTACCATATTTATGTCATCAAATTTATTCATGAGTCCAAATTATTTGTACCATAAGCATCTTTATGGAAACTGTCTCTAAGCATTTCCTTAGGTCACTTCTGAACTTGAATGTTTTATTGTCAGGTAACACAGAAAAATCTGAATTTCTGTGCTTGATTATTCTTTGTAGTATCCATAAGTTATAAAAGTCCTTAGAAATGACATTGGATTTGATAATCCAATGGATTTGTCCCACCCACAAGGGGCCTCTTCCCCTTGATCACTAATTGAGAAAATGCCCCACAGCTGGATCTCATGGGGCATTTCTACAACTGAAGCTCCTTTCCCTGTGATAAATCCAGCTGTGTCAAGTTGACACAAAGCTAGCCAGTACAATTGACCCCTTGTCAACATGACAAACACATCACTAGTAAGCCTCAACCCTCAATGTTTGTTGAATGAATGTACTAAGATATTGTCCAGATAAATTTCCTTCTCAATTATAATCTTTGTATAGGCCTTATAATACAAAAATATGAAGAAAATTTTATATATATGTATATATATATATATATATATATATATATATATATATATATATATTCTTTTACACATTTACTAATCATATTTAGGATCCTGGTTAAAAATTAAACTTTGAAATCTCAGAAAAAAGAAGTGATTTGTCTAGGAATATTTGAAAAGTAAAAAAAAAAAATCCATATAGAAAAATGAATTATTTATGCTCTCTGTGTGTACGAGGTTGAGGGTGCAGGAATGTGTGTGTTGATCCTCAAACCTAGCTATTCCTTCTACAATGCAATTCTTCCCCAGTTAAATCATTCTGATGTTAAGGAATATTTTAAGCAATAGTTGGAAGAATAAGTTTTGTGTAAATTCAACCAAATAATACTGTCATTTCATTTAATTCTTCTTTGCCTTGAAAATTTCATTTCTTTTTTTTCTACATTTTTGTATAATTTTAGTCTATACTCTCCTTCTACAATACATGTTTAGGGATCAAACTGTGTTTGTCATTCTTGGCTATCAATGTTTTTATCTACTAGTAATTTTATTGCTATGAAAACTTTTTGTTTGTTTGTCTGCTTGTTTGTTTTAATTACATCAGTGAAAATAGTTACAAATATTAGGTTTTCTGGTGTTTACACCTATTTTTCCTCAAAGTTGGTATTGTAGTACCAAGGGAGTGTTTGTGAACCCCAAAAGACTAGTCAGGATTCAATTTGACCATATCAGGGTCTTTATTCAAGCTAGCTCTCTGGCTTAACTCACTGCCTCCCCATAGGGTGGTTTTAGTGGAGGAAAAGCCCTGAACATTCATAGAGAAAAGGTTTTATAGAAAGTAGCAAGTGAGCAGTGAGTGTTTCTAGTCTGTCAAGCATCTAATTTCGTTTGCTACTATAGCGTTCAGCATAATTGGCTGGTGGTCAGAGCCAAAACATAAACTTAACTTCTGATTTCTTGCTAATTGGTGGTTGTCAGGGAGAGGACTGGCTTGTTGGAAAGTTAACCTGGAAATTGGAGCTAAACATTGGATTTGGTGGGGGAGATTAACAAGGAGATGCAGGTCTAGTTGGGGTTCGACTAGAAACTGGAGCTAGGCTCTGGTTTTGTTGGAGGGTAACTTGGAAACTGATGCTAGGTACCAGCATGTTAGTTTACTTGAGTTCAAACTTAGGTTAGGTTCTCTAAGATGGATTTTGAACTCAAAAATTTGGCCTCTCAGTATCACTTATCTAATTTCCAAGTAAACATTGCATCTTCTTTTCTTGTCTAACTGTTTTCCTTTTAATGGAAGGGTTTGCCTGGGCTCACTTTGAGACAATTACATCTGTCATGGCTAGATTATATGACAGAGCTCATGGTGATGGGAACATTGCTAGATTGCATGATAGAGGTCATGATGATGGGAACATGTGCTTAGATTCCTCACATCTAAATGAATTAGGAAACAGAGTAAAAGGAAGAACAGCCAAATACACTGTCTTAGAGTTTTACTGCGAGAACAGACACCACGACCAAAGCAACTCCTATAAGGAGAACATTCAATTGGGGATGGCTTACAGGTTCAAAATTTAAGTACATTATAGTCAAGATGGGAGCGTGGCAATGTTCAGGCAGGGATGGCACATGAGGAGCTGAGCGTTCTGCTTCTTTATCCAAAGGAAGCCAAAACAGACTGACTTCCAGGCAACTAGGAGGAAAGACTCTCAAAGCCAACCCCTACAATAACAAACTTCTTCCAGCAAGGCCACACTTCCTACTTAATAGTGCCACTCCCTGGACCAAGCATATTCTAACCATCACATACACATTATTTTTTTTTAAGAAAGAGTTTAGAATTTTACAACACAACAGAGATTATATGGCCTATTTCTTTTCTGAGCATGAGCATCATAGTAGAGTAGAGAACCTGTACTTACAAGTCATCATTTATTGTACTTTGAAAATTGTTCTAATTAGATAAACCAACATTTTTTGCTTCATCTTGCTTTCTTCTGAATTCCTGATGATTTCCTCATAAGAAAAAATTTACCATAGTAGCTTGGCTACTGCCTCATCTCTATGCTCATTATAGAGATACACAATTCATCAGTAATAAATAGTAAAATCCTTAGCATTTACACTAATTTCTTATTTCTGCTATATTCAATAACTACAATTTTATGGCATGAACCAAGAGAAATATGTAGTCTTTTTATTATAGAATTCAGAAGGTTGAAATGAATTTCCTTAACTAAAATCATTGTGTCAAATGCAAATGCTCTTTCTAGAGATTCTGGGCAAAGAAAAGTTCTGTTGCCTTAAAAAAATATTCCTTTTACTTTGGATTAATTTATTTTTCACTTATTGGTTTAGGACACATTTTTATATCTTTAATATCAAAAGAATAAATTTTTAAAATCTCAGGCAAACCTTCTGCTCCCATACTTTCATCATTACATCTTGCTGTATAAACTCTCAAACAGTTCTATGATATCTGTCTTCTTGTATAAGGCAGTGTAATCCTGGACAAAGTCCCTATCTGTAGTTTGGGTGCAAGGGGTTGTCTTGGGAATTGTTGCTGTCCACAGCAGACACGAACAAAGAATTGAATAACTAAGATTGAAAAGATAAGAAAGAAAGAAAGAAAGAAAGAAAGAAAGAAAGAAAGAAAGAAAGAAAGAAAGAAAGAAAGAAGAAAAGGGGAAAGAAAAGAAAAGAAAAGAAAAGAGAAAAGAAAAGAAAAGAAAAGAAAAGAAAAGAAAAGAAAAGAAAAGAAAAGAAAAGAAAAGAAAAGAAAAGAAAAGAAAAGAAAAGAAGGAAGAAAAAGACCAGGCCACAGAGAAAGAAAAAGTAACAGCTTTATACATTTCAGATGGGAGAAGCATAAGGCTTAAAGTCTACTAATGAGACTAGCTTTTTATTCAGCTCCTGGTTCTTCCCTTTTCTGTACTGATTCTATTTAGATACCCAACCCTGTGCTTTTCCAAAGTTTCTCCTGAAAATATCTATCTGGGAACAAGAAACAGCAATGTCATAAAACCTACATACACTTTCCTTTTTTACCTAAGACCCTCTTACTTTAAATCATAACTTGGCCTTATCTGAATTTTATTTTGTCATGTAGGTTAACACATTCACAATTCTCATATGTTAGACTTAGACATCTTTGGGAGGATATATTTATACCTACCACAATATTTCTGCTTCTATACATATATTCACTAACACCATCTACCGAAGCTGGAAGAATTAACATTTATGAAAGATATATATTCTTTCTATATAATATTAGCAAATATACTTTAAAGACACATTAATGAATTCAGATTTGTTGCACCCCAATTACTAGAGAAGAGTTTCTACAAACTCCCTTTATTCAGGAATATATCGACTTTTGCAACTTTAAATTTTCTATTTTTTTTGTGAATTGTAAAGCTCAATTAGTCTCATAAAATAGAGACTCATAAATGTTTAAAAGACTTGGTGCTGGCTATGTGTTAAAACAGTACAGTGTTATCTGAGGAAAGAGACACAAAAATTGAAGCAGCAGAGATACTTATTTTTTTTTTAGTCTTTATTATTATTATTATTATTTTCTTTATTTACATTTCAAATGCTATCCCAAAAGTTTACTATACCCCTCCCCCCACCTCTGCTCCCCTACCCACCCACTCCCACTACTGGGCCCAGGCCTTGCCTTGTGCTGGGTCATATAGAGTTTGCAAGACCAAGGGGCCTCTCTTCCCAGTGATGGCCGA
>NC_034602.1:1768202-1777655 GCF_900095145.1 Mus pahari | reverse complement strand
TCTCGGGCGCACACCCCTCCTCGGGTGGGGAAAGGCGCTGGATGCCGGGGGGCTACCTCCAGGCGAACACCCCTCCTCGGGCGGGGAAAGGTGCCGGTGCCGGATCAGCCTGGGGACTCGCAAATGCTCTTAACTGAGCCATTTCTTCATCCCTTTGTTTATTCATTCATTTATTTATTTATTTGGGATGGGTTTTTGTTCTGTATTTTGAGACAGGATTCCATGTATCCTAGGCTGGCCTCCAATTGAGTATATATAGCTAAGGATGACTTTGAACTCCTGATTCTCTTGCCTTCACTTCCCAAGTGCTGGGATTATAGGCATGAGCCATCATGTTCACCTTAAGCAATTTGTTTAATATAAGTTGAGTAGACTCATTATGAGCACTGAATCTCTAGGAACAGAATGTATACTATCTATATTAGTTACTTTTCTGTTGCTGTGATAAAACACCATGACCAAAGCAACTTGTGCAAACTAGAGAATTCCCTTTAGCCTATGATTCCAGACAGATAAAAGAGTCCATCGTGACGCATGAAAAAGCATGGCTGCAGAAACAGGAAGCTGAGAGATCACATGTTCAATGGCACAAACAAAGCAGAAAGAACAAACTGGAAGTGGGGCCAGTCTGTAAACTCTAAAAGCCTGCCTCCGTTGATATACTTCCTGCAGCATAGTCTAATCAGCTCCCCAAACAGCATCACAAATTGAGGATGAGGTGTTTAAATACTGAGCGTATGAGGGACATTCTCATTCTAACCACCTCCGTGTCCAAAACATTTTAGGACACCCACCTTGTAGCTAGAACCTAATTTTGGTTCCCAGCACTCACTTCTGAGTAAAACAATCAGCTCCAAAGGATTTGATGCCCTCTTATGGTCCCCAAGCATACACATTCATACTTACAATTTAAAAATCTTTTAAAATAACAAATCTCCAGCTTGAGGGTATAATAGTGATACACTGCTTGCTTAGCATGCAGGAGCATTTGCTGTAAGTATCCCATCACCACAACAAACACAAATACAAAATCAGGTTATGGAGAACTTAAAGGGTTTTATATTTTATTATTTACTTAACTAGATTCTGTTTTGATAGAGAACTCCAGGAAAGTTTGTCTAAGCAGATCTAGGCCTTGGCCAAAAGATCAGGTGGAAAGAGTAGGCAATTAAGATACCATTGTAGGAGCTGGTGAGATGGCTCACTGTTGCTAATTCAGAGGACCTGGATTTGGTCCCAATGCCCATATGGTGGTTTATAACCATCTATAACTAATTCCAGGGAATCCAATGCCTTCTTATGTCATCCACATGCAGAGGCAGACACATCTCTGTGAATTCAAGGCCAGCCAGGTCTACACAGAAAGATCCTGTCTTTGTTTAAATTGATTTGTAGCTATACACAGTAGTGCATACCTGTGACCATAGCACTTTGAGAGGCTAAGGCAAGAAGAATGTGAGTTTGAGACAACACAATATCAAGCTATATAGTAAAA
Organism: Mus pahari; assembly: GCF_900095145.1. Lineage (NCBI taxonomy): Eukaryota > Metazoa > Chordata > Mammalia > Rodentia > Muridae > Mus > Mus pahari. The sequence goes on along the minus strand of NC_034602.1, from coordinate 1,776,160 downwards.
TCTTATCTCAAAATAACAAAGGAAAGATAGATACGTACTTCTTAATGTTTATTTATTTATTACATATATGGGGATTAGTGTGCTGTAGGTTTGTTATGAATTAAAAAGGGCAAGATATCAGATAATGTACATAACATTTTTCTCACAAATAAGTATTTAAAGATTATAATTACATTTATAGTTGTATACACAAATTTCCTAGAAGGCTGCTTTGGGGAGGTGAACTGAAAGGTTCAGACTTAGAAAATTTAACAAGTATAGAGTTAGAAGAAGGAACCAAAAGCAAAATAGCAGAGCATAGATAAAAGTCTGTTCCATTGGGTTTTTGCCAAGTATAGATAATTACCTGTTGCTTTACAGGTATTGTTTTTATTTATTATTTATGGTAGGTATTTACATTATTAAAGAATCAAAATGAACTGAGATAGGGCCTTTTCAATTCAATTTGATGTTTTAGAGAACACCATCTTCTTATATTAAAATAAAGTCAACAGAACTTCAGACTGTTTTATGCTACTACATACATAATATACAAACCTTTTTTGTTATTAATTATAGGAGTCCCAATTTCATCTGCTGTTGCAGGTGTAGCAGTGGGATTGGTTACCAAAAACAATCCAGAGAAAGGTGAAATAGAAGACTATCGTTTGCTAACAGATATTCTGGCAAGTATATTCCCAGTTTAAAATATTTACAAGTATATCTAAAAGTACATGCTTAGACCAGGCACATACCTTCATTGGCTGAGGCAGAAAGATGACAGTCCTAGTCTAACTTAACACTACATAGCAAGACCCAGGCCAACCTGAATCATGTGAGGAGACCCTATCTCAAAAAATAAAAAATTAAAAAAAATAGTAATAATAATAATAATAAAGACATATAGAAGCCTCAGCCTAGAACAGTGGTTCTCAATCTGTATGTCACAATCCCTTTGAGGGGGTTAAATGTTCCTTTTATAGACCATCAGAAGACACAAGACCATCAGAAAACACAAATATTTACATTATGATTCATAATAGTAACAAAATTACAGATATAAAGTAGCAATGAAAATGATTTTATGGTTGGGGATCACCACACTATAAGGAACTAACTGTATTAAATAAAGGCTTACAGCATTTGGAAGGTTGAGAACCACTTAATTTCAGGAATAGAGAGCAGTATTTACTTCCTCTGTTTGCCTTGGATTTTAAAGGATATGTATTACTACATTCTTATCCAGAATGGGTCCTTAGGGTTAATTCTAAATTAATCTTTTATGTATTTTTAGAAACAGGCATGAGCTAAACATAAAGTGATATTTACAGTGACAAGCTCTGTGCGATGGAGCAGCAATGAAGCAGCAGAGGTGGCTCTTTGCATTTAACGTTAGAGGATGCAGCTTACTCCCAGAGCTAGAATTTGAAATTCTTCTACAGTGACTATGGGTGAATTTTGTTTTGTTTAAAAGTTTACTGTGGTTTCTTAAATTGTTGAAGGGAATTGAAGATTATAATGGTGACATGGATTTCAAAATAGCTGGTACAAATAAAGGAATAACTGCATTACAGGTATTTTTGAAAACCATCCTGTTTCATGTTTTAAATATTTAAATAATGGCATGGACCACTATTTATTTTTGGCTGTTCCATATTAGGCTGATATTAAGTTACCTGGAGTACCAATTAAAATTATAATGGAAGCCATCCAACAAGCGTCAGGTAAGTCAGTGTGGCCTGTCCCTCTCTCGTCTCTGTCTGTTAATGCTACCTACAGCTCCCACTAAGCTTATTACTCAGTATTGCCTTCAGAATCCAGTGCAGCTGACTGACAGAATGTTGGCCTATGATACATAAAGAATTGAGTTTGCTCCATAGCACCATTAAAACTAGAAGAGTTGCAGCAATGTAACTTAACATGAGCAAGTATTAATTACTGATCACAAGGACTACTCAAATGAAAGAAGAGTGACATTTTAATATTTACAGAGTAAGCAGCTTTCCGAGTTAGTCTGGAGAAGTAAGTGAGAGATAGAAGTAACTTTTTAAGATGGTTGGAAGATAAAGAACTTTCATTAGTGAGCTAGAGTCTGTACTGTACACCAGACAAACTATTTCAGATCATACTTAACTTGAGGAGCAACATTTTTATTGCATTGCTTTTTCTTCTAGTGGCAAAGAAGGAGATACTGCAGATAATGAACAAAACGATTTCAAAACCTCGAGCATCAAGAAAAGAAAATGGACCAGTCGTAGGTAAGACATTAAAATTATTACCAATAGCTTGATAATATTAATATTTAAAGATTTACTACTATTTTAAAACATTTTTCTCGTATCAAAATAAGCCAGTTTCATTTCATTATTGATAAATATTTTCAAAGAAAAATTTCTTTTACAATTATTCGTTTGTGTGTGTATGTAGGTGGGGCATGCATGTGCCATATTGTATGTCCAAAGTCCGACTTGTGGGGGTTGATTATGCCCTTCCACCATGTGAGTCCTGGGGATTGAACTTAGGTTATTAGGCTTGGAAGCGCATGCCTTTTCTGACTTCAGCTATCTTCCCAGCCCTAGAAAAAGGATTTTTAAATATTCTTTCCATAAAAATATGGCAAGTGAGAACAGATATATTTATACCATGTATACATGTATTAAAAATCACAATACATAGCCGGGCGTGGTAGCGCACGCCTTTAATCCCAGCACTCAGGAGGCAGAGGCAGGCGGATTTCTGAGTTCNAGGCCAGCCTGGTCTACAGAGTGAGTTCCAGGACAGCCAGAGCAACACAGAGAAACCCTGTCTCGAAAAACCAAAAAAAAAAAAAAAAAAATCGCAATACATAAAATTTCTGTATTCTTATATATTTTTTTAAAAAAATTGTGTATATTGAAAAAAGAGCAAATTTTAAATTTGAGAATATACTCTTTTTTTTTTTTTTTAAGATTGATTTATTTATTTATTATATATAAGTACACTGTAACTGTCTTTAGACACACCAGAAAAGGGCATCAGATCTCATTACAGATGGTTGTGAGCCACCATGTGGTTGCTGGGATTTGAACTCATGACCTTTGGAAGAGCAGTCAGTGCTCTTAACCGCTGAGCCATTTCTCCAGCCCCAAAACATACTCTTGTACATTTTTCATTAATATTAGTCAAACAAATTTCTCCTAGTTCATAATGAAAGATTTGTACATATGTTTAGGTTCATATATCTTTGCCTGTTTTACATATTTGTCTGCACTGCATTTCAGAAACAGTAAAGGTTCCATTATCAAAACGAGCAAAATTCGTTGGGCCTGGTGGATATCACTTAAAAAAACTCCAGGCTGAGACAGGTAAGAGTTACCTCTAGTTTGAGGGTATTATTAAATCCAAACCATGTAAGTTTCTATTTATCTCTACTGTGCTATTCCAGAAATAGTATTTGAGAGATAAAAGAAAGACCAGAAGAAAAGTATAACGTTTTCTGTGGGACCGTTTTGTAAGTCCCCAAGTCTTGATCCTCAACAGTATTCAAAAAGGACAAAGCAGCATGTACTGGGATATGCCAGGGATCCAGATATATTTGATGGCAGCATTGAGGACAAACATAGCAAGACCTGCTTCAGATGAAAGAGAAAGGATGACAAAAATTCATCATACTCCTTTCACATTTAAAATTGGAAATTCCCAAATAAGTTTTAGTTTTTCACTTGAAAGGGTCATTACACTTTCTTACTTCTACTGCTTTGACTTACGTTTCATTCAGGATCTTTTGTTTAAAGAATATATATACAGAGGCCAGGTGTGGCAGTGTAGACCTTTAATACTGCTTTCAGGGGCAGACAAGTGGATCTCTATGAGTTCAAGGCTAGCCAGAGTTCACAGATAGTCAAGGCTACATTTATTGAAGACTGTCTCAAATAAATAAATACATAAATAAATAAATATTGAAGGCTGTCATAAATAAATAAATAAATAAATAAATAAAAATAAAATAAAACAACAACAAAGAATATATCCAGAAATAATTTTGTTTTGTTTCTTCTAGAAGCAATGTTTTGATGGCCTAATACTCATTTTGGGCTTGTGAAGGACAAGAAGAAGCAGAGTTGCTTTAACCAGTGTTAAGAGTGAGAAACTAACATGATTCATCTATTCATTCTAAAGGATGAAAATGATAAAGCAAGATAATGAAAGTATTCTGGTGTAATTTCTAGTCATAATTAAAGAGCAAAACGAAAGACCTAAAAATTGGCCTTAAAAATATGTTAGGACATGTTTTACTATTATATCCACAGAGCCTAGTAAAATGCCAGTTAAGGAACTAACATTAAGCGTACAAGGAACCCAATCCCAATGCTTTGAGGTCCCCCCCATCCTCATATTTGTTTTTAGATTAGTCACCTTTGGCAATGAGATTGTTAATTTTAATGTACTGAGTCACCTCTTTTTGTCCCTCCCACTCCTCGCCATGACGCTGTGTTTATTCTAAAGGGGTAACAATTAGTCAGGTCGATGAAGAAACCTTCTCCATATTTGCACCAACACCTACTGCAATGCATGAAGCAAGAGATTTTATTACAGAAATTTGCAGAGATGATGTAAGTGTACATCTCATGATAGTTTTTCCTTATTTTTCCTGTTATCTTTATTAGTCTAATGGTTTATTTTACACTTTACAGCAAGAGCAACAATTAGAATTTGGAGCAGTTTATACCGCTACAATAACTGAAATCAGGTAATTACAAGTAAACAATGGGCTCACTTTTAAAAGACTTGTACTGCAAGACCAGATTCACTTTATACTTAGATATATGCCAGTAGCTGGGGGGGGGATTTATTTATATATCAAGGTCTCTAGCCCAGACTGGATTAAAAGTCATTATGTAGCTGAGAATGACTCTGAACTGTTTTTGCTCTTTATTCTTTTATATTATTATTATTATTATTATTATTATTATTATTATTATTATTATTATTATTAGGTATTTTCTTCATTTACATTTCAAATGCTATCCCGAAAGTCCCCTATACCCTCCCCTGGCACTGCACCCCAACCCACCCACTCCCGCTTCCTGGCCCTCGCATTCCCCTGTATTGGGGCATATGATCTTCACAAGACCCAGGGCCTCTTTATTCTTGAGTGTATGCATGTTTTGCCTGCATCATGTCTACTCAGCATGCAGTGCCTGAAGAGGGAAGAGGGTGTTAAATTCCCTGGGACTGGCTTTAGATGGTTGTGAGCTACCAGGCAGGTGCTAGGAATTTAACCCTAAGTTCTCTGGAAGACCAGGAAGTACACTTAGCCACAGAACTGTGCCTCTAGCCCACACCTTTTTGTGTTTTGTTGTGCTTATTATTTGTTTTATATATATGGGGATTTTGCTTACATGTATTTCTTGTGCTGTGTGTGTGTGTGTGTGTGTGTGTGTGTGTGTGTGTGTGTGTGTGTGATATCTGCAGAGGCCTGCAGAGGGCATCAGAGTCCTTTGAACTAGAGTTACATACTGATGTGAGCAGCCATGTGGGTGCTGAGACCCAAACCCAGGTCCTCTAGAAAAGCAGCAGTACTCTTAATTACTGAGCCCTCTCTCTAACTGACTCTGAACTTCTGATCTTTCTGCTTCTCCTACCTTGACTTGTTTATGTAGTGCTGGGAATCAGACTCTGGGCCTTGAGTGTATGAGTACTGTGCCAACTGAAGCTCCATCCCCAGCCTCGTACAATCCTTTTTTTTTTAAGCTAATTTTTTTTCTATGCCATTATGTATGTTTTCAGTAACCTGGTTCTATAATAATAAATTCTTCTGCCAGAATTTTTTCCTTAAACCAAAGTTTCTACCATATTTTATTTTCACAGTACATATTCTGCCAATTTAATTTTTTCTGAAAACGGCCTAAAACATAGATAGTATTCTCTTTTCATTGTCGTTGTTTCTATAGATATTGATAATTAATACATATTTTCAAGTCCATGTCAACCTCAAAGTATTTTTATCAGCTGAAATTACTTCAGAATACCATTTCGGGGTGGGGAGGCATAGAATGGGAATGAGACAATCTATTTAACAGTACAGGTGAAAGATAAGCGATATAGTTGGTTGCTTTCAGACTAGAGAAAAAAAAAAAAGAACTAACCAGCCATCTGTATATAACTGCAGGTCCAGGATATCTAATGTCCTCTCTGACCTCCACAGGCACTAGGCACACATGTGGTACACAGACATGCATGCATATGTATGTATGGATGTATATATATATATATATATATATATATATATATATATATATACACACTCTCACGCAAAACATTCACATATATAAAATAAATACAAAATAATAAAATTTCATAAATTCTGAAGAGAAACAGGTTTCTCTTTTTCTCTATCCTTCTTGGTCATTTGATTCACAAATGATTCATAACTATAGGGCATAATTTTTTATTGTAAAATAAGGATTTGGGCTCAGGATATGTAGCTTATTAGAGAGGTCTTATGTATGAGGTCTTGGGTTCAATCCCAAGCACTGTGAAGACAGGGAAAGGAGGGGCAGAAACTGAAAGACAGAGGGAGAGAGGTTTGAGAAAAAATGTATTTGTTATATAGTCATAATTTTTATAATCATGAGAATATAGTCTAGAAGCCATGCGTGGTGGCACATGCCTTTAGTCCTAGCATTTAGAAGGCAGAGGCAGGTGGATTTCTTTGAGTTTGAGGCCAGCCTGTTCTACAGAGTGATTTCAAGGACTAGAGAGAGAGAGACTCTGTCACCAGAAAAAACAAAGAAAAATATATCCAAGAATATGGTCTGGGATTTGTTTGACACACTTCTTTAAGACCATAGATTCTATTTGTTGGTACACATACGACTGTTTTAAGCAAGCTGCTATCTTTTTGTAGAGACACTGGAGTGATGGTAAAACTGTATCCAAACATGACTGCAGTGCTGCTTCATAATTCACAGCTTGACCAACGAAAGGTAAAAGGAAAGTCTAATTAATTTGTGTATGTGTGTGGATGTGCGCTGAGTGAGTACTTGCATGTATGCATAAGGATCAGAAGGATGTATCAAGTATCCTCCTCTGGGACTCCCTACTTTTTTCCCTAGAAACTTGATCTCTCCTAACCTGCAGTTTGCCATTTCTCATCTAGTCTGGTGGCTATCAAGCTCCAAAGATCTTGTCTCTCCTCATTCCCCACAGCACTGGTGTCACAGGCAAATGCTTAACTGTCCCTAGCTTTTTATAGATGCTGGGGATCTGAACTCAAGTCTTCATTTTTGTGCAACAAGTGTTCTCATCTTCTCAGCTATCTCCCCAGCCCAGATCTCACTGTTTCTAATTGTTAAAAACAATTGATATTGAAATCAACCGAATTGTTGAGAATTGCGTATTTTGCCCATTAATAGTTTCAGTATACAGAATAAACATAGGCTTTCACTTAGATTCTTCTATTCACTTATGTTTCAGTTATTCACTCTTACCATTGAATGAGCTGCTTCCCTAGTCCATGTTTATCAATGTACACTAAGTAGACATTTGAAAGGCTAGACATTGAAGCAGCAACAATACTTATCTACAGAGTTTTTGTAGCTTTCATTTTCTTCTACTTTGATATTTTTGATTTTGCAGAAAAACAAATATAGCTGTTCACTTAGGGAAAAATATTTACTTCTGTGGTTATTAATTATATATAACTAATGCATTAACTTTTTTTCAGATTAAACATCCCACTGCCCTAGGACTGGAGGTTGGCCAAGAAATTCAGGTACCTGTGTTCTATATATTATCTTATCTTTAAAGGTGTAAATTGTGATTCAAGTTCCAATTAGTCTTTTTGAAAGAGTAGAATAAACACTTTTAACTTGTATCTCTGCACAGTGCTTTCATAAGTTAGGGTGCCTTAACCAGACTTGCTAAGTAAGGGTTTAAAATAAGACTCTTTCCCTCAAGGAGATCACCAAAAAAAAAAAAAAAAAAAAAAAAAAAAA
>NC_034602.1:1764223-1767224 GCF_900095145.1 Mus pahari | reverse complement strand
AAAGATGGACTTTGATTAAAAATAAAAAGCAGCCGAAAAAAAAAAAAAAAAAAAAAAAAAAGATCTTACTGTAACCCAGTGAGCCATTGTTTGGTAGCTCAGGCTATCCTCAAATTTAGCAAGCCTCCTGCCAACAAGTGCTAGGATAACAAGCATAGGGAAATACACATGGATTCTTTTTATTTTTTTATAACAGCTATTTAACCAGATTATATTTATTGAGTATATCTCTACATAGAACTAAGCTGTGCTTTTATTAGACACATACAGATATTAATTACTACCTTATTTGGAAAACATAAATTTAAATCTTTGAAATTACATGTCAACTTTAATCTGTTTCTTTAACATAGGTCAAATACTTTGGCCGTGATCCAGCTGATGGAAGAATGAGGCTTTCTCGTAAAGTACTTCAGTCTCCAGCTACAACTGTTCTCAAAACTCTAAATGATAGAAGCAGCATTGTAATGGGAGAGCCAGTTTCACAGTCATCATCTAACTCTTCCCCTTGACTCCTTTTTGAAATAGTATTAAATGGCAATATTCTGTGGAGCAAAATTTAATAGTCCTGCTTACTGTGTAGATTTATATATAATTTGAATATAATTATTTGTATTAAAATGATTATTTCATGTGCCTTTTTTATTTCAGGAGTAACCTATATTTACTTATTCTTATTTGGATTAAATCAATAAATATTTATTATTAAATGTAAGCTATTTTTATATCTTAGGAAAGATTACCTTTCTGTTCCTATAATTGTGAACTATTGAAAAATAATAGATCATTTATGCCTTCCTAAGGATCTTTTTTTATACCTTCCTTCTCTTCATATATAGTAATGGCCACTCTCATTAGTTCAACAACTGTGCTTGCCTACTACTGTTCTACACACTAGAAGTTGGCATTTTGAAAGCCAGAACCTATTTCTTCAAAGCAATTACAAATTTAATTGGGGGGAGCTGATTTGATTCAGTTGCTAATGATTCGTCTTTCAAATTGGTCACAAGATCATAAATACAGTGAAATGAATCCTATAAATGGAATTCTTGCTAGAGCAACTTGTTTTTTTTTAATTACCTAATATAAAAATTACACACTCATTGGACAGAACTAGGTCATTCTTCATATTATGTAATTGGCAGTGTGTGAATATTTTTGGTGCAAGAATGGGAGGAGTCAGTCAGTATAAAAATTATTGATATAATGTCTAGAAATAACTGATAACTGACAAATCCATTGCCTTTTTATTTTTTTATTTTTTCTGAGACAGGGTCCCTAGAACCCATTGGACCAGGCAGGCCTAGAACTGAAATCCACCTGTCTGACACCACATCACTCAAAGGAGTGAGCCGCCATACCCAGCTCATTGCTGTAATTTAAAACATGCTAATAGTCCACAAAAATTAAATACTACATAATTTAGACTATGTTCCTTTTATAAATCTTATAAAAAATATATGTGAATTTTTGATTCAGGATTTATTTATAAGATATTAAATATGTACTTGTTCAAGCCAAAAATTTTTAAGGTATGTTTATACTTAAGTCAGTAAACATTATCCTGTGTAAAACACCATATTAGACAATATTGATACATGTTCTAAAATAGTGAAGTAACTTAAAATGAACAATTATTTTTATAATTAATATTATTTAGTAGTAGTGACCACCATAATCCTTAATTTAAGGGACAGTAACCTTTAGTGGTGGGATTTTTAAATTTTAATTTGATTCTCTTAAATTTGCTCTTAATTTTCAAAGGCATCAAATGCTAAACTACTAACAATTTGGAAAAAGCAAAGCCAGTTCTTGGAACTCCAAGGGAGTGCCACAGCATTAAACAGACAGCTCACTAATACCAACAATTGAAGCACCATCACTTCTGCTTAAGACAGGAGCCTACAACTTGTGCCAGCCAGAGCATCTGCTCATCTTTATTTAAATCATGGTAGTTTTCCATAATTTCTAAGTGTTTAATCTGGGACTATCATATGCCAAAAACTGATTTATAGTACTTATAGGTTGTACCTTTATGACCTTTATTTTGACTAAGTTAGTGTTCCTTTTTTTTTTTTACATTTATTTATTTTGTGAACTTACAAACTACTATGCATGGGTGGGAATCAGTACAGCTTGTAAGAGTTGGTTTTCTCCTTCCACTTTGTGGGTTCCAAGAAACAAATTCAGCTCATCAAACTTACAACAAGCACCTTTACCTGCTAAGACATCTTCCTCGCTCAAACTATGGGTTTTATGTGACTATTTTCCTTTCCTTCCTAAACATCTTAAATTTCCAGATCTAAGAAGCATGAACATCAGCAGCTATCTCATTCAGCTTACTTACTTATTCAACATTTACTATGGACTGAGCACTATGACATGTGCAGTGATGTCAGCAAGCAAAGCTGAAAGTTCTAACATGCTTAGTAAACAGGTATATAACACATGATGTAGTGGCAGATGCTTTAAATTAGAAAGAGATTTGGGTAAGGGGTTGGATTGATCTGTCCTATATAGTTCATGATGAACACAGTCACCTTCAGGAGGAAAGGATTTATTTAGTGGCTTGCTCCTCATGCATTCCTCAGCTTATTTTCTTACACTATCCAGGATCACCTGTCCAGGGGTGGTACTAATGAGAGAATGCTTCCATCTGATTAGCCTATAGGCTATTCTGTTGGGGCATTTTATTGATTAATGCTTGATATGCAAGTCTTAGAACTCAACTAAAACAGTTCTACTTGATTATCTCACAGGGAAGTAGAATATAAAGTTGAAAGAGGAGGAAGCAGCTACACTGCGAACTTTAGCTTGCAGGTTATAAAGATAATAGATCTGATATCAGTAGAAAACTAGCTAAGTAAGAGTAAATGTTAAGCTGGGCGTGGTGGCGCACGCCTTTAATCCCAGCACTCGGGAGGCAGGAGCAGGCGGATTTCTGAGTTCGAGGCCAGCCTGGTCTACAGAGTGAGTTCCAGGACAGCCAGGGCTACACAGA
>NC_034602.1:1733044-1762318 GCF_900095145.1 Mus pahari | reverse complement strand
ATAGGGAACTTTCGGGATAGCATTTGAAATGTAAATAAAGAAAATAATAGTAAATAAATAATAATAAAAAAGAGCCCTTTATGAGCACAGTGCTACAGTATGTTTTTCTTTGTTTCCTTTGGAAACTTAATGTTTAATATAGTTATTAATCAAGTTGATAGGCTATCTAACTAAGGGTTCTTGTAACCATAACTTCCCTGGAGTTTACTGTAAAACAGGCTGACCTAACTTGAAGCTATCTTTCTTCCTCTTTCTCCCAAATGTTGAGAGTTGCTTATATGCATCATGGCTCTGGTGTTTTTTAAAATCATGGTAGGGGCTAATAAGATGGCTCAGCAGATACAGATACTTGCCACCAAGTCTTGATGATCTAGGACCATGTAATAGAAGGAAAATATATATATATATTCTTGTAATCCCAATATCAGGGAGATGAAGACAGGTGGAACCTTGGGGCTCTTGGCCAAATTCCAAGCCAGTGAAGAGACCCTATCTCCAAATGAATGATCCCTGCAGTTTAATTGTGTCTGCACATTCATACACAAAGTCATTTTATAGTGATAAGAGTTGATCATACTGGCAGGTACCTGCAATACCCAAGCTCCTTAGGAGGCTAAAGCAGAAGAATCTCTTAAACCCAGATATTTATCCCTTGTCTGGGTAGTACCAAAAAAGCAAGTTGGGTAGAGAAAACAAACTATTAACTGAAAAGAAAAAGTATAACTTTCTAAGCAGTGGAATTTGAATTGCTTCTTAATATAGAGAGGTCACTAGGTGAGCCTTAAGGAATGATGGCAGGAGAGAGGCAGACTGTTGAGTATCAGTTGTTTCATAAGCAGATGAAGATAAAGAGTATACAGTAAAGCAGTTTAGAATTAAGACTGAACTTCATTCTACATGTGCTAGGAGTACTGAAAAACACCATGTTTCATGAAAACTACATTAGCAGTTGCCTACTAATATTTTTAAATTGTGCCTATAAAATTACCATAATTCTCAAGAATTCATAAACTAGAAAGTGATACTAAAAATCACAAAGCATAAAATATGTAGGTAATTATCATAAAATATGTAGGTAATTATCATAGAATATGTAGGTGATTATAAAATAGGTGATTATCATAAAATATGTAGGTAATTATAAAATATGTAGGTAATTATCATAAAATATAAAATACAAAAATATTGAGGGGAAAACATCACCAGTTCCCAGAGAAGTAACTTACAAAATTCAACCATGTCCATAATTTGGCTACTATCAGTCAAAACTTAGAAATGGGCTGGAGAGATGGCTCAGCAGTTAGGACTGTGTTCCCAGCACCTACATGGTGGCTTACAGTGGTAGTTTATATCAACCACCAGTAAACTACAGTTCCAAGGGATCCGACAACCTCTTCTGCCCTCAGCAGGATCCTGAATGCACATGACATATATATACATATATACATACATACATACATACATACATACATACATACATCTTTTAAGTATAGAAACATAACACTAAAGGCATGGCTGTCAAAGTCAGGAACAAAACAAGCACCACTATTATTCAACACTTCTGGTGGTAATGAAATTAAAAGGTTTATCAGAGAAAAACAAAAACATTTTGAGATGACCACCTAAACCACTTAACAAGTAGGATTCACAAGTGAGCACATCAGAGGAACTAGCCGTCTTCTGCAGGAGTCCAAGCTGCTATGTGGAGAACTCATTTCCACTTTTCTCAGCAAAACCTTTCCAGGCCTTGAAGAGCTAAGCCTGCAATGACTTTGTCCTATGCCTGGAGTCTATTTTATGGTTAAATACCTGCTCCCAAAGAGTGCAAGTCAGTGAAGTCTATGAAGCCTCTTAACTGGACACTTAAAATCTAATACCAGGTGTAATCTACTTCCCAATTCAACATTCTAGCTGGTTTTAGTTAGTGAAGTCTATGAAGCCTCTTAACTGGACACTTAAAATCTAATACCAGGTGTAATCTACTTCCCAATTCAACATTCTAGCTGGTTTTAGTTCCTTTGGTGTGTACTCTTCCCAGCAGTTCCCATAGATTTAAACCTAGTTACCATGGTTTCAGAGCTAGAAGAGAAAATAAGCAAGTAATAAAGGACTTTCAACAGGAAAGAAAGTGCTTGCTTTTATAAGGATTTATGAGCTGCATCTACAAGATCTGGGGGTCCAAAAGTCTACAATCCCAAAATCACTAAGGGGCTCTCAACCACATTTTAAGGCTTCAAATTTTCCCAACAAGAGCCTTGGTTACATAGCCATGACTAGGCTGAACATTCAGATATCTTTAAATAAAGCTCCATGAACCTCAAATCCTATATCTACCCTTAAAATTGCAAGAAATAAGCTCAAGTCTATCAGTTGGGACCTAAATTTAGTCTCTGAAATATCCTAAATACCTCAATTGCAGTCTCTAATTATTTCCTCCATATTTTACAGGTGCCTGAAATTTTGCACAGGCAACATGGTTATTGTCAGCAAAAAGAGACCACATTGTGTCAGAAACTAAGTAAAACCATTCCGCAAAACCAATCTTACTGCTTGTTTTCTTGCCTTAGTATATAACCTGTGATGGTCATTCTTGGTTGTCTGGAATTATCTAAAACCTAAGCAATCTGATAGGTTCCTATGGTGCTTTGAATGAAAATGGCCCCCATAGGCTAACAGGAAGTGGCACTATTTGAAAATAGTAGGACTTGTGACTTTGTTGAAATAGGTATGACCTTGGGGTTGGGCTTTGGAGTTTCAGAAGCCCAAGCTAGGCCCAGTGGCACATTCTCTCTCCCTGCTGCCTGTGAATCAAGATGTAGAACACTCAGCTTCCTTTCCAGCACTATGTATACTTGTGTGCTGCCAGGCTTCTGTCATGTGGATAATGGACTGAACTTCTAAGCTGTAAGCCAGCCCCAAAGAATGTTTTCCCCAAGAATTGTCGTGGTCATAGTGTTTCTTCACAGCAATAAAAATTCCAACTAAGACAGTAACCTGGGTACACAGGGATTTTTTTCCTTAATGAAATCATTTGAAGTGAGAAGATCACCTTTAATTTGGGCCACACCTTCTGCTGGCAGCCTATGTAAAGGACATGGAAGAAGAATGTTTGCTCTCTTTGCCTGCTTGTTCCTACTCTTGTTCTCACTGGCAAGTCCATTCCTTCACTGAAGCCTACTTCTTCAGGATTCTGCCATATACTGAAGACCAGCAGAGACATAGAGACATACAGCCTCATAGACTAAACTACTAGATTCTTGGACCTTCCATTCATACAGAGCCATTGTTGGGCTAGCTAGACCATAGGCTGTAAGCCTTTCTATAAATACACACACACATACACACACATTCTCAGAGAAGGTTCTCAGAGATAGTAACAGCATATATACATACATACATACATACATACATACATACATACATATTATATACACACATTCTACCGAACTCATATGGCTTAGGGTAGGGTTTTTTGTTGTTTTGTTTTTTTTGTTTTGTTTTGTTTTTTTGTTTTGTTCCAGATTTTTTTCCTCCTGCAAAAATATCTGTGTCAGGCAGGAGAAAGGATTCTATGGGTAAATGTGTTGGCCACCAAGACTGACAAACCTGACTTTGATTTCCAGGACTGACTTCCACACTATGTTGTAGCACAGCCCCTCCCTTCACCAAATGAATAAATCTCATTTTTTTCAAAGCCTATATGGCAGTAATGAGATGTTTCAGCAGTTAAAGGGTTCTGGCAGAGAACCCATCTGGCTGTTCACAACTATAACTGCAGTTCTAGAGCATCCAAACGCTTCTGGTAACCACACACATACATACCCACATGCAATGAAAATCTTTTTTTAAAAGGTGTGGCATTTGTATTGTAATATAAGTAAAGTATTACAGTAATATAATCCAGAAATGATACAAATTATTCTGTAGGACATTATAGGTTATAAGCAAAACGTATGCCATTTTATATGAGAGACGTCATCATACAGATATTGGGATGGATTTGAGTCCTGGAAACAGTCATTTAAATCATCAAAAGACAACTACAGTATATTCACACACATTTGCATATGCTAAACTATTTCTAAAACAAAATACAGCATAAAACCTAGTGGAAAGAAAACAATGTTCAAAAATTATTTAACATTTTTAGATGATGATAGCAGCATTAAATCAAGTGTACAAGTATATAGGCCACACACCAAGAAACTGCCCCCAGTCTAACCTCACACACAGTGAGAGTGAGAGGGGATCTAGTGGGGAGTGATAGAGTTACTGTTTTCTGGAGAAAACCTGAACAGCAGGGAGCAGGAGCTGAGGAGACTTACCTTGCATTGCAGAAGGTCTTGGCCATTTTAATTTTTTACATATAAAGGTATTACTTATAAAGATCAAGGACTTGAGGCGCTCGTTTGGGCTACAACCTTTGGACTTGTAGTTTCCTGTAAAAGACTCTTGGGGAAGGTATGGCTATGGCACAGTGATGCTTCCCGACTACAGATGAGCTAGATGGACCCTGGTCAAAACATTCTACAGAGGATGCTCTGGGCACCTGAAATTTCTGTTCTAAAGGCTGAGTGGGCTTCCAGGATCTGTCCAGTGCTCTGGCCAATGTTCTTTTCTCCTTTAGAGTGGACGATGAAAAGGATGCTTAGACATAAGCCTTGGGTGTCCTCTAACACTGGGCTAAAACACTGTGGAAAGCTTTCTATGACCTTCCCAAAACAAGTCATATTTTCCCTGGTTCAAAGTACATTTTGTCCATATCACAGATTATCTGGGACTTATGTATAGTGATTCAAGTCCTTTTATCATAGGCAGAATCCTGTTACATACCATAGGCTGGCCTGGACCTCAAAAAGATGCTCCTGTCTCAGTATTTCCATGTCCAGTCGTTACAGGCAAATGACAGCAGACCAGGCTAATTTTCTTGGTCCCTCAGACATTTAAAGAAAAGCAATGAAAGCAATGATAGTTCAAATTTTGAAATCCTTTTTAATCAAGCGACTATGTACATAAGACACCCTTTTAAACAGGAGTTGCCGACTAACCTCGTCAAATCATAAGCACACTTTGACAAGCATAGTGATGACTACAACTCCCGAAACACACCGCGGGATCAACATGTGCACCTGCCCCGAGTTCACTTTTCAGGTTAGAGCCAAGAGTTGGCCGAGCTGAGGGACCATATAAGAGAACGGAGAGGCGGCTGAACTACACTGGGAGCCGATGTCTTCGGGCGAGCGTCACTCTCTGAGCGACGTTAACTTAACGCTGGCAACCGTTCTTGCGGCACATGAGGCCGAGAGCTCCCCGAGGACTGTGAGGCTGCATGCCTGGGCTTGCCTCGTCGCTGCCGCCGGTCCCTCCTAGCCTTTTAATGGTCAGTGCTACCTAACGGAAGAACGCTTCGGCGGGAAACAGGAACTGTCAACGCGCTTGTGGAACATTAGATCGCCCTCTGCTCACCGTGGCCATGCAACTTTCCCGGCAGAAGCCTCGCAGATTCTATTACGGATTCTAGCGGGTGACGGGGCTCGACCTTCCATCGTCCTCACGAATGACTCCAACACCCCCACCCCGCCCCGGTCCTTTTCGGGCGGACAGCCCGAGTCCCTACACTTGGCTTCACGCTAGTCCTGTCCACGCATTCGGACTTCTCAGCCCGGCTCTGTTCCGTTGAGAGCAAGTCCAGAGTTGACAACCGGCCACATGCCCAACGTCAGCCCTACAAATCCCGAAGACCAACTCGGCAACACCGTCGCTACGGCAACCCCGTACACACGCTTCCTCCCCGCGCAGGTAGAAAAGCTCGCGGGACTTCCCCGCCCAACTGAGATTCCCGAGTCAGGAGGCGGGGCCGAAAGAGGAGGAAGTCCCTCCTAGGCCGGCGCACCTCGGCGGCGCACTCCTCGCGAGATCGCCGAGGTCTGACTCTCCGGAAGTGTGGTCGGAGGTAAAGGTACTGTGCGTTGGACTCGTCGGCCGCCGTAGCCCCTGCTAGGGCAGCCCGTGCGAACCTGCTGGAAGAGGAAGAGAAAGGCAGCGAGTCGGGTTACAAGATGGCGGATCTGTAGTCGTAACCGCGGCGGGCGGCGGCGGCAGCGGGAGAGCGAGCGAGCTCTGGGGAGCAAAGGGAAGGGAGGGTGGTTGTGCGCCTTGGTGAAGAGAGGGGTAGCGGAGACCACGAGCGGAGGGCTCTCGGTGGCTCTGGTCACCCCTTCTCGCGGCTAAACCTTTGGAGCCATGGTAAACTCGGGCCTCTCCAGAGTCGCTGCCACCACCGCCGCTGCCGCCGCTACCGGCTCTCAAGAGTGAGAGATACCGGCGAGGTGAGCGAGGAGGTGGCGGCTGGAACGGTGGGGCCAGTAGCCACCATGTCGGATACACGGAGGCGAGTGAAGGTCTATACCCTTAACGAAGACCGGCAATGGGACGACCGAGGCACCGGGCACGTCTCCTCCACTTACGTAGAGGAGCTCAAGGGGATGTCGCTGCTGGTTCGAGCAGAGTCGGACGGTAAGGTTACTGGAACGGTGGCATAGGGGCTAGTGCAGCGGTTGCGGCACGACCTGAGGGTTGAGCGCTGGGCTCCGGTACTGTATTCTCACTAGCACCGCTAGGGACAGCGCATTGGTCTGGAGCCTGCCCTCCTTTACGATAAAAACAAACTGCTGGGCCCGGATTTACTCTGTCAGACGTGAACTCGCACTTCTCCGCCTCCATCCCTATTATGGATTTGACTCCTTCCCCTTCATGGACTATCGCCCATGAGATGACACCCACTCCCGAGCCGCTTTAGGTGCAGTCCTGTCTGTTGTACCTATTGTAGTATAAAAGGGTTAGAGAAACTCTGCCCTAAAAACAAGTTTCCGTTGTTCCAGTCGCCAGGTGCAGGGGGAAACTAAAATGGACTTTCTCTTGGAGTTAGTAGACTGTTTCCATGAAACCCAAGCACGTACTTTATTGATCCCTCCAAGGCTGCCATTGTAGGGAGTGAAAAAGTGGGTTCCACAATCTCAGCAAGTTCGAAAACTAAAGCAGACTGTAAAGTTGTATTTGTTGATTGCAGAATTCATAGAAACCATTTTAATATTAAAAACTGAGAGCCGAAATAAAGCAGCTACGACCTATACTCAAGAGCTGCCCAATCGGAGCAGCTAATGCATGCAAGAAATAAAAGAATAGCAATCTTAGATTTATTTTGGGCAAATGTAGTACTAGTGCAGAGTTCCTTTTAGGAGTTAAGAGGCATTTAATTTCTACATTATATGGAGGAGGGTTTGTCAAAGGAAAAGGATAAATATAATTTGTATGGTAAATCTCCCTGGGGTCCTTGTAATTTGTTTTGTTAGACAGGAAATTCAGTGTAACAGCTTTTGTTAAAGTTTAGTCTTCAAATGGTCAATTAGACCTTAAAGGTTTTAGTTACCTCATAGTCTAAATATTAATTTCACATTTCCTTCCTTCTGAGGACATATGGAGGTAGGATGAAATAGTCTAAGTTAACCATGTAGCCTATATTTGGAGAGAAAATATGAATTAAAATACATTTGTAGCTTCAGATGTTCATCTGGTGAGAAGACATGAAATGCTTACTGGATGTGTGCTACTGAAGGTTTTATAATTTGACTTTTTTTTTTTTTTTTATACTCTTTCAGGATCTCTACTCTTAGAGTCAAAGATAAATCCAAACACTGCATATCAGAAACAGCAGGCAAGTAGTTGTTTATCTTTAATTTGAAAACTTCATCTGTGATCCAGGATGTATTTATGTGACAAAGATGGGAATACTTTCCAGACAAGAAAAAAAGTTTGGTAACTAAAATTAGGAACCATATATATTTTATTTCAGTTTGAGAGTTTCAGACTGAAAAGCAGTTTTTATATTGGTGATTTAATGTTGGTTTTTAATTGAGCCACTGTTTGTGTTGCAATACAATGTATTCTTTGGTCTTTAAGCCAGGTCTGTTCTATATGCTCTACACTGAACCTTTTGTTCTGAGTCGAATTTGAAAGAAATGGCTTAAAAGAAAATTCAGTGTTCACTTACTACCATTAAGAAATAATTCAAAGAAATGTTTTTAAAGCAAGGAGAACCTGTGATATGAAGTTAGATCTTTTCATCAAGGAGAAGGATTTTTTTTTTTAAGTAGTATTTAAGTCTGCTTCTAATTGTATGCATATTTTAAAATAATAAATGAGTACTTAATAAATATACACATTGGTAATTATGCAACATTTTCTGTTAATATTGTCACTTTGGGAAAGGAAATCTGTTTTAGTATTGCTAATTAGTTAACATGAAGATATATCATTGAGTCTTTTCTTATCTGTGGATGTTTTCATTTTTATTATGAAGTACTAACAACATTAAATAGTTTAGAGAATAATATAGTGGACAATATTAACATGATATGTTTTTTTCAACCTTTTGTAATGTTTAACATGGATAAAGGTAAAATCTCCTTTGTATCTATCTCATTTTGTCTATTCTTTATTCTCCCTATGGTAACCCTATTCTGAAATTGTTTTGTATTCTGTATACATGCTTTTTATACCCTCCCTGCATATGTATATATTCATAAATAATATGTAGTCTTTGTTTTTAAACTTTTACAATACACTATTGATAACATACTTTACATGTATCCTAAAATTTGTGTTTTCACAATTCTTTGAAGATTTATTTGTGTTAACATAGGGAGTTTTTTTAATACTGTATTATATTCTAATGTATGATACAACTGTGAGTCATTTGATTTATTTTGTGTGTGGGTGTAGTGTGGTGTGTTTTGTAAATAAAGTCACTATGACAGGCTTTGGAAGGGAAAGACATTTAAGATTTGTATTTATAGCATCAGGTCTATCTTTTTTCAAGTTCTATGAGAATTTGGATTCTATAAACATTTCATAGAAGAAATAAAATTACATCTTTTGTAAAGCTTATTAATGATAAAAATATTAATGTAAATTGTTGATGCATGCAATGCATTCTTAGTTCTTCAATATATTTTAGTATTCAACTGGTGAGGTTTTTTTTTTTTTCTTGGAAAATTTTTATATGTGTCTATCTTTTTGGTGAAGAATTCAATTAAAACATTTGCCTTAAACTTTTGAGTGTTTCTCTGTATCTTAGATATATTTAAGGACATTTAAATAAATTTAATTTCTAGTTCAACTAGACAGATAGGTACTCTGTGTTTGCGCTGACTTGGGAGTCTTTGCTTGTTTGTGAAGAAATAATGTTGTCATTTTTTTCTCCTACCTCTGAATATAAATGATGATGGGGACATTTGCTCATGTAAGTGTGGGCTCATATTCATGAGCAATTAGCTACACATTTAGTTAAAATAACTTTTCTTGATGTGTGTTAAGTGATATTTTAGCTACTATTCCTATTGAAAAGAGTATATTGTACAGAGGCTTATTTGTAAAACAGTACTCCAACACTTTAAAGATATACAGTGGTTCTTCAAATACTTTAAAATTTTTAAAACATACTTTCATGTATAATGATACTTTCTAAAAAAAAAAAAAAAAAAAAAACAACCAAACAACTGGGCATAGTGGTTCCCACCAGTAATCCCAGGACTCAGGAGGCAGAGGTTAGGTGGATCTCAGAGTTCTGGGAGGGAGGGAGGGAAGGAGAGGGAGAAGGAAAGAAAAAAGAGAGAGNGATATTTTAGCTACTATTCCTATTGAAAAGAGTATATTGTACAGAGGCTTATTTGTAAAACAGTACTCCAACACTTTAAAGATATACAGTGGTTCATCAAATTCTTTAAAATTCTTATAACATACTTTCATGTAAATTGATAATTTATAAAAAAAAAAAAAAAAAAAAACTAGTTCAAAGCCAGGCAGTGGTTGTGCATCCCTTTAATCCCAGGACTCAGGAGGCAGAGGTTAGGTGGATCTCAGAGTTCTGGGAGGGAGGGAGGGAAGGAGAGGGAGAAGGAAAGAAAAAAGAGAGAGAGAGAGAGAGGAAAGGAAAGGAAAGGAAAGGAAAGGAAAGGAAAGGAAAGGAAAGGAAAGGAAAAAGGAGAGAAAGAGAGAAAAGAAAGAAAGAGAGAGGGGGGAGGGAGAGAGAGAGAGGGAGAACTAGTTCTGGATAAATTTGGTGTGTCTATATATCTATATCTATATACACATAGATATAGATACATAGATACAGATATATACACATATACATACAAACACTAAGTGTTCAAAACATTGAAAAAATATATTTTAAAGATTTATGGATCTGAAAATGTTTTCTGCAACTAGTCACATCTAAGTTAAAGTTCAGGGCTACATATCTTTATGATGTTTCCATACATAGATTACACACACATGAGGGGAATAGGGAAATGCATGCTGTGAATACTGTCTAGAGTCACCTGTTTTATTTACTTGACATTTACTTAAATTTTAAGAGGACCTTTCTAGTGGAAGTCAGAGCCATTTAAAGTTTTAAGTTTAATTTCTTTGTAATATATACAGTTTTTTTTCTATTTTAACCAAAATCATATTCAATTTGCAGTTTTTACTAAGTAGCACAAGTTAGAATTCTTGAATACATTATTTTTATGTTTATTAGAATTATCACATCAGCATTTGTCAACATTTGAAATTTTAGATTATGCTAGAAAGTTATTTCCAAAATTAAAAGAAATATATCATTAACAGATGGATTTTTAAATTAAAATGTGAATGAATGGCTTGTTTATAGAATACTTTACTAAATTCAAATATTTTGAATAGATTCAGATTAACTTATAATCACAGTTTCAGTCCTAAAATGACTGCTAAATTGTCTGCTCAGAATACATGGGTTTTTCTCTCCCAAAATATATTAGAATAAGTACAATTAAGTATCAAATAACTGAATTGTAGTACAGTACTTCCCCACCATGTCTAGTTCTGAAAAGGGTGAGAGATGGGAAGTATACTTTCTCAGTACATTTAAGTACTTAAGGAAACACATTGGGAAGAAAAGAAAATGATTATCCAGTACAGCATGAAACAACGTGTCTAATACATGTTTAAGTAGCTTAAAGTCAATCCTACCATTCTTGAGTAAACCAAATGTCAAAATCATAGGGATAGATAGACCTTAGCATATTTAACATAGTTATGTTTTCCTGGGTTTAAAAGATAAGTCCTCACTTCAGTGAAACAGTAGTACAATGATAAGATAGCTAATGAAAATTGTTTCTATAAGCCTAGATCTTACTGAAGATGCATGAAAGTATTTCCTATGGAGGCAGTTGAGGTACAGAAAGGTTATGAATGAAAATGCAAAGCAGGACTATTTCAACACAAAATATTATAAACAGAAAACTTGTATTCCACAGGTGTGGGCAGTAGAGCATTAGAGATAGGAGAAAGCAGCAAACAAAACTGCCATTATAAGTTCTTCTTAGAGACCCAAAATGGTGGAAATGATACTGCCCTTAAGCAAACTAGTCTGATATTGTCATGAATACTAGATGAGAGGAGCATGGGGGAGCAAAAGGCTTTGGGTGGGGAACTCTTGTAATAATTGTGATAGACAAAACGAAAGTCTGGTAAATAGACTTGAAGAAATGTAACTCTGATATGTTTTCAAGAAGTTGCTAGAGGACATGTGAATGATAAAAGATCAGAGAAGAAATCAGAGGCTGCTGTCCGATTGATTGTTTTGTATTATTACTACTAGTAGTACTGTTACTATGACTGTAACTGTTGCTATTACTATCTAGTGTTTGGGACCAAGAAAGTAATAGTTCTTTCCAGAAAGTGCATTAAGTTGAGTAGGCTTACTTTGAGCTTTTGGTTTGCGGCTTGGTTATCAAAATAAAGCTTTTTTTTTTTTTAATGTGCACTATGTTGGCATGGGTAATTCAAAAGTATTTATTGAAGTCTCTCCTACCTCTAGTCCATGTGGTTTGTGTTACTAACAGTCATCCTCATTACCATTTTCTTTGTTTTTATTATTTTTGGTTGGCTGGGTTTTTTGAAACAGGGTCTCACAATGTAGCTGTGGCAGTCCTGGAACTTACTCTGTAGACTAAGCTGTCCTCAAACTCACAAAGATGGACCTGCCTCTGCCTCCTAAGTGCTACGGTTAAAAGTGGGGGCCACTATGCACATCACCTTTCCATTTTCTTACACGTCATCATCTCACACTAAGTGTGTAGACTCACTCTCCATTTCTTAAGCACACATAACAAATAGCATTCCATATGCTATTCTGGGTACCCTCCCCCCAGACCCACGTGGGTTTTTTTGTTTGTTTTGTTTTATTAATTTAAGTTTGAAAGTGGGTGAAATAAATGAAGTCTTAACATTAAACATCTAGAACTGGTGGTAAGGTTTGAGTTAGTAAAGCAGATCCTCGTTTAAGAAACATAAAATGAACTTTTAGTTTCAGCACACCCCCTTAGTAGACAGAGAGTAAGAACAAAACTTAAGACAGCATTGTAGAACTGTCCACGTTTATTCATTGGCCCAGTACTTAGTAGGATGTTGTTTATGGGCTGATCTGAGTCTTCTTTAGGGTTGTTTGTTTTTTTAATTAAGTTTGAAATTTTTTGAAGACATAACTTATTCTGGGCTTTGTTTGTAGTACCATGGGGGGGGGCGGTCATCAAATCCAGCACTTTGCACATGCATTCTGCCACTGACCTACCTCCCAATCCTAGAAACAGTTTTTCAGTTACCTGACAGGGGAGATGCCATGATCACAAAGATGGTTTTTCCAAGATGAGACTTACCCATTGCACTCCAGATGTGCTGACCCCTGCAGTTTTCCTAATGCGGTAGTGGGGGACTTAGTTTGCACTTTCCTCTAAAACAAACAAACAAACAAAAAAGTAATGATCCAAAGTACATAACATCAATTTGTGGATGCTGGTGAATGCAATAAATGAAATAATATTTGGGGTTGGGGTTGCTCTGTAATCAAAATCGATTAGGCAGTCAAATTAGAGGATCATAGAGGTATTAGACAGATGTATTTAAATGATGTATTTGTGTGTGTGTGTGTGTGTGTGTGTGTGTGTGGTGTTTTGACTTTATGTCAGGGCACTATGTGTGTCCAGCATCCTCAGAAGCCAGGAGGTTTCAGATCCCCTGGGTCTGGAGAAGGTGATTGCAAGCTGCCATGTAAGTGTTGGGAACTGAACCCTGGTCCTCCAAAAGAGCAACCAGTGTAACATTTCTCTAACTCCTAAAAGGATTTTCTGTTTTTAAGATCTTAAAGGATTTTACTATTTTGAACAAAGACTAGCATGATCTCTTCCAGTGGGTAGATAGCTTTGAATAATACATTCAAAGAAGTTCAGTGCACTACACAGAGAAACAGCTCTAAGGACAAACTGTAGAAATGATGCCTGAGATGATAGTTTTCCTAAGTGGATTTCCCCAATATTTTTAAAGTAAAATTTTACTTTGTATCCAAAACAACCCTATTCATTCTGTTAGATTATTACATAGTGAATTTAATGTCTGATTGTTTATATGTGTTTAAACTAAAATCTTAACCTTAGTTTCTAATTACGGAGTTGGACAACCTAACCTTTTTAAAAGTAGGAGCAAAATTGAGGATACTCTATGAAGAATAGACCTTAGGTTATTCTTTCTGCATATTGGTGATGGGCCATACTTCTAAGCCTCCCATATAGCACCAATATTCAAATGCCAGAGACTAGAAGAGACTTACCACCACATTCTGCTCCCCAGCATCCATAGTCTCTTGGCCATGCCATAATGCAAAATGTGTTCCATTCAACTTAAAAGTCCCTAGTCTTTCACAGTCTTTTAACACTGTTTAAAGGTTCAAAGTCTGTTCTAAAACTCAAAGCAATCTCTTAATTGCAACTTCCTATAAAACCAAAAAGCAAATTACATACTTTGAACATAAAATGGCATAGAATATATAATGTCATTTCAAAAGGGAGGAATGAGAGCATAGTAAAAAAAAATCCTGGACCAGAGCAAACTCATCAAGACAGACTCCGAAGTGCCATGTAGCTTATGTCTGAGGGCAAAAGGATCAAGTGGCTTCTCCTTCCAGCTTTGCTCCCTGCCTCTCTCTTGGGCTGTTTCCATTCTCTGTGTACAGCTTTCCTTGGCAGTTATCCCACAGATCAAGCCTCTCTTAAGCTCGTTTGTTTGTTTGGTAGAAGTCTTGGGTATAACACTATATTTTGTTTTTCTTTTTACCCTATTTACTCTTTTTCATTGTATTCCTGCATAAGATTGTTACTAATAACCATGCCACAGAATCAGTGTTAGGATTAGGTTTGAAATCTCAGGAGAAGAAATTAGTCCATTACCTTTTAATTTACCTCAGACACAGGACAGAAAGCAGCCACCCTCTTAGCAAATATCACAAGACCAGTCTCTAGCCAAGTGGTACTATTGTTCCCCACTGAACCATCCCTCTACTCCACCTGACTCTCAGCAGTGCTCTGTCAGACTTCTACTGTGATGGGCCATAAAGCTCTGCTTACAATGTCAACTCATTTTTCTAGTCCATCCCTGAAAATTCTTGAGTATTCTGAAAAATATAGTCACATGATCAGGTTCTTCACAGCAATAGTCCATTCCCTTGTACCAGTGTCTAAATTACTTTCCTATTTCTGCAATTAAACAGCAACTTACAAAAAGGTTTATTGGGGCTTACAGTTCCCAGTGTGATAAGAGTCCATCACTATTACAGTTAGGAATCATAGCAGCAGGGATGCATGGAAAAAACAACTGAGAGCTCGGGGCTCATGTTTCATACCATGAACCGAAAATAGCAAATTGGGAATGATGCTGGTGTTGGAACTCTGAAAACCTACCTCCACTGCCACAAAGGTCAGGCTTCTAAGCTTTCTGCACACCACCATTGTGCACCAAGTAGTCACATATCAAGGGCCATTCAAAACACCACACATGCAAAAATTCACACATACAATAAAAATGAGCAAAAAGGTAGGAATGTAAGTTATTGATGAATGGAATGGCTGACTTTCCAGATAACAGAAAATAGATGGTTGGAGTATCTGCAACCTTGCTCAAGAGGGATTGCCTAGAGCCTGCTAATCTATTTTAGCATATTTAGAAAATTGTTCATTGTCATCTTTAATATCAAAGTTTCTCTTGCATTGAAAGTATATTACAAAATGTTAAAGGCACAGCAGAATACTTTATAGATGTGCACTATCAGGTGACTGTACTTTAACTGTCAGTTCGCTCTTGACTTTTTGTTTATATTTTATAGGTACATTTTTTTCTAGTATGTAATGAGAAGTGTTTTTACTTTTTTTAACAGGATACATTAATTGTTTGGTCGGAAGCTGAAAACTATGATCTGGCTCTAAGTTTTCAAGAAAAAGCTGGCTGTGATGAAATTTGGGAAAAAATTTGTCAAGTAAGGGTTTTTTTAATATGTCTTTATAACTGTGATTGTGTACGTTATTCATTTTTTTTCTTTTCACTTCAGAAGAATGTATTAAAGTATAGAAAGGTAACAGTGTGAGATTTTAATGCTCTAACATGGATATTTATATTTCTGGGGATCTGACCCAGGTCCTAATTCATACTAAAGAAGTGCTCTGACTGACACTGACCTATATCCTCAGTCTTGGACTCTTTATTGCAGCTGATTATTTCACTTAAAAGTATTAACAACAACATTATCATAATTTTTAGGGTTTTTATGTAAGCAAGGCTATGAATGTAACACACTGAGGTAGAGTGCTTGCCTAGCATGCAGGAGGCCCTGGGGTCAGCTTCAACACTGATGAAGCCATAATCCCAACAGTCAGGAGGCAGAGGCAAGAGGATCAGAAGCAGAAGGATCATAGGAAGCTTGGTCAGCCTAAGCAATGAAACCTCAGAAGGGAAATGGGGCTCGGGAAATGCACTAATAGTGTAGTCTTCCTGTAGAGCAGACAACGCCTGCACTCAGCGACACCTCACATTAATATGGAACATTATTTGCAGTTGATACAGTAATAGTAAGTAGTACTATTATTTAAAACCCATGCTTTGTTTACAACTAAGCTTTTCCTTAATGTACGTTAACTTTCCTCATGCTGCCACATTGTGCCACTCACATCTCCTGTCTTCTTAGATGGTTTTTGGCTATAATACTTGGTAATTGGAATTTTAAATTTTTTTAGTTTTGTTTTGTTTTTAATGACAGATCAGTTTCAATGACTACCTAGTACAGGTCTTTATTTCTAATGGATTAATTTTATTGTTGTTTGTTACCATTCTCACTTGAGCTTTTCTCTGTGATTCTATTTGTGATCAAATTTCACGGCACTTTCGGACTGGTTTCAAACTATCAGTGATCCTCAGTCTTAACCTCCCAAGGACTGAGGTTACACGAACCACTACACCCAGGCTCTTCTAGTGATTCTTAATTGAAATCTAATTTTGTTTGGCTGTTTTTAATTTGTGACACATACTTCAAGAAACTGTAGTCAGGAACACTGATGAAAACCAGAGGATCAAGAGTTTATGGTCATCTCAGGTCTGGGGTTGGGGGGAGAGAGAATGAGAATATTTGAGACCACTCTAGACTACATGAGAAGCTAACTCAAAAAAAAAAAAAACAAAGTGAATACTCCTATTCCCAATGATGTGTAGCCCTTGATCAGTAAAATTTTAGCAGTATGGTTTCTTTTACAAAATCTTATTACATATTGTTACTGAGCACTATTAATATATACTATTAAATAACAGGACTCTGGTATTCAAAAATTCAATAGAGTGTTCATATATTCGTGCAAAATATACATGGAATAAAATTGAAATTGTTACTTGTCTTTAAACCTGTGAATGATTTTTTTTTTCCTTTCATATGGTTTCTTTTTCTTATTTATTTTTTTTATTTTCTTTATTTACATTTCAAATGCTATTCCGAAAGTTCCCTATACCCCNCCCCCGCCCCTACTCCCCTACCCACCCACTCCCACTACTTGGCCCTGGCCTTCCCCTGTGCTGGGTCATATAAAGTTTACAAGACCAAGGGGCCTCTCTTCCCAATGATGGCCAATTAGGCCATCTTCTGCTACATATGCAGCTAGAGACTCGAGCTCAGGGGGTACTGGTTAGTTCATATTGTTGTTGCACCTACAGGGTTGCAGCCCCCTACAACTCCTTGGGTACTTTCTCTAGCTCCTCCGTTGGGGACCCTGTGTTCCATCCAATAGCTGACTGTGAGCATCCACTTCTGTGTTTGCCAGGCACTGGCATAGCCCTGTGAATGATTTTTATTTTGTTTCTTTCATGTGTTCCTCTAAAAAGCAGCTGTGTTTTTAGCATATGAAATTCTCTATAAATTACTATTTCAGACCTAAAAAATGATCAAAATTGTTTACCTGTAATGTATTTTCAGCAAACATTTGATACTCTGGTCTTAGTACACTTTAATCCACGAAGTGACATTTATCTATGTAAAAGCACACTTGAAATATAAAACTATTAAAATCACTAAATTAATAAAAATAAGAGAATACTATGGAAACATTTGTTTGGAATATAGATAATAACATATAAAAGTAACCTTGTAAAATGATAAGCTTCAAATATTAGAAAGGTATATACACCTTATTTAGAATTGCTGTGTTGACTTATCTATATACTACAACATAGATGTGCATAGTAGATAATATTTTTTAGTAATCAGCATATTAGATTATACCTTTCCCACCTCAACCCTTACTACTTAATATATGGTTTGGAATATATATATATATATATATATATATATATATATATATATATATATATATATATATATGCCTGAGACTTCATATATTTGTACTAATATTTTTAATTATTTCATTTTTTTACTTGTGTTTATATGTATTGTGTGGGCACACATGTGCCACAGAACATGTATGGAGGTTAGAATACAACTTGGCACGGATCTGTGTACCAGTATGTCTCCTACGTCTTTGACTCTGTACTATGAGCCTTCGGTGCCTAAGAAGGCCAGAAAGTGTTGGATTCCTTGACCTGGAGTTGGAGATGGTTGTGAGACATGTGGGTGGAAATGAAACCAGGGTCGTCTAGAAGAGCAGCCAGTGCTCTTAACCACTGAGACATCATTTCAGCCCTGTAAAGCAAATTTTAAATGGCCATATTTACTAAGCATCTACATTTAGAAACAGTAAAAGCAGTGTAAATATGCCTAATATATTTGAAGGAGCCAGGTAAAGTGGACATACTAAAACATGGGCCAGTGAGATGGCATTTATCTGCAAGCCTGATGACCCAAGTTTGATCCCAAGAACCCATGGTGGGAGCAGGGAATCACTTTGATCTCTCTCAGACACACCATGGCACTGGGGTGTCCACTTCCCATTTATTCATATATATACTTTAAAAAGCATCCATTACTATTTTCACTTTGACTTATCGCAATTTGTACCTTACAGTACCTGTTCAGAATTGTTCCTGATTACCTACTTGATTTCAGTTCCTGGAACTCCACATGGTAGAAGAATAGAACTGACTCCTTCACATTGTCATCTGATCTCCATGTGTGCACTGTGGCATAGACACACACACACAAAATGATTTTTTTTTAAATCAGCACTGTTTAACTTAAAAATTACCCAAGGGAGACTTGGTAATGCATGCTTTTAATCCCAGGGCTTGGGGCAGAGATAGGTGGATCTCTGTGAGTTCAAGGTCAGCCTGGTGTACAAAGTGGGTTACAGAACAGCCAGAGCTATTCAGTGTGATTCTGTCTTAAGAAAGAAAAGAAGGAAAAGCAAAAGTAAGGAAAGGAAAGGAAAAATTTGCTTAATAAAAAGGCCAGAAATCATAGCACACATTTTTATTCAGTGTTAAAGAGACAAGCAAGTGGATCTCTATGAGTTCAAGGCCAGCCAGGGCTACAAAGAGAGGCTCTGTCTCAAAAATGAAAGAATTAATCCAGTGCCTGACAAATCTGTGTCTTCCCCAGGCCAGTCATTGTCTTTTAATATTACATCCTCAGGAAGCTTTAGTTTAAATGTCCAATATATTTGATTATCAGTATCATACAATTTATGTACATAAAAGTTGAGTCAAGAATATCAATGTTGTACAGTAATAGTATGGTGGTAAATGGACCTAAAATATAAGAGTCAATAGATTTGTTCCAGTTCCTCACTGCTTTGTATGATGAGATGTCTCAGAGCAGTGTCACTCAGAGTTTACAAGGCTTCCTTCTGCCAGGTTCAAGAAACCTTGATAAATAAGGTTTGTGTCCCTTCAGGCATCTGGTATAATTGAGCCATTGCTAGTTCTTGCTCTTAGCCTTAGAGATGCAGCATTGAGTTTCTTACTATATCGTCATCTACCCATTTCTTTGCCCTCTGTTATTTCTCCTCTGCATTTTCTTCTCACCCACAGTGGGATTACAAGCACATGCCCACTTCCGTGTCCTGAATTGTTGGTTTCTAGGGCTCCACTTAAGGGTCCTCACGCTTGCATGGCAAGGGTTTTACCAACTGACATTGCCCCAGTCCTAAGAATGTCATTTTCTTGACTGGCCTTGAATTCCTACTGCCTTAACCTCTCAATCACTGAAATTACAGGTAAACAACTGTACTCAGTTTTCAAGGCATTTTTACTTAAACTCAGTGGTCACTGATTTGTGGTTTGATTGCCAGTGTTAATGTACTGTGTATTCTAAGATAACCAGCTTTACTTGGGTGTTTTTAGGTTCAAGGTAAGGACCCATCCGTAGAAGTCACACAGGACCTCATTGATGAATCCGAAGAAGAACGATTTGAAGAAATGCCAGAAACTAGTCATCTAATTGACCTGCCCACATGTGAACTCAGTAAACTTGAAGAGATTGCTGACTTAGTTACCTCAGTTCTCTCCTCACCTATCCGTAGGGAAAAGCTGGCTCTGGCCTTGGAAAATGAAGGCTATATCAAAAAACTACTACAGCTATTCCAAGCTTGTGAGAACCTAGAAAATACTGAAGGCTTACACCATCTGTATGAAATTATTAGAGGAATCTTATTCCTAAATAAGGCAACACTTTTTGAGGTAATGTTTTCTGATGAGTGTATCATGGATGTCGTGGGATGCCTTGAATATGATCCTGCTTTGGCTCAGCCAAAAAGACATAGAGAATTCTTAACTAAAACTGCAAAGTTTAAGGAAGTTATACCAATAACAGATTCGGAACTAAGGCAAAAAATACATCAGACTTACAGGGTACAGTACATTCAGGACATCATTTTGCCTACACCATCTGTTTTTGAAGAAAATTTCCTTTCCACTCTTACATCTTTTATTTTCTTCAACAAAGTTGAAATAGTCAGCATGCTGCAGGTAAGTAAATTATTTTTCACATATTTTGAAGTGTTTGCTCCTAATAATTTAATCAGGTGATAAAGGTTTATTGTATTTAAATGTTCTACCAAATGTAGAAAGCATGGCTGACATGATTTTGTGTGTGTGTGTGTGTGTGTGTGTGTGTGTGTGTGTGTGTGTGTGTGTGTGTTAGTATAAGGTACTTTCTATTTTTTATTTACATTTATTATGTATGTGCATGTATACTGCACTTTGTTGGTGAGCATGATTGGAAAGCTTTTAGGAGTTGGTTCTATCCTTCCAAAATGAGGCTCCCAAGGATTGAACTTAGGTCATTAGGCCTAACAGCAAGTGCCTTGACTCACTGAACCATCTCCCTGGCCCTGGGTCTCATGAAACCCAGGCTGATCTGGAACTCACAATGTAGCTGAGAAGAACTCCTAATTTCTGGGATTACACACATGTACCACCACTCCTGGGCCCTACCTATCGATTTTTCATTATTCTTCAGTAATAGGTATAAGGAAAGTTAAGTACATACATTAGGTATTTTTATGGTAAATGGGACCTGGTCTTTTTGTGGTTTCTCTGTGTCGTTGTTTGGCTGGCCTCTAATTTTCCTCTTAGCTTCCTAAGCACAATGATTTCAGTCATATGACCTACTGTACATTTCAGGATACTATTTTACTTGCAGACAGAAAATCAGTCTCAGGAAGTTGGAAATAAAGTCATACTGTGGAGTTATATAAAGGACGTCAGAATCTCAAATATAGCTTTCAATTGATTGCCTGACTTTAGAAGTGTTTCCAAATCCACAATAGTAAATCACAACTTTTTTTATATTCGAAAAATAAGATCTAGAAATGTAGCTGAATGGTAGAGAGTGCATGCCTATCATGTATAAGGCCCTTATTCAGTTCCCAGTACTGCCAAAAATATGTTAAATAAGTTATATAAACTAAGCTATAAATATTTGTAAAATTTTGCATGTCACTTTACATATTTAAATTTTTATTTGTGAAATTTATGATATAAAGCAAAACTTTAAAGGAATTTTGATTATTTTTGGTTTTGGGGTTTGTTTTTTGTTAAGACTGGGTCTCACTAGTAGCTTTGGCTGGCCTGAAATTCACTATGTAGACCTTGAACTCTTAGTGATTCTGCCTTCTGAGTGCTGGGATTAAAAGCTTATGCTACCTAGCCAAGAAATTTGTATTTATTTATGATCCATGAAATTGTTATTAATTATAAACTACTTGCTGTTTTTCTACGATTTACCACTTAATTATCTTTTACTTGCCTACAGTGACACTGAAATCTAGTTCCAATAGTGTAGGAGGAAGAAAAAAATTAAGACTGAAGCCAATTGTCTTTAAATGCTCTTTTTCCCCCGTCTAAAATTGATTTCTATTATTTTTAATTGAACCTGTGTGCACACATGCATGTATGTGTGTACTGGCACGTACAAGTGAGTGCTGAATGCTTATTTTCTAAAGCCCACTTCCAAGGCTTCTATGAAGAAATGTTTAATTAGATACTAGATGTTTCCAAATATCATAGCTATGTTGTTTGTATACCTATATTTTTTTAAGTGAGTTTTAATATGTTGTATGAATTAAATAAAGGGAGATTGAGCACACTATGTCTCACTGAACCAAAATGAGGTAGAACAAAAGTACATATAAGTAATAGCCTATTAGGTTAGTTATCCAAAAAGTAGTTTAAATAAGTTATATAAACTTACTATGTTTGTGTGTGTGTATGTGCACATGTGTGCGTGTATGTATGTGTGTATAATGGAAATACATTAATGAAATGTAAATGCAACAGAGCTGCTACAGGGTAAGACTGCTTTCAGAAGAAGAATGTTTCTCTTCCTCCCAGGAATGATACAGGATAGCAATCTTAAATGTTTCATATATGCATCTGTGAAAGCACTAATGCAGTGCTTTCAACTTCCCTAATGCTATAACCCTCTAAGACTGTTCCTCATGTTGTGGAGACCCTCAACTACAAAATTATGTTTGTTGCTACTTTATAACTAATTTTGCTACCATTATGAATATATTAAATATATTATGAATATATTAAATATCTGATATGCAGCATATCCGATATGTGACTTGTTAAAGGGTCATTGACCACCCCCCCCCCCCAAGGGGTCGAGAGCCACAGATTGAGAACTTCTGCACTAATGTGATTACGAGCTCCTGGTGAATTTTCTCTTTTTCTTTTTCAGTTTTTCAAGACAGGGTTTCACAGTATAGCCCTGGCTATCCTAAAACTCACTCTGTAGACCAGGCTAACCTTGAACTTAGAGAAATCTGCCTGTCACTGCCTCTCATTATTTGCTCAGATTGAAGGCATATGACACCTCTACCCAGCAAATAAGAATTTTCTTAATGTGAAATTTTTGGCTAATGTGAAATGTAAACCCCTAGGCCCATGCTTGAAAAATATACTTCAAACATATTTCATAAATTAAATTGCTGACAGCCAGTAAAATAAGGTTATTTTGTAAACAGCTACAAGATAAGATCACTTTCAGAACAGGAAGTTTAAATTTCTCTTTCTCCCAGAAATGATAGAGGACAGCAGTCTTCAAGTGTGACATTTGTTATATATTCCCAGTGTCCACAGGTAAGAGTTGAACTTAGTGCCAACCCATCAGAATCTCCGGCTTACAAACCCCATAATTTATAGAAAATGAGGTTTCAGCCCTGAGTTGTCTCCAACTTTTGATTTTGCTTTCTAGTTAAATATATAAGGTTTTTAAGTGCCTTCCTAAAAACTGATGTGTGAGGTTTTGGCCTTGCAACCAAGGAGTGCTTTAGACCCATTTCATTATGATTTGCTCATTCCCATATTGACTGGTCCTGCTTCTCTTCAGCTCTTATGCTTCAGTTTAAGAGCATACACAAGGAACTTTTATTTTTAAGATATTGTTTTTATAATCATGTGGGTTTGTGCACATGATTGTAGTGCTCATAGAGGCCAGAGTAGGGTGTAGGATTCTCTAGAATAAGTCATTGTGAGTTGCCTGAGGTAGAGGGGAGTTATACTCTTGTCCTCTGCAATTGCAGTGTGTGTCCTCCCCCCTGTTCCAGGAGTAGGTTCTAACTCCATTTCTACCACTCACTAGCGCCTAGCTCCTGGAATCTAAAATTGGACTGAGCACCCTCAAAGTAGTGTTGTAAAAGCCTGACCACATTTAAAGATGATTGTTTGTTTTACCTGCTTTTACATTATTATAACAAAAGAGTTTGATTTAGGCTTCTGTTTTGTTCTTAGTTTTGCTTGTGGTGCTAAGGATCAATCTTTTATACTTTGTCTTTGAGTACTTCCCATTGATGCTTTCTGTGGTACTTGCAGACTACTGGCTTTGTCTTCAGATAATGTCTAAATGTTGTTTTTAATACAAATATGTGTTGTAAATTAATACGGCTGCTGTGTTTCTTTATCCTAGCTAGTTCCCAGTAACAGCGCAGAGATGCAAAGATTTATTTTCAGACTTCGCCTTAACACCTGGGCAGTTAAATGACCTATCTTAAACCCCCTAAGATAATCTGGTTACCTCCCAGCCAACTTGCCCAAAGTATTTGCATTTAGGGTCTCCTATTCTCAAGATGAACTCTCATGAACTCCTTCCTTCCTCCTCTTAACCAATCTGAATTTCTATTCTTCCCCTCCTTCTGTCCTTCCCTCCCTTTCTTCCTCCCCCTCCTTCCCCTGACTGGCCGAAGTCCCTCCCTATCAGTTTGTATTGACAAGGCAGAGAATAGACGATAAGAATTGTTTACACAAACTTGAGACATAAGCATTGCAATGCCTTGTCTAATTGAAAAAGATAAGAGGGCAGAGAAATCAGTATTTGAATAAATATGTCCTCTACCTAATTTCAGAAATAGTTTAAGAGATCCTTAGTTAATTGATGATCCATATTTTTAAAGGACGAATTCTTGAAATACATCTTTTATATCTGGTGATTTGATTTTACTATTTGTCAGAAATATTACTATTAGAAGTATTTTAAAACATGTTAATTTAACTTAATAGAAATTACGTTTCACAGGGAAGGGTTTCGAGAATATAATGAAAGCTTAAAAGCACCATAATTCCAAAAGTTGTTTTTTAGCAAATATCTAAAGTAAATTTCAACATAATATGATTTTACTTCGTATTTTTTTATTGTGAAAAATATAGTTAAACTGAAGAAAATGACTTGCCTAACTAAAACAAGCACAATTATAAAATCACTCCTACATTTTAGACATACAAATTTATATTAAAAAGTTATGCTGGGCAGTGGTGGCGCACTCCTTTGATCCTAGCATTTGGGAGGCAGAGGCAGGCGGATTTCTGAGTTCAAGGCCAGCCTGGTCTACAGAATGAGTTCCAGGACAGCCAGGACTACATAGAGAAACCCTGTCTCTATGTAATAAAAAAAAAAAGTCATCAAAATCAACTTTATAATGAAAATAAAAAGGGTGTGTGTATGTATATACATACACACACACACAAACATGCACACACATAGTTGGTCTGGAGCTGTAGGTCAGTGGTAGATTACTTGCCTAGCATGCACAAGGCTGTAGGTTTGATCCCATGCTCTATGTATTCTTTTAATGAGCACTTAGAGAAATTAACACCTGTCATCAAAAGACAGAGATAGACAGATCCGGGTCATCAAAATGCAATTACCATAGTGATTTGTCATTTTAGTTTATCCTTGGCCATGGATTAAAGTGCTCCGTAAATTCCCACCTTAAGACTTTGTACCTGCTGCCATAGTCCAGCTCCCTTCACTGATATACTTATGCCCCATCATGTTCGTTTCTTTTTTTCTGGTACTATATGAACTGACAGTGAGATCCTCAGATTTATTTGAGATATGTTCAAATTAAGAGTAAGTAAAGATTGAGTTAGAAAAGTGCTCCAAATGAAAAGTAAATGAATTCACTGTCTACCTCTAGAACTCCTGTTGGTCCAGCGTAGACCTGTGGTAGTATTTCTAGCTGAGTGTGTATTAGCAGGTAACTGAAGTAGCAGTTCTCAGAAAACACTACTTATATTCTCACACTTCAGGTTTCATACTGAAAATGTTTTTGAATTTTGGTCTCTGTTTGCTATACTTTGTGTAAGGCATATGCATAATGTAACTATTCTTCTGTTGATATTTCATAGTGATTATTTCTTCTCATGTAGGAAGATGAGAAGTTTTTGTCTGAAGTTTTTGCACAATTAACAGATGAGGCTACAGATGATGATAAAAGGCGCGAGTTGGTAAGTTCCTTGTTCAGAGTCTCTAAAACTTGTTTTTACGTGTTTCAGAGAACTCCTTGAGATGGTATGTGCTTCATTGTCCCTCAGGGAAACTGGAATACCTATATCATGACAGAAGTACAGATTTTTTTTATAGTAGTAGGTATTTACATAATGGAGAAGGAAAATACTTCTAAAATAAATGAATGGTAATTTGGTTCCTTAGAAATGTTTAGGCTTTTTGATACATTTATAAAGAGCTTTTTAGCAGGCATCGAGTTTGTTTTGTTTTTCTCTTAAGAGGTAACTGTATTTTAGAGGTGAAAGTAACAATTACTGTTAACCAGATGTTGCCTTCTTTGAAATGTAATCAAATTGCAGATTTTATAAAATAATGCAAGATAATTAAAATTGGTGATGGCCGGGCATGATGGTGCACACCTTGAATCCCAGCGCTTGGAAGGCAAAGGCAGTCAGATCTCTGAGTTCAAGGCCACCTTGATCTACAGAGTGAGTTCCAAGACAGGGCTACACAGAGAAACACTTTGTCCTGAAAAACCAAAACTAAATAAAAAAATTTTAAATTATCTTTGATAGTTATTGAGTGGTTTTAAAATTAGTATTTTGAAGTAGAGAGTCATCTGTTCTTGTCAGTACTCACATCCTTGTTGTGCTTTTTGTAGTGCCCTCAGTAAACCAGGCACTGTTTTTTTGTAGGATGTTTTTTTATGCAAGTGCCTTACATGACAGTCTTTTATGTTTAGAGCAGATCAATGTTTGACAAATAAAGCTAAGTTTACTTTAAATGTGATGCTAGTTTTGTATGTATATACACACGCATATATGTGTGATATATAGATATATATACTCTTATATTTTACGGTTGGAGGAGTAGTGTACACACCTCCATGCATGAGTGGAAATCAGAGGACAACTTATGGGAGTTGACCTCTTTTTCCATCATGTGGGTTCTAGGAATTGATAGCAAATAACTACCCTCTGAGTCATCTGGTCTACCCTGTGCTTTGCTTTTAGAAAGGCACAGTTTATCAACTGTTGTCCAGACTCAAACTACTAATCCTTCCACCTCAGTGCTGGGAATATATATATAGTATAAGACATTATGCTCAGATTAGCTTTTAATATATTTCTTAAATGTAGATTTTGAGGAACCAGGATATGTGAAAAGATAAGATCCTTCAGAATAATGAATTCTGTACTCTGGTAGCTAATCTTTTAGTGTGCTTGATTTTATTTTCATGTTCATTGATTTCTTACTTTATTTTACTTTACAGGTTAATTTCTTCAAAGAATTTTGTGCATTTTCTCAGACATTGCAACCTCAGAACAGGGACGCTTTTTTCAAAACCTTAGCAAAATTGGGAATTCTTCCAGCTCTTGAAATTGTAATGGTAATTATGGTTTCTTCTGTGCTTTTGAAGCTGTAAATTTGTCATAGATTCATATTTTGGATGGTAAAATGCTTACATAGTCCTAACTTATCATTTAATCATTGATCTGATACTGAGTCATCACAAGAATGATTTCGTTTACCAGATTTGTACCATCAGTGTTTGTGTTGGTTTTTCAAAGACTATTGTCTTTCCTTGAGTGATACTGTTTCATAGAATTGGGTAAGTTGTCCTCCCTTTTCAGTCCAGTTAGCCGAGTGAGGAAGGACTGAACCAAGTGACCTAAGCTTCCATATAAGAGTGGGCTGTAGTTCTCTGATTTCAGTCTGATGGATTTGATTCATAGATGTTCATATGAAATTTTAAATAATAACCTTAAATATTCATTTTAAAATAAGTGTTTTATTTCTTCATATGTGTCTATTTACATGAACATATGTTGCATATGTACCTGTGCCAGTGGATTATAGGTGTGCCCCACTATATTCAGCTCCATGCTGACTTATGTATAAAGTCTATTTCTTTTGGATGGCAAAACTAAAATTTGTACTGAGCTGCTCCCAAATGCTAACATTTATAGAAAGAAAGGAAGAAAAAGATACTTTGATTCAGTTTGGTGTGTTAATCCAAAAATTGGGAGATAATAAATCCATTTAGAGAAGGAAACAGATTGTAAAGTGAAGTTTATTTTTAATCTAAAAATCTGAGAGGTTATTCATGGATTAGAGAGAGAAGAGGGGAATGCAAGAATAACTTTTGTTAACAGTCTTTAACATGGTTTTCCTTTTACCAGGGCATGGATGACTTGCAAGTCAGATCAGCTGCTACAGATATATTTTCTTATCTGGTAGAGTTTAGTCCATCCATGGTCCGAGAATTTGTGATGCAAGAAGCCCAGCAGAGTGATGATGTGAGTAACAACCCTGCAGTTTTATGTGTGTTACCATGGAGAAGTGCCTAACTGTTGCAAAAAATTCTTAAACCATAATCTTAAATTTCTTAATATAGGACTTATAACTGACATTTTAATCCCATAGGAAACGTGCAGACCTTGTATAATAAGAATTTGTTTTTATTTACTCATTTCCTATTATTAAATAGACTAAAAGTTGAATAATAAGAAAAATGTTATATCTTCCCACTATAAAAATGTTTAAAAATTTGCCCTTAAACTATAGCAGGAACCAAGTGAACATTTAGCTGAAGGCATAGATCTCCCTGCCTCTACGTCCAGAGTGCTGGGATTAAAGGCATGTGCACGGTAACCAGCTAGGTATATTGCAGCTTTACATGTTTTGTCTTAATATCTGTTTACATTTTTACTTTCTGTTTTTCTTGGTTGTTTCCTATGTTTCTTGATTAGGGAGTGGTGTTTGTTGTTGTTTTTCTGATAGTTTTAAGGTCTCTCTGTATATGTTAAGCAGGTACCACTGTGGTGCCAAGGATCGGTCCTTAGATCCTTTGAGTCTAGAATTAGAAACAATTGTTAGCTACCCAGCCTTGGTGCTGGGAAGCAAACTTGAGCCCTCTGCTTTGGCTTTGAGGCACTTATTTAACATGTGCATCAAATTGTCTGAATTCACAGCCCTGCCTGCCTCAGTCTCTCAAGTGCTGTGATGCAAACATGTGTCACCATTGCTGCTTCGATCTTTTTACAAAGTTTGGAGTAGTGCTATAATTTAGACAATAAAGAAGTCATATTTTGGGCATTGTGTCTCATACCTCAACATTTCTTGGGACTGAAACAGAAGGGTTACCACAAGTTGAGGGCCAGCCTATGCTTTCTAACATCCTCTGTAGAGTAAGACAAGACCCTGTGTGAGCCCACCCCAAAAAGACTTTTTAGAAGTATGTTACTGTGTTAGGGGTTTTTTGTTTTGTTTGGGGAATGTTTGTTTGTTTCTTTGTTTGTTTGGGGTTCCATCCCCAGAACCCATATAAAGGTGGAAAGCAGACATTATCCTTTGATCTCCATGATTTACACACACACACACACACACACACACACACACACAACACCAGAACAAAAAGGCTTTCAAACACACATACACTGCACACAAATATGCTAAGAATACAACAAACTTGTATTGCAATAAACGTAGTAGTAAGTCACTGTCCTCAAATCTTGTAGAAAGTTGCGAGCTGAGTTGCCCCTTTTTCTAGGAAGAGTTTTCTGTCTAAAGATCGAAATGAAAGAGTTTTAGGGTCACATATTCTGTGATCATGTATGTTTGATCAACCTCTTGATTTATACTGAAACTAAAACCTAGAATGCTAACAATAAACAGTCCCTCTCTCTCTCTCTCTCTCT
>NC_034602.1:1731239-1732439 GCF_900095145.1 Mus pahari | reverse complement strand
TTTTTTTTTTTTCTTTTTAACCTGCTGAGCCACCTCACTGGCCCAGAAATATTAATTGGATTAATTTAGTTTTTGTTTCTTGGCTTCTGTATACTTACTAGTTTTAAAAACTTGTGCATAGCAGTGTGAACATACTAATACTGCATTGTATTTTAAGACAGCAGATAAGGTGGCAGCTTTGTGTTGTTATCACAATAAAAAGCAAGAAAATTGATGTAAACCCAGCGTGGTTAATTAAATAAATCATGAAAAGTTCAAGGACTCCAGAATATTAGTAGTGTGGTTATTTCAATATAAAAGACCATTTTTCCTTAGTAAAATTTCCTCATAATTAAAGAATATGTATATTATTTTTAAATTGCTATAAATTAAGAGGCCCAGTTATTTAATAAAACAGTGATAGAAA
This sequence comes from Mus pahari, assembly GCF_900095145.1. Lineage (NCBI taxonomy): Eukaryota > Metazoa > Chordata > Mammalia > Rodentia > Muridae > Mus > Mus pahari. The sequence continues at coordinate 1,732,033 of NC_034602.1, read as the reverse complement.
TTAGGAATTGTTTTCTAAATTAAAACTTTTAGTCTTTAAGGAACAGATTTGAATTTCATCTTTTAAAAGATGATAAATTGCTTCAGTAGTTTTTCAGATTCAGATAGGTAAAGCAATAATGCCTCTTCCCTACCACACGTACACACACACACACACACACACACACACACTCACTCACACTCTTGGGGAATGATCCCTCAAGACCTTGCACATTGTAGTCAAATGCTTATGCATCAAAGTACATTCACCAGTTGTCATGCTCCAATTTTTAATCAACCAAAATATTTAAAATTTGTATTTCCCAGTTCTAGAAAGGTGACTCGGCAGATTTAAACATTTGGTGCTCTTGCAGAAAAGAAGTACAGTTCAGTTCCCTGCACCCATGTTAGGCAGTTAAAAACCACCAGAGAAACCAGTCCCCATTCAGGCCTTTATAGGCATCCACATACATGTATACACACACAACAACCTGAAGGAAAATAAAATTTTAAAATCATGACCCTCACAGCTTCCAGTCCCCAGTGCATTGCTATTAGTTGTGATCACTATGCTGTTCAGGAAGTTAGTGTCTTCTTCATTACATTTCAGATCTCCAGCATCTTTGAAAAGAAAGTTGTTATGAATTTCCTTGTAAAAACTTTCTACTGTTTTATGGGTTTCTTTCACCTTTCATGTCTATCTAATTTGAGTTATTAGACTTCATATCTGTGGAATTGAGATTGAAGTATATGTATCTAAGTTTGCTTCTATCACTAGGTAGTTAAAAGTACTGTTGTTAGAGTATGACCTTCACT
>NC_034602.1:1730626-1731228 GCF_900095145.1 Mus pahari | reverse complement strand
TGTGTGTGTGTGTGTGTGTGTGTGTGTGTGTGTGTGTGTGTTTTCACTCTATTTTCAGAACATTGGAAAACAAAAACTTTTAAAAAGCTGTTCTATGCTTTGTCTTTTCAATGCTGATTTCATCCGTTCAGTTGGTGTTGGTCTTATGGAGCACACTTTCTTTCAGGATGTACTGCTTATCAATGTGGTGATTGAACAGATGATTTGTGATACTGACCCTGAGCTAGGAGGTGCTGTGCAGTTAATGGGACTTCTCCGTACTCTAATTGATCCAGAGAACATGTTGGCTACAACTAATGTAAGAACTCATACTAAGATTAAAAATGTTCTGGCCCAATCAGTCTTAAATAGTTTTAAAATAAAATTTTTAGAAACAGCACATACTTTGATAAGTATTTGTATTTAAAAAGCAATGATAACTTTATAACAATTTTCAGTAAATACAACATTGTTATCTGTTTAATTCCTTTTGTCTTGTTAACTTTTTCCTTTATTTACTAGGGGTAGGAGGTATGCCGTGAGATATGCACGCAGGCATTAGCTCTGTACTTCTACCAAACTCAGGCTTGATCACGCTTGCCAGCAAGTGCTTTTTTTTTTTT
>NC_034602.1:1727720-1729016 GCF_900095145.1 Mus pahari | reverse complement strand
CTAACTCTTGAAGATGTCTTTTAAATGCAAAGGTAATAAAGTACTTTATTAAACAATTTTTTTCAGAAAACTGAAAAGAGTGAGTTCTTAAATTTCTTCTACAACCATTGTATGCATGTTCTCACAGCTCCACTTTTGACCAATACATCAGAAGACAAATGCGAGAAAGGTAAGTTCTCCTGTGTATTTCCTTATAATGGCCACAAAGTATTACTTGGTGCTTTATATGGTTGTCCTTGTTTCTGGGTATCTTTGGTAAGAACTATCAGTGCATAATATGTGGAACAGGGTTTTCCTCTTACGTGTTTTTTGTTACTTCTCCATATTTGTTATATAAGTTATAACTTACAAACGCCAATTTCTAGTTTATAAATCAAAGCGGAATAGAGACAAAGATAGTTTCAAAATAATCTGAATACAGAACTCTTTAGACATTTGTAGCTGTATGGATCTATTTAGGTAGCAGTTATTAGTTTATTAGAATAAAAAGTGAAGGAAGCCATGGCCAGATTTGGTGACAACAGCCTCATAATCTCAGTACTGAAAGCTGGAGGCAAGATCAGGAATTCAAAGCCATCTTAGCTACTTAGTAGCCAAGGCCAGTCTGGGCTCTGAGTCACTGTGTTAAAGGTGGTGAGGGGAGTCAGTCAAGACAATGTTTATGAAATTAGTAAAAATTATAGCTTAGACATACCTTATTTAGTCATTCTCATTGTTTTGCGACTGTATTCCCTAAGGAGCATTTTTACTTTTTGTTTGTTTGTTTGTTTGTTTGTTTGTTTTTCGCATGCTTAGTTCAGGACTGTTACTATATTACTTATGATAGCAAAATGAACATAGTGTAGAATATGTAAAGGAAAACTGCCGTTAAAATAATTAAAATTAAGCTGAGCAGTGGTGGCACACGCCTTTAATCCCAGCACTTGGGAGGCAGAGGCAGGTGGATTTCAGAGTTCAAGGCCAGCATGGTGTACAGAATGAGTTCCAGGATAGCCAGGGCTACACAGAAAAAACCCTGTCTCGAAAAAAACAAAACAAAACAAAAATTACAAATAATAATAATTAAAATGAATTTCGACATAGCAGCTTAATTATTAAAAAAAAAACACAAAATTAAGTAAGAAAGGCATATGTTTTTGTTGCAGTATGTAAGTTAAAATAATACATTTTAATGTTCATTTTAACAATTCTACCACATACAAAATATCGCTAATTCTATTAATAGATATGTATGTACAACCTTTATCAAAACTAACTTAACATACTTCTTTTCTGATTTAGAAAAAAAAAAAAAAA
>NC_034602.1:1666647-1727709 GCF_900095145.1 Mus pahari | reverse complement strand
AAAAAAAAAAAAAAATAGAGAGTTGGAGTTGCCCCTTCAACTTCTCAGTCCTACTGCAGCACATCCTGGAGTTTCTAAGAATATGCCCAAGAGTTTTGTCTCTTGTGTTGGTTTATGTTCTTGTGGCATGCGCAATGTATTGTTTTTCAGTTTCAATTTTGATTTACATTTATTTGTATTATAGGTATTACTCTGTTTTTAAGATCTCTTCATAGTGATGTCTAGGATTCTGAGATGCTTTTGCCTATTAGTATTCTTCTTCCTGTGTACATTGTTTCAAGCTTTCTTCAGTTGTAAACAATGCTCCTGTATATGTTCCTTCACTTCCCTGTGCAAATGAGCTTATAGGGCTCTAGGAACTATCCTTTTGCCAGACACATATTTTTAAGCATAAGCACATGGTTAGTATATGTGTTGCTCTGAAGTTTTAAACTTCCAGTATTTTGTGATCTTTTTATCTTGTGATGCCGAAACATACCCTAATTGTTAAATGTTGAGTAAAAGGAAGCAAAATAATGTGTTCATCTTACTATTTTTAACCACACATTTTTGTCAGAGTACTTCATTCTTTTTTTACATTTTCACTTTTTTTCTGGTATTTGTCATGTGCTTCTGGCTGTCCTGAAATTCACTGTGTAGACCAGGCTGGCCTCAAACTAACAAGAAAGCTGCCTGCAACTGCCACCAAAGGGCTGAGATTAAATGTGTGCACCACTATACCATGCTCACTGCTATTATATTTTAATAATCTACCTCTCAGTACCAAATTCTGTAAAAGGTACATAATATTTGACCAAACAAACTACTGAATAGTAATTATGAAATTATAATTGAATGTGTTTGTATACTTTAAAACATTAAGTAAAAGATACTGTTAACTGAAGTAGTTGATTTCATTTCTTTTTTTTTTTTTTTTTTTTTAAAGATAATATGCTTGGATCTAACAAAACCAACACAATTTGCCCTGGTAAGTATAAATCCATAATTTAAGAGTATAATAAGGTTTTTTTGTCTTAATCAGTATATATTTGTGAGGAGACAAGAAAAACATTTTTAACATAAAAATAAAATAAAGGCACAGATTTGCTTCATTATTATAAAGAAGTTCTAACTCTCCAGTTATAAAAGATGAGAAACAGATTGTTTTCTCTGTAAATTTGTTGTTGTTTTGACATTGTTTTGAGAAATCATTACCTGTAGTTCTTGTATGTTAGATGTAATTGACTATGATCAGTTAGGATCCATACTTTAGCACGTGAGTATACTTGTTTATGAGCCTACATCTTTTACCACCTGCTTCTCCATAGAATATGCATTCAATACATGGCCCCATAATATTGACACTATTGTATACCATTACACTCTTTCTACCAAGCTTATCAAAGGAAACAATAGAATCCTCTAGGTGAGCTTCCACAGAAGAATGCTAAGAGTTTTAATTAAACTGATAGATAACTGTTAAAAAACTTCTTTTATCCTCAGCTGGGAAGATGGCTTAGCACATGAAGATGTTTGCCATATAAACTTGACGACCTGAATTCTATCCCCAGAACATACAGAAATGTGAAAAGGAGACATTATCCTTTGACCCACATGTAATTTACACACACACATAAAATACCTTTGAAAACTTTGTAGAGCAGTAGAGATGGCTCAGCAGTTAAGATCATTCTGTTCTTGCAGTGGATCTGAGTTCACTTTCCAGTCTTCATTCCTCAAACTTCCTGTAACTTCATCTCCACAGTATGAGATACCCTCTTCTGGCCTTCAAAGATACCACACTCCTGTGCACAAATGGACACAAATATACATATATTTAAAAATAAAATAAATTTTACATAAATAAATTTGAAAAGTATGAAAAACTCTAATGGTTTCTAGTTCCAGGGCCTGGAGAGATGGCTCACCAGTTAAAAGCACTGGCTGCTCTTCCAGAGGACGTAGCTTCAATTCCTAGCACCCCCATGGCATCTCACCACTGTCTGTAACTTCAGCCCCACCTTCACATAGATACACATGCAGGCACATAAAGAGTGTGTGTGTGTGTGTGTGTGTGTGTGTGTGTGTGTGTGTTAATTTTAAGAGATGCTAATTTTAGCTCTGATGCTTTTCTTTCACTTGGTATAAAATCAGGGTTTGAAGTACTAGTTTTCTTTTCATGTGAAGGCCGCTTTGTTAAGTAAAAGGATGCTGCATTATTTCCAGTAGGATCCTAGAGTCACAAAAAACATTTTTTAAAAAGATTTATTTTATGTATGTGAGTTCATTGTCACTTTCTACAGACACACCAGAAGAGGGCATTGAATCCCATTACAGATGGTTGTGAGCCACCATGTGGGTGCTGGGAATTGAACTCTGGAAGAGCAGTCAGTGCTCTTGACCGCTGAGCCATTTCCAGCCCCACAAAAACATTTCACCATGAACTAGAGAGACGCTTCTCTGCCAGAGAAGCAGGTCAATTCCTAGCACCCACATTGGACAGCTCACAGCTGCCTGAACACCAGTCCCTTATCTGGCCTTCATGGGCACCTGTACACATGTGGCATGGAATACACTTGTTGAGTAGGGAGCGTATTTTTAGTGTTCCTGTTCGTGTAAAATAGTTATACTAGATGGTATTTACTATTAACTTTTTATGAGGCTGTGATTCTGTAGTTTCCTCTCAGGGTAGGGTTATTTTTTTTTTAAAAACATATCTATATGTTTATGTCCTTGGTGGACATCAAAATGTGATATACAAATTGAAGTCATTTATGAAGCAGAATGTCTAAAAGAATAACCAAAAAGTAATTTCAGATATCCGAATGTCAAGAGTTGGTATATTCAAGATTATTACTAATAAAATCTCAATGAAATAGTTTTTGCTTGGTACCTAAACAGCACAAATAGCATTTTTTAAAAGATGGCTATTTTAATATTAATTCACATTGGGGGCTTCTATGCGGGCTCAGTTGGTAGAGTATGCTCTTGTCCCCAGATCCCATGAGAGAGAACCCATTTGCAAATACTATTCTCTGCAACCATGTTTGTACTCCTACACACATACAGAAATAAGTTTAAAAGAAATTCATATTGAAACACTTCAGGCAAGAGCTTTGAGGGTTGTCCTTGTCCTCTCTGTTAAGATATTTCATGTGTTGGTTCATATTTGCATATTTATGACAAAAGCTTTATTATCACATTTGTAGATTGCTCTTTTTCTTTCTGTTATTACATTTTTTTACATAAGAACCTTAAAACATAATATTTTGAGACTCTACATATATAAAAGTAATATATATTTATGTATATACCCTTTTTAAATAATATAAAATATACTTTTGCCCCAAGATGCAGGTATATTTATTCTATTTAGATGTATTATATTTATTCTCACAAAATACCTTTCTTTTGTAGATAATTATCAAACAGCACAGCTGCTTGCCTTAATTTTAGAGTTACTCACATTTTGTGTGGAACATCACACATACCACATAAAAAACTACATCATGAACAAGGACTTACTAAGAAGAGTCTTGGTGTTGATGAATTCAAAGCACACTTTTCTGGCCTTGTGTAAGTAACCATTTAAATGAACATTTTTGTAAAAATGGTTTAAGAAATACTTTTAGTACAGGTAAAAGTCAGTTACCCATATGAAGTCATCTGCTTATTAACAGCATGTGTGATGTTAATAAGTTAGCTGAGAAACAAAAGTATTTCAGTTTCATATTCTTTTATTTTTAAAGGCAAGAGCATGTGAAGTAGAAGCAGTGGATTCCAATATACATGTTGTTAACATTTAAATTGATTTGAATTAACCTAGGGTTTTTTTGGAATACAGTACCATGTATAATGACAGCATTGTGTCATAGAACTGTTCTGCTATGTTGGAACTTTAGCAAACTATCATGTTTTGCATGTGCATGCATGTATGCATGTGCTGACTTCAAACTCATTGTGTAGCTAAGGGTTGCCTTGATTTTTTTCAGTCTCCTTCATCTCTGGGACATGAGATCTAATCTCAAAAGAACAAAACAAGCAAAAACTTAAACAATGTTATTAACAGCCTGTTAATGTTTATTTTGTTTCTGTCCCTGTATGAATGTCATAAGCATATTTGTATGCACATACAGGTTTTTAACTTTTGTCTTTATGAAAATTAGAGCATACTAGTATATTTCTCTGCCCTTCAGCACTACTATAAATTATTTGGTCTTATTTTTTCTTTTTAAGGTTAAATAACATTTCATAGTATGATTTCCACAGATGTTTTATCATTCTCTAAAGCGGAGATTACTGAGTTTCTACTTTTTCACTACTCCAATCTATACTGTGTAGTACAAGAATGTTTTATATACTAATGTATTTTATAAGATTCATAATCGAATTGGCAGATACAGTGTTTGTCTCTTTTATATATTCTTTTTAAATTTTAACATCTACCTACCTACCAGGTTACTTTACTAAAGCTTAAGCACTTGGCATTTTCCCAGCACCCTGTATTGCTATACTAATAAATAAATGAGAAAAACAGAACTTCACTTTGAAGTCCCAAGCTAGCTTGGTATACATTACATAGCTCAGGCTTATGTGACCCCCTCTGCCTCAGCCTGATGCTATGTCAAGCCACTACACTCAGCTATATTGCTAATTTAAAAATTGTCCAGTGATAAAAATGTGTTATAGGTTTATTCTTTTTCCCCTTATAGGATATTTTCATATATTAATATAATTTATTAAATTTTTGAGACAGTAACCCATCAGACCTCAGATTTGCAATTATAGGTCTGGATGATCCTTCTACTTCTCCTTTACCCCCAAAATGATGGGATTTAGGTCCAAGTCAACATGTTCATCCGAATTTGCATTTTTATCTGATATGAACTACAGGTTTTCTTTTTCATAGAACCTTTGTGTACTAAATTCATGTCTTAAGAGGAGGTGTCCCAGTCTTGCTTGCCTTCTTTCTGTTTATAATGTTTTCCATGTAACTTTTTTTTTTTTTAAAGATCTTTATCGGAGCTGGAGAATGGCTCAGTTGAGATTTTCAAGAACAAAAACCTTAATTTGATTCCCAGAACCCATGTGCAGGGCTGGTCATATGCACACTTATATTGCTACCTCAAGGGAGGCAGAGGCAGAAGGATCTCTGAGGCTTATTGGCTGGCCAGTCTCTCCTAACTTGTGGGCTTCAGGCCAATGAGAGATCATGTCCCAAAGACGGTAGATGACACGTGAGATTGTCCTCCAGATGTTCCATGAACACTTAACACACACAAACATAACATACCTATTCTGGTACATAGACATTTTAAAATGCTTCATGAATTTTTACACATTCATTTTACCTTTAATTTATTTATGGAGTTGTCATGCTTAGGTATATTTCTGTGTACTAAGATTATACAAATATGCTCTTCAGTATTTTCCAGTATTTTTATTATTTGTTTTATGTTTAATATGTAATGTATATGAAATGTATTTTAGGATATAGTATAACATGATAGTCTAGGTAGCTGCCTGCCTGTATTTACACGTTCATTAACTACCGTAGGATAAAAATGCTATTCTTGCTATACAGTAAACTAAGAAGACACTTGTACCTTATTTCTTTAATATCTATTACTTAATCTTATCAGATGAAATAGTAACAGTGTTTTCATTTCATATTTTTGTAAAAGATTTAAATGCCTGCCTTTTGAGTTTGCCCCTAATTTTCATAATTTTCTTGGTTATTTATAGCCATTATTCAGTTCATCTTGTTATTTCTATAATAATTTTGGAAGGGTTTGTGTTCTCTTGATAGGTTCTTCATAAATACTCCTAAATATGATTGTAGATTATACCCACTGATCTCTATATCCTGACTAGATGAAATTCCAGTAGATAATAAGCCTTGCTTTGTTTCAAGCTCTCTATCATAATAAAGTGAAGTTGTCGTAGCTACAGCTTGTAAGTCTTTAGGTTCATTTATCATTTAGCAGCAATAGCATATGACTCTTTTTTTTTAATTTTTTATTATTATTTTCTTTATTTACATTTCAAATGCTATCCCGAAAGTTCCCTATACCCCCCCCCCCCCCCCCCTCCCCTACCCACCCACTCCCACTACTTGGCCCAGACCATCCCTTGTGCTGGGTCATATAAAGTTTGCAAGACCAAGGGGCCTCTATTCCCAGTGATGGCCGATTAGGCCATCTTCTGCTGCATATGCAGCTAGAGACACGAGCTCAGGGGGTACTGGTTTGTTCATATTGTTGTTCCACCTACAGGGTTAGCATATGACTCTTTATACTCAGACCTTCCCCAGTGCTTCAGTCTTCTTAATTTTTATTTTGTTTGTTTGATTTTGGTTTTTTGTGACAAGGTTTCTCTGTGCAGCCCTGGCTGTCCTGGAACTCACTCTGTAGACCAGGCTGGCCTCGAACTCAGAAATCCGCGTGCCTCTGCCCCTCTGCCTCCCACGTGCTGGGATTAAAGGCATGCGCCACCACCGCCCGGTTTCTTAATTTTTTTTTAATTTTTGCATGTGTATATGGTGTGTGCTCGTGAGTGAGCGAGCGAGAGAATGTTTTATACTAGGTACAGTTTTTCATTTATGGAGTTATGTCTTAACAATTAAAATGAGAGATATATAAAATTTGAAAGTTAGTGATATTTATAAAAGAATTTAAACTAAAGGGGAAGTTATATTAAAGTACCAACACATAAAAATAAAGGATTAAAGTTGTAGTGTTTGGTATTCTATACCCATTTTAGCAATAATACTGCTAATTTTTTTTAACTAATGAAAGCTAGTTAAAGAAAAGAATGCCCTTTTTTTGAAAATTTTAAAATATGAAATGCCATTCAGTGCGTAGTTCTTACTCTGATATTTTTGTTAGCAAATGCAATCTGATCTACTAGGTTCATACATAATTGATAATCAAAGAAATAATGTCATAATGTGAATGTAGTATTGATTCAGAAGTGATATTTCTGAAGCAGGAGCAGGGGAATAGTAGGAAATCTATGGCCTCCATTGAAACCATTTAAAAGGTTAGGTCTGTTCCTTAAGCTCTCACTTTTCTTACTCTCTTGCCCTCCTTCTCTCTCTCCCTTCTCCCCTCTCTCCACGTGGCCATGGCTGGTATCTCTCTCTTTCTACCTTCTCTCTTTCTCTCTACCTTTCCACAATAAAGCTCTAAAACCATTTAAAAAAAAAAAAAGTTAGGTCTGTTATGTTACTGAGAGCTCCTTTGTATTTCAAGAAAGCTGAACACAAATCTGCCTCCATAGATTCCTACTCTAGAAATAGCCCCAATTCTAAGCTTCCTCTACTGCAACACTAACTTTGCTCAAACTAACTAGCAGGAGATTTTATAGATACTGATTTCTTTAATTATCACTATTTTGTGTGTGCATAATGTTAGAGAATAACTTGTGGAGGTAGCTCTTTCCTTCCACCTTCATGTGGGTTCTGGGTATGGAATTTGGTTACCAAGTCCTTATCCACTGAGCCAAGCCAGTTGTCATTCCTAAACTTTTTGTTTTCAAAGTCCTCTTCTTCTACTTTTAGTTTTTCGAGACAGGGTTTCTCTGTGTAGTCCTGGCTGTCCTGGAACTCACTCTGTAGACCAGGCTGGCCTCGAACTCAGAAATCCACCTTCCTCTGCCTCCCAAGTGCTGGGATTAAAGGCATGCGCCACCACCGCCCTGCCTCTTCTTTTCTTAATATACCATCTTACTTTTTATTTTAGAAAGATTTATACATTGCTTATCTGTAAAATAATTTTAGTAGATTCATTAACCTCTCTTTTTTTAATTAGGTGCTCTTCGCTTTATGAGGCGAATAATTGGCCTTAAAGATGAATTTTATAATCGTTACATCACCAAAGGAAATCTTTTTGAGCCAGTTATAAATGCCCTTTTGGATAATGGAACTCGGTACAATCTTTTAAATTCAGCTGTTATTGAATTGTTTGAATTTATAAGAGTGGTAAGTTTATGATTTACTAAGATCTCTTAGTAATCATATATAAACAATTTTATGTAATTTTATATGGAAGTAAAATAATTGTATGTAATCAAATTGATTTCTTCACTCCTATTTTCCTGAAGTTGTTCATTCCATGTGTCTTAGAGTCTATTTCTAATAAACTGAAATTTTAAAAATCACTTATTTTTTTATTCTTACTTATACATGGTTGATGGTTGAATGATAGTAGTTTCTTATATTTGTGGGGGGTCACTTTTGGGGATTATATAGATCCTTCTATGTGGTAGGTAAGCTGTACCAAGTCAGTCCCCAAGCCACTATTGAAAATTGTGAAGTTCAAGGAATTTGTAACACATAAGAATAATAATAAAAAATGAATACAAAAATTAAAATTTTTCTTTCTTAGAATTTTTTACAAGATGCCTAAGCAGTAGGATGGAATTTTAAATTTTTAAGTATGAAAAGAATTGGGAGGTTAAAAGTAGGCCAACTACCTTTTATTACAGGCGAGGGAACTGAGAGCAGAAATGATTCAGTAGCCTGTTAAAGCATCCACAGTTTGCAGCACATTCAGCACCTGCTGCTGTACCCTAGCACTTTCATACAAACTTTTTCCATAAGATGGGTTGGAGAGAGCAAGCACAAATAACAGAGATAGCTCATTACTATAATCAGCAGGACACATTTACCTCTTGTGCATATGTAAATACTCAAATCATTTCCTCAAGGAAATGGCCATGTGAAAAGAAACGTGAAAGAAGAAAATTAAAAAGTGATTTTTTGTTTTGTTTTGTTGACTCTCAGTCAGATGTCTGAGAGTCACCATTTGCCAAGACTATGATTTTTTAATAGGCTTTTAGCTTAGACAAGTGGCAGTGTTGGTTACCTCCATCACTGTTTTGATGACTTAGAGCCTTTCATAGACTTTCTTATGGACTTAGATGTCTTTTCCTTTAACATTTAGGTAAGATGAATTGGGTTCACACCTCTATCCCAACTCCTTTGTTAGAATTTTCTTTTTCTTTTTTTTTTTTTTTTTTTTTTTTTTTTTTTTGAAAATTGATAAGGTTAGTACACTAAATCTTCAACCTTAACATGTACAACAGTCTACTGCCAGAGTACAAAATACAGACTTCCAGTTAAGTAGTTCACCCAGTTTGTATATAAAGTATAATCAAAGGAATGTCTTCTTATGTATTTAGATAAGACTGTTTTGACAGAGTTAAATAGGAAATCATTAACATTTACTGAATATATGGGCTTAATACTGTTCTATAATAATCTTTCAAGGCTTAAATTTTGTCTTTTGTTAAAATGGTAAAATATTCATAGGATTATGATAATTATATATAAAATTATAAAAGTTTTCTTTAAATTATGAAGTACTGTATAAAGCACTAAGACTTAAACTAAATCCATTGCTTTTCAAATGTTCCTTATAGCCCCCTAAAGGGCTCCAGTGAATTGCCTCTCCTTGTTCCAAGTTTTCTGTGGAGTCCTGTCCTGGCTCATGTATAAGGAATCTAGGACATTTATTTTTAGAAGGTGATTTTGAAAAACCTTTTTTGATCAATTTTGGAACTATACAAGTTTTTGTTTTTGTTTTTCTCAACAAGTATTTTATTGTTTTATAATGTGAATTTTGTGCCTATACAGGAAGATATCAAGTCTCTTACTGCACATATAGTTGAAAACTTTTATAAAGCACTTGAATCGATTGAATATGTTCAGACCTTCAAAGGATTGAAGACTAAATATGAACAAGAAAAAGACAGACAAAATCAGAAACTGAACAGGTATTGTTTAAGTGTATTATTACATTTATAGCAAGCAAAATTAAGTACAAAATTGTACACAGTTTAGATCTTACCCAGTGAAATTTTCTCTATTAGCAGAGCATAGGATAAACTGTCTTTCTGCCACATCAATTAATTATATAATGACTTGATACTGTATATAGTAATTTTGATAGTCTTAATTTGCAGCATACAAAAACATTTGAAGATTTCTCTAGCTACGTCTTCTTTGATATGCTGTACATGCTAAGTTAAACTACATTAGTTCATCTTGGTTAGTCGTCCTTCCCAAAGTTTATTTAGTTATGACCTTGTAGTCATTACTCAGCATCTGACATATTTCTTACAGTGTACCATCTATATTGCGTAGTAACCGATTTCGCAGAGATGCAAAAGCCTTGGAAGAGGATGAAGAAATGTGGTTTAATGAAGATGATGATGATGAAGGAAAGGCAGTCATAACACCAGTTGAAAAATCTAAGACTGAAGATGATTTTCCAGATAGTTATGAAAAATTTATGGAAACTAAAAAAGGTACTAATGTTCATAATTTTCATATATTACCACTTAGTAAAACAATTATACAGCCTGAGTTTGATCCTTAACACTGTACACACACATAAAATAATAACATTTTACTTATTTGGAAAAATCTGGCCAAGGTTTGTAAAACAAGAAGCACAGAATTTTATGCTGAATCATACCCTTTTAAAGTTATTTTGGATATTTATATTTAAAATTCTTTCCTTGAAACTTGGTGTTTTTTATGTTGTTCATTTTGAGTTTAGAAATGTTCAGTTTATAATATTTAAAAGAGGGTCACAGTACATAGCCTTGTGGGGGCCTAGAACTCATAGTCACCTCACCCAACCCCAGCTTCTCAAATGCTGTGGTTACAGTGTGTGCCTCCACACCTGACAACTGTTTAGAAATTTGTTGTATACTACACTTCTGAACAGATCCGGCCTGACTTTGTTTCTATTATAAATAAATTTTTTCAAAGTTTTTATTATTAATTAACTATAACTATAGAAGCTTAGAACACTTTACCTCGTGATATTTACAGCCTGAGCAATGTGAACTCAAAGACATGACTTTCCTCTTTGAAACTTCAACTTTTACTTAAAATTGCATAAAGATAGAAGGGGGCACAGTTAGGCATGGTGGCAGCACCTTTAATCCCACCATTCTTGGGCTGAAGTAGTAGAAGCACTATGAGCTTGAGGCCAGGCCATGCTACATAGGAACACCCTGTCTCCAAAAAAGGCAAAACAAATCCAGGCATGGTGGCACCTTCTCATGACCCAGCACTAAAAGAGTTAGAGGCAGGAAGACTAGAAACTGAAAGTGATCCTCAGCCACAAACCAAGTTTGGGACCAGTCTGAGATACATTAGACACTGCCTCAAAGAGGGAAGGGATGAGTGTTCCTACTTATGTAGAACTAAGATATAGCTAGTATCTTTCAAGAAAACTAATCACTGTAATTTTATGCCCTAAAGAATACTAGCCTGCAAATACTATTTGACTATCTAATAGAAATTTATATGTTGGAAGGCAAAATTATCTCTTGGATGACTTACTCTTCAGGCATTTCTTCTCAGAATCTCATTCAGGTGACTTAGTACCTTTTCTTTCAGCTATTCTCTACTAACTCATTCCCTATTCATTAGTACCATGAGGACCACTCAAGGCTAACAAAAAGCCTACTGGTGTTCTAAGGAACATTACTTACTTTTTATTTGTATAATTTCTCGCTCTTGAACCCAGGGCCTGGCTAGCACTCTACCACTGAGCTATCTATCTCCATTCTAGAACAGGTGCTGTTTAGCAGACAAGTTCATTTCTTTCAGTCAGTAGAGATGTTGCCCTCAATATTACTATCAAAAAGAAACAAAGGCCATGCATAAGTATTGCATCCATAAATGTATACATGCTGTTAGGAAATGTGTCAAAATAAAATTAACCAGACTTTAAAGGAGTTTGGGCACTTATGCTATAAAGGAATCAAGTAAAGGAACTTGGAGGGAGTAAATGACTAGGATACTTAAGAGTTGTCCTTGGGAATTTTCAATGGTGACTTGTGAAGGAAGACTTGTAGAGGAGAGCCAGTGAATGGAAGACAGTAACAGAAATCAGACTGCTAAGAGCTTCTTTACAAGCAAACACTGAACAATCTACTGTAAGATGGTTGGTTCTGTTCATTGAAGTTCCTAAGAGTCTGACCAAAAAGAACATGTACTTATCTTAACATGTACTGTTAGAAAGCATAGGCAAAGTTGTATGTTGTCACTTCAACAAATGCTTTGACTTAGCAGTATTTAATGCAGGCTCATTTTACTTTGCTTTAGCAAAAGAAAGTGAAGACAAGGAAAACCTTCCCAAAAGGACATCAACTGGTGGCTTCAAATTTACTTTCTCCCATCCCCCCAGTGCTACTAATGGAACAAACAGTACAAACAGTAAGTCTGTAGTGGGTCAGACAACACCAGCAAGTTCTAATGTGTCCTCTTCCAAAACTACAAACTTGGCCACATCAGTGACAGCCACAAAGGTATGTAAAGTAAGAACTCCTCACAAACTCTGCCTTTTCCATCTGTAAAACTACTTTGTGTGTGCTGACGATTTAGATAAAAGTTTCAAAGAATGAAAAGGTTTTATTATCATCAGAACCTGACGCCCAACATAGCATGCAAACACGTGAGGGTTGTTATCTTGCATATTATGTAAATTTTAGGTTAAACATTTTTTTGTTTGTTTTAAGACTTTTATTAAAAAACTGTTGACCATTTTATTTAGCTATATATGAGCCTATTATTGAAAATTACCAGTTTGTTGCCGTTTTAAACATAATAGCAATGTGAACTTTATATACATCATTTCAGATCTATGTGTAAGTCTGTATAGAATGTGCGTTGTACCCCATTTCCAAATGCAAATGCTCAATAAAACAGGAACAAATGGATAATTTCTTAACATATTACTTGTATAACACTAAAAGTTAGTTTTGTATTTAAGAACTATTAGGGATATTCCCACTTAATCATGAACAAGACAGCATGTTGTTTTTAATGCTATTATTTAACCATGACTGTAAAATATTGGTTAGCACATTTAGTGAAACAACCAAAATTACTACTGTATAATCTATTAGAGAGAAAAAAAGTCCTCTTCTGCAGTTAATTTAGTCATTTGTTTTGCTCCTATGATCATTGAATTTTCATATATATTAAAAGGGGGGGAGGTGCCAGGCATGGATTGCTTATGCCTGTAATCCCAGCAGTTGAGAGTCTGTGCTGCACAGTTATCATCTACAAGCTCTTGTGTCAAAACAAGAAAATACACCACAAAAGCTGGATACTATTGCCTGCTTGCTGCCATTCATGCTTTTCGGGAGGCTGCAAGGCATAGGTATCATGAGTCGTGAAGTTCTTAGGAATTTGCAGGTAGGGGTACAGATTTCAAAAAAAAAAAAGTATGAGATAGTTCAGTAATGAAAATTCTTTTCAGGGCTAGAGGGATGACTCAGTGGTTAAGAGCGCTGACTGCTCTTCCATAGGACCCAAGTTCCCAGCAACCACATGGCAATTCACAACTGGACTATAACTCCAATTCCCAAGTATCTGACACCCTCACACAAACACACATGTAGGCAAACCACCCATGCATATAACATAAAAATAACTCAATAAAATTATTTAAAAAGATTCTTTTCAACAAATAATAGATATTAGATAACTACATGCAAGAGAGATGTTGGATTCACTTGATATAAAACTTTTAAAAGGCCTAAATATGAATACAAAGCTCTCAGAAAGCAGGAGTATTTATGCCTAGAGTTGGGACAATATAACACCCAAGGCATAAATGACAAAAGAAAAAATATATAGCATGGTGATCAGAAATGATACTAGTATAAAATTTAAAAAAATAAATAAGGGCTGGAGAGATGGCTCAGCGGTTAAGAGCACTGCTTTTCCAAAGGTCCTGAGTTCAAATCCCAGCAACCACATGGTGGTTCAACAACTATCTGTAATGAAATCTGATGCCCTCTTCTGGAGTGTCAGAAGATAGCTACAGTGTATTTACATATAATAAACAAATCTTTAAAAAATTAATAAATAAACAACCCACCCACAACATGGGGTCCTACTTTGTAAACCCTCTAACAAGTGGGGGCAAGAGCATGTGAAGGACTATTACCAGTAACATCAAACCCAAAAGGACATGCACAGACATTTCTCCAAAGAAATAAAATATTATAACCTAAATAATCACATAATAAAATGTTTGACATCATTATTCAGACAAATCAAAACCATAGCAAAGAGCTGAAGAGATGGTTCCATGGGTGAAGCACTTGCTGTGAAAGCATGAAGATCTTTCACAGGAACTGAAACATAAGTTCAGAGCCCAGGAACCCACATAAGGGGCTTGTGTCTATTATCCCAGCACTCATACTGAAGATGGGAGGAGCCATGAGAAACCCCACAAGTTTGCAAGCCACAGAGTCTCTGACTTAAAACAAGCTAGAATGTGAGGACCAACACTTAAGTTGTCCTCTGCTCTCCTTACCCAACACTGCACATGACCTATGGCAGACATGTTCATACTCATATCATACACAAAAGATTTTTTTAAATAACACAGTAAGAACAGTTCACACCTACTAGAGTGACTATAATATTTTTAATAGACAAATGTTGGCTAGGATACGGAGAAATTACAATCCATGTTCATTGCTGATGGGGAATTAACATGAAATAGCATTTTTGGAATACAACCTATTAGACCCAGTTCCCATTCCCTTCCAAGGCTAAACACATTAACTATATGACACAGCAAGCAGTTTCATTCCCAAGTATGCACTCAGGAAAATTGAAACAAGCTGTGCATGGCCAGCACTCTGAAGGCTGAGATCGGGTTGTAAGTTCAAGACCAGCATGGCTTACACATCAATCCTGTCTCAGAGAAACACTGAAAAAATATATTGACTCAAAAAGTAGTATGTGATTGTTGAAAGCATTATTCATAATGGAAAAAGATGAAACCACACAAATGTCCGCCACCTTGTGAATTGGGCAAACAATGCTAGTAGCAGGAAAGGAGTGAAAGAGTGGTGTGTGTTATGACGTGGATTAACATACCACTGTGTGTTACATGAACTGATAAAAAGAAATAGTTCCTTCAGCAGTGGAGGAGAGGAGTGGACAGCAAGTATATCAGAAAGAGGGAGTTATGGGGAAAGGCAGGGAACTATGGGGCAAAAAATGGTAGGGACTTTTCTGGGGAGGGAGATGAAGATGTTACAGAATTAGGAGAGATAATATATAATGTTGTGGGGCTGGAGAGTTGGCTCAGTGGTTAAGAGCACTGACTGCTCTTCCAGAGGTCCTGAGTTCAATTCCCAGCACCCACATGGTGGCTCACAACCATCTGTAATGGGATTCGATTCCCTATCTAGTGTGTCTGAAGAGAGCCACAGTACTCACATACATAAATGTGTGTGTGTGTGTATGCACGTGCGCGCATATGTTGTGACACTAGGAACACTGAATTGTACACTGCAGAGGGTGACTTAACTGTATTTAAAGCAATGACTTGATTTAGACAGAGCAGTTTATTCTTCATTCCTCCCCACTCACCTTTAGGACCCCACCTACTCCCACCAGCATCCTTCTTTGGCCTCATCATGGTGTTAATTTTATAGCATAATTAGTCTGTTACATCTGGGAAGTATAGGCTTTGTGTTCTGAAGGAAGACTTGGGGTCATAGGGGAGCAGTATCTGTTCAGTTTCAACTCTTACTCTTTGCCTTAAGTTCCAGCCTTTTTCTCTTTTGAAATTCATATCATTCATCATTTCATGGTGACAAGAATGAGGATTTCCTGGCAGTGGAGAGTCCCAGTGGCTGTCTTGTTTTGCCAGCTTGTTTTCCTCTTTTCCTCACTATTTTGTTGTATTTACTGCCTGTTACGTTCTGGATAAATCAGTCTCATTCACATTTCTTTATCCACTAGCATATATTCCATTCTTGCTCTCTTCCAGTTTTCATCTTTTTTTCTTCTCATTTTCCTTTATAGATCTGTATCTTTTCAATTTATTTTCATTTTTGATAACTTAAGGAGACAGTAAAGTAAATGTATTATCAGACTTCAAACTGCCTTAGTCACTGCAGATTCTTCAATACAGAACATAACAGCTTTGAAAACTGAAATCAGACAAGGGACTCAGTATGTCCTAACACTTAAGCCTATTTCTGATTTCAACTTAACATGTATGATTTAGCAAACAAGAATTAGGAATTTTCCAAATATATCCGTTCTTTAGTTCATACACTAGTAACTGCTTATAGATGGCTCAGTCCATTTCTGACAGATCACAGTGTCTTGCTCATTCTTTCATTGTTATTCCAGGTATTTGTTTACATATGGAGCAACTCAGGTATAAAGGACAAGTTACTGAGATTGTATTTGTTTAGCTACTTGAGGTACAAAAGGTTTGAACTAAACCTTTTTGTAGGGCATGCATAAGCTTCATAGAATTGGTTCAAAATGAGTCAATCCTGAGGATACCTAACATTTTCTTTATAGTTCCCAAAGCTTTCCTAGGATTTCAAAAGGGGAGTGTGTTACTCATAAAAGGCCAAACCCTGAATTACCTCATCCTTATATTTAAGTACTAGCTTTTACAAACCATTTCTTGTTTTTATTATCTATCTTCGGCCATTTAAATTATTCTTTAAAGGTAGAATGAAAAAAAATAGGGTATACTTTATAATGAAATAAATTCATATAAAAACTAGTGATTTTTCAGATGACATGAGAGAAATCAAATGGACGATGGAAGACATTGTCTTGTTCGACATCGTCCATCTTCCAGGTGGTGTTGGTTCGACTGCTTGAAGTTGAAGGGGGTGGGAGGAGACTTTTTGTTAAATTGAATTCTGAAGTTTCATTAAAAACCCAAGAAACAATAGAAGAGATGAGGGCGAGACTGCCAGCAGTAGCACTCAATAAATGGATTATAACTTAAATAATTAAGTTCTAAAATTCAATATCCTGTCTTAATCTCAAATATGCTATTTAAAAAAAAATGGCTTCAAATATCTTAGTGATATTTGTACCATGCTGTTTTCATGATAATCTGTTTTTATTTTCCTTTATATTAAAAATGATTTTTATTTTTCAATAGGGAAGTTTGGTTGGCTTGGTAGACTATCCAGATGATGAAGAGGAAGATGAAGAAGAAGAATCATCCCCCAGGAAAAGACCTCGACTGGGCTCGTAGAACCCTTGCTGGGGGGTTCCCACCACATGGTCTTACTAACTGCTGCAGCTGCTCACGCACGGAGCTGAATGGGAAAGCTTTCATATGGAACTTAACACACGTAGTAGCAGAGACTCTTGGTTGCCAGGTAGGAAAGTGTAGTTGTGTAAGAACAGGGCTTCCCAAAAACTTAATTCCTAGTAATTAAAGGGTTTTTGCCTTTTGGGCTGTCCAAAAAAGAAGAATGATAATTAGATCCTGGGTGAAAGCTTCCCAACAAGGAAAGTCTCATATTTGGGGTAAGAAGGGTTGATTGTTCCCAAAATCCAACCTAGAGAAAATTGTGAGACTTCAGTACCCAATAATATTGCTTGTATAATGGTGCTGGCCACGTTGTTTTAATCAGTTGCCTTTTTTTAAAAGACATTTTTATGTAAAGCAAATTGAACTGTCATCAGAAATGAAGTTACATTGTTGGGACCATTTCATTAAAGATTTCACAGAAGTTAGCCTTTGGTATTTGACAGGACATACACCCTAGGTAACAAACAGCACATACCAATTTCTCTACACCAGGAACTTCTAATACATTTAAAAAAAGAAAAAAAGAAAGCTGGGTTCCAAATGGATAGTATTCTTAAAGAACTTTAAAGTCAGCATTTTTACAGGTAACAGCAGCCAAGAAATGCAGCAGCAATGTTCTGAAATGCTCCTCTTCCACCAACCTGGGAGTGGCTAGAACGGGGGGGGTGGGGGGGTTCCAGTAGTCACATTCTGCTTTCTCAGTAAAGTTAGGTCTGGGTGTTCTAAGAGCTGCTGATAAATATATAAAGACCAACAAAGAATGGTGCTGAGTTAAAATGGCACTTAATATCTACAGGTCATTCTAGCCTAGAGGTTAATATCACAGTCACATGCAGCCTAGGAAGCTCTTCCACAGACAAGAGGGTTATGTGAAAGCTGCTTTTTTAAGAGATTTTAAAAAGCACATTCCATGTATGTAAATGATCTTAAAATAATTGAAGCAAGCCGTTAAGAGCTTTTATTTTTTAGAACAAGTTAACTGTAAATATTTTAATGGTAGTTTACTCATCTATGATCTAAGATCATTGCTGAGATGAGAAAAATGACCCCAAACTACAATTTAATGCAAAAAAGATCTAAAAATAGTAATTCTAGCTCCAGTCTTTTAGATCTCTATAATATGTTATGGGTCCATTTTTCCTGGAATAGCTTAAAAGCAGTTTCCTATGTTGGAAATTTTGGAGTTAATTTTAATTTTGGCTATTGTTTGGAAAAGATGGGCTGTCCGTGTAGATACGAAGTATAGTTTTTCCATAAAACAGATGTTTATTTTGTATTAAAAATACCACTGTACTTGTTTTACACCATTTGTATACATGTGGTGATATTACTGCTAAACTGTAAAATTCAGGAATTAAAATGTGACCCTATAATTCCATGATTGAGGCTTCTGTTTGTTTTGTTGTAAATTAAGTGATTAAGTGAACTATTTTTGAGATATGTCCAGTTTACATTGTCTTTTAAAGGCTGATAAAATCCATAAAGATATGTTATAAGCCACTAGGTCAGAAAGTCTTAATTGCAAGACTCAACCATTCTTTAAATATCACTTACAAGAGGTAAACCTTGAGCAAACCTAACAGTATAAAGCCATTCTCACCTCTAAACAAAGGTACACATACAACAAGCATTCATCTTGTATCACAAGTGAACTGGGATTCTTTCAGCCAACATCAATAAGTTACTGTATGAGTAGGCATTCTTTAAAGCAAGTTTTATGAAGCCTCTACCATCTTAGTGCTTAGAATCTAAGCAGCCCTGACCTATCAACTGTTCTGTTAACTCTTTTGTTATGTTAACTAAAGTACTGTATCATATAAAGATTTCCTTTAATTTTCCTTTCTGAGGAACTTCAAACTTTTAAGACATTATTATGGGAAGTGTTTCTTACAGTGGAAATATGAATGTTTTCTTAAAGTCCAAGGGCAACAGTTGTGTAATGCATATGCTCACCCACATGATGAAAGGATCCTTGGAAGGTACAACTAGGAAGATTCCACAGTAGCTGCTGTCCTGAATGACGACCCTCATGCAGGCTGGGGTGCTTACAGCATTATCTCCACTCAGCTAGTTCAAGTCAGAGCACACATTTGTATGCCTTAGGTCCTAAAAATATCTGTAAACATGTACCTAATAAAAAACTATTTTTAATAAAAAGTTATGTGAAACAGATTCACGTGTTTTAATCACTAGTTTTTCTGCAGATGGAAGGTTGAAACTTAAAGTATAATTTTACATTCAAACAGATTAGATGAAGTTTTAGAAAAATTCCAGTTGAGGCCAGCAAGATCACCAAGTGGGTAAAGGAGCTTGCTGCTAAGCCTGATTTGATGTTTTATAAAGACCAGCACTCTATAGTAGGTAGCATTTTCCTCAGCAGGTTCAGTCAGGGAATCCTTTTGTCTGTTCTTAAAACAACTTTTGCAGAAAAGGTAATGATTTCCTACATTTCTAGCATTTATTTTCCAAGTGTCTTGCTTCAAATATAAAACTCTCTTACCATGTCCAAGATACCACCTTTGGATTGTTTCATACCTGATAAATCCAAAACTATTAACACAGCTGTCTGCCTTGTAACTACACCTTTAAAAAAATGAAAGTTTCTACATTTCCTATGAGGCTCTACATTACCCAAACTCACTATCACTTTTCCTATGCTAACCCTCCTCATAGTCAAACATGTTTAGTTCAGCATGTGCTTCCTAAACTACTGTACACCTCTCTTCTCCATGCAGCTACTTGCCATGTTATCACTGCACTTTAACCTTCTAACACTGCTCTCTGGGACATCGGTAGCCCCATGAAAGCAGGGACCCTGTCAGAATCGTTGACTGTTATACCCTTGGTATGTATCATGCTTAGCACAAAGTGTCTACATGACATGAATGCATGCACTATCAACTAATTTCTTTGAAGAGAAAACATCCAAAATACTGTTTTATTTTTAAATTTATTTATTGTGGTTATTTGAGACAGACTCATCATGTAACCTAGGCTGGCCTCCAATTTGCTCTGACACTGGAGAGGACCAGGAGTTCTCCTGATCCTCCTACTTCAGCATCCTGGGTGCTAGGATTATAGGCATGCACCACCATACCTGGGTTTCTGCAGATGTTTGTTAAATTGCCTTCCCTCTTGCCCTTTACCTGTTTAAAATAATAGTAGTCAGTTCACAGTTGCATTTAGAAAAGCAAGTATTTGCTTGAAACTAATAGTCTTTGTTTAGGGATTAAATAATTTATTTTTAAGAATATTTGGGCTTCTGTTTTGCTAATTTTTCATATTACTTATTAATAACTTCTTCTTTAAGTTTCTCTGCAAGCAATCGCCTCTTTAGTAATGTTTGTTTCTCGTCTGCTGTCATTTCTGGCTTCTCTGTCATTTCCTTAAAAAGACAAAAAAATTGCTACAATTAGCTTCAAATGTCTAAAATTCTCAACATATTTCAAAACAACAAAGATTAAGGGCATTTTCAGTAAAACTAAGTCAACAGCCAAGTTACTTCAAGTTTCTTGAATCTTTTCCTTGAGAAGCATTGAGAAGGTGATGGATGGGGTATGGACAGACCATTGCAAACATTTCAGATGGCTGAAGTAAGACACACATACTGACCCTAAGGAACTCAGCAAGGGAAGTCAATAAAAATGTATAATGAAATGATTATTTCTACCTCACAAAATTCTCATCTAAACTCCCCTGAGAGAAGACTTAGTTGTTGACTAGCTCATGGTTAATTTGAGTACATCAACCAAACAAAATTCATTGAAGGCTATCTTGCACAAACAAAAACCCCTTCCCATGGCCTTCATAGTTGATACACCAAAACTAGCCGTACCTCTGCTTCCCTGGTAGGCTTTCCTTTTAGCTCAGTATTCTGGATCTGCTTTGCCCTCATATCCTTTCTCATGGACATCAGTTTATCTCTCTTCTGCTTGAGATAATGCTCTCGTTGACGTAACTCTTCTGTTCCCAGTGCTGACAAATTCTGGTTCAGATAAGAGAAGGGATTGTCTATGTTCATTCACACAGCACGTGGCCAAGACATCTACTGAATCAGTTCTAAGTTCGAAGATCATAACAAAGACAAGTCTATGACAAGTGCCTTGTTCATAGTAAATTAGCTTTCACTTACTGCTATTGGTCCTTCCATGCTTGCATGCTCTAAGCCAGGTATCTTCAAACCTTTTTGTGTAAGGGAGGAAGTTTCAGGCAACAACTCCATCTTTCTTGCCAAGGGTTGTACTGACTGATTAGCAAAATGCACTTTAACTTCTAGTGGTAAACAATAAGACCAATTAAGACATTATAACTTATAATTCTTATAATTAAGATACAAGAACTACACTATTATGTAATACATAGGTACTTCATAATTCAAATAGCACACTGACCCCTTACAAATAACATCTTTGGTTTCCAAGCTTGCTTCCAAGTATGCGACTATACACTTAAAGAACTACTTTAAAACAGATTTTCTTTTACATAAGGTGCCAACAGCTTGGTTGTGATAACATACTAAAAGTAACTACCAATGCACTAAGAAAATGCAAACATTTCTAAAGCAAACAGAACCTTCAAAGCATTTGTAATATAAGCATCTCATAGTGTGAGATCTGTGCTAAGAGGTATGATTAACAATCTCATTGCTTCTGTAGTCTATTTTCTATTAGAAAATTAGGTGATTAAAGAAGACTGGCAAGAGGACACAAAGTTAAATCGCTGGTCACTCAGCATGATGATCTCAGGATGCTTGTTCATATCCTGCAACTTGTTCTTTGCCCACGCGCACACAGTGGACAGTGGCACATATACACATACACAGAGCGCTCTCTCTCTCAAACACATACAAGTAAATCATTTTTAAGGGCTTAGGACATGATTTAGTGAGAAAAGTTCTTGCTGTAAGTCATGAAAACTATTTTGGATCCACTACACATTTAAAAAGCAAAGCTTGGCTGAAGACATCAACCGCAGAGACAAATGGATCTCAGGAGCTTGCTGGCCTGAGAGACACTGCCTCAAACAAAGTGAGAAGCAACAGGAAGACACCCAACGTCAACCTCTGCCTTCTACATGTGCAGGCAAGAATGAGCACTCACGTGTGTGCACACCAACATACATAAGCCACACATGCACACCAAAAAATAAAATGTAAAAACATTTTTAAGTACATGGTCTGCAGAAGGAAACAGTGAGACATGGAAAGACTTAGAATGATACAAATAAGTAAAATCATGAAGACCATGGTGCACACCTCAAAGGATTAATAATTCTGCCAGATGTGTAAAACCAGAAAAGAAACTTGACAAGGACCACTGCTGCACACGGAACAGATTGGCTGCACTGCAAGGAGACTGGAGAAAACCGTTGCAGGCAGGGGGCCAAAGAACCTATTGAGTTTAAATAATACTGTTGTTGCTAATATTCAAATTAAGTTAAAATGGCCATTCTTAGTAGAAATTATGTTACTCTTAAGTACTCATGGGCCCACAGAACTGGAGAATGTGTTCATGCATGTAAGCATGTCTACTCAACTCATGCACTTACACACCCAGGCTTTGAATATGTTAGATATGTGGACATACATGCTCTCAAACCTAGAAAAGGAACATATGTGAAGTGAAAACACCTTTAGCTTTCCTGGTTTTTAAAGAATGTATCAGAAAGCCTAACCCATCTCTGGCAACTCCATCAGAGAACAAATCTGTATTAATTTTAGTAGGATCCAAGGGAAGACATGAAAAGGCAGGTCAAACACCTTGATTCTTTTAAAATTAGGACTTCTCACTAAGGTGCCATCACTGCATGAAGTGATCTGCAGAACATCAGATATGCCAGTTTTACAAAGTACTGAAAAATTAAGAGAGATTACTTTTGAAATTATTTGCTATTTGTTTTGCTTTTGATATATAAACTATTTTATGTAGTCTGTGATGAAATTTTATTTTTTCTTGTTTTTATTTATGTATTTAGAGGCAGGATTGAGATGTAACCTTGCCTGGCCTGGAACTCACAGAGTAGACCCCACTGACCTCAAACTCTGAGAGACTGCCCTCCCTCTGCCTGGTGAGTGCTAGGATTAGAGTACACTACCACATCTGGTTGTTTTCTTTTTCAGGCACAGTTGTCATGTTACCCACACTAGTCATGAACTCTCCATGTGACCCAGTATGGCTTTGCCTCCACAGACATGTGTTACCATGCTCACTTGAAATTCTCACTTAGGCACTACAGAGCAAATTTATTCAAATTATATCAGATACAAGCTTTAAACAGTACATGGAAGCCTGTATAAACACAAAATTAAATCTGGGTCACACATTAAAGCACAGAAAAATATCTAAAGCAGGAAGTGTTACATATATGATTCAGATGAACTCATTTCTACTTACAAACTAGAACATGAGAAAAAATGATCAGACATAATAAAAGCACAGAAAGGAACTTTATAAGCCATTTATATTATATCTGTTAAACCTGTTTCATATTCCTGGCAAGTTTAAACTAAGATTACAGTTCCTTCAAAACGAAGGAATACTATAAGAAAACTGAGATCAGAGGGAAACTTTGACAAATGTCTCTACAATTTAAAAAGCCAGGTGTGATGGCATGTGCCTTTAATCCAAGCACCTCACCAAGCTAAGGCAGGTGGATCTGAGTTCAAGACCAGCCAGTATAGAAGAAAATAGTATTTAGGGTCTGAAGTCATAATTTCACCACTTAAGGGCTCAGAAATCTTGTAAAGTCGCGTTCTTGAATTTCTAATTTAGATAAAAAGAGAAATTAAGAAAAAGTAATAAGATGCGTACATATTGAACGAGTTCATCTGCTAACATTTCCTTTACTTACATATTTTCTAAATAAACATCTAGAAAAATGGCTGCCTCTTATTATCTAGTCCTACCTTAATTTTTAAAGTAATGTTTAATGTTATCCCACCAAGTTGCGCTTCCAGCACACAATATGTTATTATATGCTATTGGCATTGTAGAAACGCTGGTGGCTCCCTCAATGAGAACTGTTTATTACTCTCTAGATTCCAGGCTTCACTTAGAAATGTGGAAATGACATTTACTTCAAGCTGTGTATTTCCTACCCACAAAAAAAAACTTGAAAAGAACTTTAAGTACAAAAACCACATTCTGGAGCATAGCATTCTCAGTGTATAGGGTTAGTGTGCATTACACCTCAAGCTTACCTGTGGGTGGCTCTACCAAGTGTTCACCATCCCCTTGGGAATTACTCATTTTTGCAGCTTCACTAGTGTATACTGGCATTTCTTCCACTTTAGCCTCTGATGACTTCCGGATTCCATAACATAATTTTAAAAGGAAAAAAATTAATGTTGACTAATTCAGTAGTTAAAGGATCCAAAGATGTTATTTAAAACATTACTATTACTGAACTAGATAGGAGATTCTATTTTCCCGTTTTAAAGATGTTAACATTTTATAGCTCCTACTTAATTTTTTTTAGATTTATGTGTATTTTTCCTATGTATATGTTATATATACTACATGTGTGTCTAGTGCCCACAGAGATCAGAAGAGGGCATCAAACAACTTGGAAGTGAAAATTCAGATGATTGTGAGCCACTGTGTGGGTGGTGCAAATTGAATTTGGGCCCTCTGTAAGAACAAGTACTCATAACTGCTGAAACATCTCTCCACCCCTATACCTATTTTTTGAGGCAAGTAATACCCTGTTTCAAGTCATGCAGTACTAATAGCAGTAGAATTTGGTAGTTAGAAGGAACTAGGTAGTCATGTGACTCAAAGCAAGCCATCAAAATATACAGAAAGAGAAATAAAACCACTGATTTAAATTTTTTCCTACATAAAATATAACAAAGCCACAAGTTCATTTATTTCCATTACCAAAATGGAAGAGAAATATTAAATGAAATAATTTCATCTTGGAAATAAACTAATTTTAATTCTTTTTTTCATTAAAAATAGAAGAAAACTTAATCATGTTTAGCTCTTTAGGTGACTCACAGATTTCTAAATCTGGTTACTGAGTGACAGATAATTGGAGTTCATTATGTCAGCATATGTATTTTCATGCTTTTAAATTTCATAATAAACGTTCTCAAATGAAAACAATTGTGCATCCCTAAAGTGTGATATTCAAGAAACAATCCTTGCATATAAAATGAAAGTTAAAATCATATCCTCTCACAATTTTATACTCATTTGCCTCAATAATTTTACATTTAAAAATCATTAATATTCCAGGTATTTTCTTCATCTATTTACTAAAAATGTATTTAAAAATCCATAAATCTCTTAACACCCTAAAGTATCCATTCTCTCTACATCAGGTATAGTGGGGTAATGCAGGTTTTTGTAAGACTGGGGGATACAAGGAGATATTATGGTTTTAGGAGGACAGAGAAAAAGGAAATGACTTTTCAGTGGTTTGTGTTGGGTTTCCTTTTCCCTTCAGAGAAATAGGGAGAAATTAGAGGCAGAGAACAAGAAAGCAGGAACACAGAATGAGCTTCGTTCTCCTCTACTAGAGTCATACTTAACCTATCCTTGGACAGAATAGGCACTTATAGAAATGGTTCTAAACAGAAAGCACTGTGACCCTGCTTCATAATGAAGCCTGTGCTGAAAGCCATGCCTGCTATTTCAACATAATAAAAGGAAAGTAAAATTCTCTTAATTTTCTTTGCACATGAAACTACAAGATTTGTTTAGTTTTCTTTGGTAGAGTGAACATAGATATGTCAGAACTCCAAAGAGTAGTAGGGGCTTTGTGGTGGTTTGAATAATAATGGCCTCCATAGGCTCTTTGAATGCTTGGTTCCCATTTGGTGGCTTTACTAGAGGAGATGTCACTTGGGTTAGGCTTTGGGATTTTGAAAGCCCACACCAAGTCCAGTCTTATTCCATGCCTGCTGCCTATGGATAAGATGTAAGTTCAGCTTCTGCTTGGGCACTATGCCAATCTGCCTGCCTGCTGCCATGCTCCCCTCCATGATGGTCATGAACTCACCCTCTGAGACTGTAAACAAAGCCCCAGTTAATGCTTTCTTTTATAAGTTGCCTTAGTCACGGTTGTCTCCTCACAGCAATAGAACAGTAATAAAGACAAGCTGTAGTGGAGGACTACAATGAACTTCATACAGAATTCTCTAATATAGTATATGAGTGATATTACCATTTTTGACATGATACTCTGGGCCTTTACTATGAAATGCAACCAGTATCTTGCTCAACTACTATATAATTTCTTTTTTTTTCTCCCCCCCCCCTTAATTTTTGTTTTGTTTTGTTTTTGTTTTTTGAGACAGGGTTTCTCTGTGTAGCTCTGGCTGTCCTGGAACTCTGTAGACCAGGCAGGCCTTGAACTCAGAAATCTGCCTGCCTCTGCCTCCCAAGGGGATTAAAGGCATGTGCCACCACTGCCCGGCTCAGTAATTACTTTCTAAGAATGTATAAAGTATACTCTTGTAAGAAATTATGTATTGAGCCAGTCATGGTGGTAAACACCTTTAATCCCAGCACTTGGGAGGCAGGGGCATGCAGATCTGTGAGTTAAGGGCCATCTAGGACTACATATTAAGACCCTGTCTCAAAAAACAAAAATAAACAAAACAAAGTATCATTTTCTTACCCTGTGTCTCTGCAATACTGACCTGCCAGTCAAGATAAGCACTCGGTGAAACAGGCATGAATGTTCTAGTTGGATCTGAACCCACTCCACAGGAGGAATTCATGCCTGATACAGTAATCCTCCTCAAAAGCCCACAGCTATTACCAGGTAGGGAACCTACTCATATCTTCCTGCTAAAATGGGCAAGTTGTCAAATACAGCACTGGTTAATGCTGCTTTCAGTCACAGAAGTGTTTTGGTTTTTGTTTTGTTTATTAAGGATTTATCTTAATTTTACATGTATGAGCATTTTGCCTGTATGCATGCATGCATGTATATATGTATGTATGTTTGTGTACTGTGTCCATGCCTGGTATCCATGGAGGCCAGGAAAGGATGCCAGAAGAGATTCCCTAAAACTGGAGTCACAGTTATGAGCCACGAATGGTGCTAGGTACTGAACTTGGGAAGTCTGTCAGAGGAACAAGTGTTCTTACCAGTGAGCCATCTCTCATGCCCTGGGGTTCTTTCTGCAAATAGTACTTAATGTAGAAGCATATGGCTAGTCCTAGTACTGAGAATAAGTGACTATTCAGTGTTCAACCTGAAACAGGATACCTGGATCATACTGCCAACCCTATCCCACGGCTCAGGATGAAAGATCTGTAGAACAGGGAGGAGTGCTGTGAAACTGTCTTCTAGATATAATGCAGCCGCTGCACGCAGGAACTCTCAGCAACTGTGGTCATTTATTCAAGTCTTGCACAAGAACAAATCAATATTCCAGCATGCAAAAGTGGAAGGCTCATGAGGACCTAGCCCTAAGTGAGGAGCTAAGGACAGTTAATGACTACTGGGTGTCATTTTTCCCCCACTGGTGTAGGAGCCCATGATGCAGAAAGTAACCTCACACCAATGCTCATGTAAGCAGTCCTAATTAAACTCAGTAATTAGTCCTAATTGAATAGTAAGGGGGCTTGTTAGGAAGAAGGGGCTTGGGGGGGTCAAAGAAGATAAGGAGGTGAACATGAACATTACATTCGTTGGGAAAATTGTCAAAAAAAAAAAAAAAAAAAAAAACAAGTAAACTTTTTAAAAACGGATTGGGAAGACTGCCCAGTGCATAGTTCTTGCCACATAGCATGAGGACCAGAGCTTTCATCCCCAAAACAACACATATAAGGCAGATGTGCATGGCAGCTAACCTTCAACCCCTGAATAGAAGATGGCAGTTGTATTCGGATCTGGGTTCAGCAAGAGACCATGCCTCAATGTAATGTAGAGAGAGATTGAAGAGGTCATCTAACATCAACACAAACACGTGTGTGCAGATACAAGCATGTGTGCTCACACATGTAAACATTCATACATGCATACAAGACACACAACCTGCACAGACCAAAAGTTAAAAGGATAAAAATTTAAATATAAACTCTTTGACTTTCCAAGAAAATCTGACTACTATGAGGAGTTCTATAGAAGCTTAGATGTTAACAATAAAAGACAAATGTAAACTTAGAGAGTGGCAATGGCAGTTAGATACACTTCTGCTGCATTTACATCCCCATAAGCACCTGCTTTTTTCGTTTCCTTTCTTCCTCCTGGTCATATTCTTCTTTTGATTTTCTGAAATATAAAAAAAAAAATTAAAAAGTATATTTGTTTGGTTTGGCCCTGGCTGTCCTAGAAATCCCTATGTAGATCAGCGTGCCCATGAACTCACATTGATCCACCTGCTTCTGCTTCCCAGATGGTGGAATTAAAGGTTTGCACCCCAATTGGCTGGCTAAAAAGTAAATTTTCTTCTTTATCAAAGAATAAATATGCAGCATGTTAACCTGACATAGTATAGGCAAGGAGTTATCCACTGGACTGACCCAGGATAAGTGATATGAAAATATTTTTCTCTTAATTAAATATAATACAAATTGGACATCAAACATGAACATCTAAAATGTTCTAAAACAAGAAAACTTTGGCTCATCAGCAGAACGTTCAAAAGGTTTCAAATTTTGTAATGTTTGGATTCCAAATTTTCTGGTTAGGGTTGCTCATCTGTGATCTGAGACAGCCATCTGTACAACCCTGCTGTACAGTTACCTGCAACAGACAGCAGAATATCAATAGACTGTACAGTTTACCTTAGAAATTCTAGCTGAACAATGACCAACAGTTTTAAATCCTGAACCCTTTTCCTTAACTTTAGCGTACAAATGAATGGTGTAAACCCACATAATGGCAAACTCCACTAGGAAAGACTCATTATGCCCCGAAGTAGTAGGGACATGCCTATAAATCCCAATACTTAGGGGGGAAGAGGCAGGAGATTCCGGAATTTAAGGTTATCCTCAGCTGTAGTAAGTTCAAGGTCAGCCAGGTCTATAGTCAATCAATGCAACATATCAAAACTTTACCAGTCCTCTAGACAAATAAATACCCCTCTCTTTGCACACCTGGAAATTCAGGCTCCCATCTGCCCCTGCCACGGGGCAGGATTTGGCAGGAAAGGGTTATATCCCGCAAACCAGTCACATTCCCTAAAATTAAGCACTGAGCCTTGGAACTGTCATGCATTCCCATTAGATCAGTCTTTCTGACTATAGGTATCCTCTTCCTCTAAGCCAAACACATTCTCACAGATTTAAAAATTACACGCTACTATGACTCTTCCCTTCCAAAATCCCACAGTGACTACACGGGGAAATTATGCTCACTACCCTTTCTTGATTAAAGAGTGGTACACTCCATGCCAAGCATCTGCTTGAGATGAAGAAATGATTGATGAGTACTTCTCTGAGCTCAATCCTTGGATTCACTCCTCAGCTGCAGTTGGGACAGGTAGGTAGGATGCCCAGCCTCCTGCTTGGCCAACACCAGCATGAGTGGCCTCTAATATTGAGAAATAGCAGACAGGGAGAGCTCAGCTCAGCTCAGCTCAGCTCACACTCTACCCTTCCCCATCAATCATAGACTCTATTAGAGTAGCTTTTCCCCATTGGTGGCTAGTCCCTAAATCCTATGATAAAGGAAGGTTATGTGGGGTAAGGATTGGGAAATCCTCTACACTGGACTGATTCAGGATAAGTGATAAGATATTTTCCTCTTAATTAAATATAATACAAATTGGACATCAAGCATGAAATTATAAAATGTTCTAAAATAAGAAAACTTTGGCACATCAGCAGAACATCCAAAATGTAATGTGTAATGTTTGAATTCCAAATTTTCTGGTTAGGGTTACTCATCTGTGATCTGTGCAAGTATTCCAAAATCTGAAACATTCACTCCTAAGCATTTGGATAAGAGTCACTCAAGCTGTGTATACATGCCCCCCACCTCAAAAAATCATTTTGTTGGTAATATTTTCTAGGGAAAAGTTCAAATACATTCAGATCATATACAACACTACTAACCATTCAAAAACAGTTGAAAATGCATACCTGAGGACCTCTCTTAGAATTTTCATCTCTTCCTGTTCAAGGTCACTGACCACATCTGCACCATCAGTTAAGCAGTCAGGTAACACACCTGTTCAAAACCAAACACCACATGGAAGACCATCAACTCAACTGAAAACACTCTTCACACTGTTATGGTCCATGGGTACAAATTAGTTTACAATGTATCATTTTTAAAAATTCCAAGCCTTGTTAATTATCTTCTGCTTAACTTTCTTACATTTTAGGGATTAAGCCCAACAGTCTTGGTTTTTAGCTACAACTAACTCTCAGTGATAACTTGTGTTTACTATCTAAAATAGCAATGATTGGAACCAATATGTAGCTCAGTGGTTGAGCTCTCAAAAAGCATGCATGGGCTCAGTTCCCAGGACCAAAAAAAATGTTTTCTTTGACTTCTACATCTTGGAGGCACCCATGTTTTCTCTATCTAGAGATTGATCTATTTCTATCTCTCAGACACACACAATTAATTTTTAAGAAAATAACTTGAAAAAACTGTATGCCAATAAAAAAATATACATTATGGTCTTCCACTGTCACACTCCATCTGAGGATATCCTACTGATACACTTAGCCAGGGTTAACAGTGTGCTTTTAAAGGTGAGCCTTAAGTACTTTGTTAGAGGGAGTTTCGTGTTCTCCATATGAACTATGATGCTAGTGAAAAGACCTTGCTTACTATGTGCAGTAACAGCATGTGCTAAACTTGTGCTGAACATAAAGATCACTGATACTATCTCTGCCCTTGAAGCATGTTCAGTATTGGCAATAGCTTTAAATCACAATTGTGCCAACCTCCACCCCCCCATTCCCCTCACCCCAGAAAACACAAATTCACGGGAAGTAATCTTAATTGTTGGTTTAACTGACTTCTACCTCCCTGGTAAGGCAAGCTCATTACAAGTGTCTGTCTCTGTGTACTACAGCATGAAAAGAGTGCAACTTTATTTTACCCTCCAATTCTTTATGCAAATACATATACAGTGGGATTCTAGGTTAGCTCTAAAGTAGTTTTATCATTGCAGTTCCCTTGATGTTATTCTGTATTTGGGGCTAAACACTGTACTGAGTTAATAGCAGTCATTTGTAAAGAAGGAGCAGAAAAATACATGTACACTTCACCAGGAAACCACAGCACAGCATCACACCAGAAAAGCCACACCTGCCAACTCATCACTCTGAAGCATAATTTTGCACAGCCAAAAGGTATAAAATCATTTTCCTCCTAGCAACCTTTCTATGGAGAATTAAAAGCAGTAAGGAACAACACAACTGTACGAAAGAAATCCTTTAAACCATCAAAATGCATTTTCTCCAAATTATTTGAGAATAAAAATCCAGAAAGCCTTCGATTTTTTTCTTACAAAACATAAAATTTCCAAACATTCTGTTTTGAATACAATCAATACTGATCACTACTGAACACTACTCAGTCCTGGATGCTAATGTTAATTTAAATTTAGACATAGGGCAGGCAAACTGCCCATATTGTGAACTGACAGCAGTAATTATCCCACATCATCCATCCCTTCTTCCAATAAAGCCAGATTCTACGCAGTCATCAGGCAGCCATCACTGAGAGATCAAACCGTCTCTCACCTCAGAAGAGTAGCACTTGATTAAGTCAAGCTATCACAATGGTCCCAGCCCCTTCCAGTTTACAGCAAGTAACTTGATCCTGAGCAATAGGGCCTGAGCGAAGGCTCTTGGAGGGCTCACATGAAATGTTATCTTTCTTACAAAAAGAAATTCACACAGGAAAACATTCCTTTCCTCACAAAACACTGAGTTTGCATTGGAAGCAGAAGAGGCTGGAAATGTCAGAGTATAAATATGGCAAGTGTCAGAGGCCTTGAAAACATCACTGAGCACTAGAGTGAACAATTCTGAACTTGTCTTCCTCATTTGGACTTCATCTGAGAGACTGTGCTAGATAGTTTTATAGCAACTTGACACAGGCTAGAGTTAACTGAGAGGAGGGAACCTCAATTGAGAAAATGCTAAGATCTGGCTGTAGGATATTTTCTTAATTAGTGATTGATGAAGGAGGTATTAGCCCATTGTGGGTGGTACCATCCCTGGGTTCTGTAAGAAAGCAGGCTGAACCAACAGATTGGGAAAGGATTTTTACCAATCCTAAATCTGATAGAGGACTAATATCCAATATATCCGAAGAGCTCAAGAAGCTGGACTCCAGAAATTCAAAAAAAAAAAAAAAAAACCATTAAAAAGGGGGGTACAGAGCTAAATAAAGAATTCTCAACTGAGGAATATCGAATGGCTGAGAAACACCTGAAAAAATGTTCAACATCCTTAGTCATTAGGGAAATGCAAATCAAAACAACCCTGAGATTCCATTTCACACCAGTCAGAATGGCTAAGATTAAAAATTCAGGTGACAGCAGATGCTGGCGAGGTTGTGGAGAAATAGGAACACTCCTCCATTGCTGGTGGGATGGCAAGCTTGTACAACCACTCTGGAAATCAGTCTGACGGTTCCTCAGAAAATTGGACATAGTACTACCGGAGGACCCAACAATACCTCTTCTGGGCATATACCCAGAAGATCTTCCAACTGGTAATAAGGACACATGCTCCACTATGTTCATAGCAGCTTTATTTATAATAGCCAGAAGCTGGAAAGAACCCAGATGTCCCTCAATAGAGGAATGGATACAAAAACTGTGGTACATTTACACAATGGAGTACTACTCAGCTATTAAAAACAATGAATTTATGAAATTCTTGGGCAAATGGATGTATCTGGAGGCTATCATCCTTAGTGAGGTAACACAATCACAAAAGAAGTCACTAGATATGCACTCACTGATAAGCGGATATTAGCCCAGAAACTTAGAATACCCAAGATACATTTTTGCAAAACACAAGAAAACCAAGAAGGAAGACCATTGTGCGGATACTTCATTCCTCCTTAGAATAAGGAACAAAATACTCATGAAAGGATATAGGTACAGACACAAAATTTAGAGCTAAGATGAAAGGATGGACTATCCAGAGACTACCCCATCCGTGAATCCATCCCATCATCAGCCACCAAACCTAGATACTAATGCTCATGCCAGCAAGATTCTGCTGAAGGGACCCTGATATTGCGGCCTCTTGTGAGGCTATGCCAGTGCCTGGCATACACTGAAGTGGATGCTCACAGCCAGCTATTGGATGGAACACAGGGTCCCCAATGGAGGAGCTAGAGAAAGTACCCAAGGAATAAGGGGGCTGCAACCCTGTAGGTGGAACAACAATATGAACTAACCAGTACCCCCTGAGCTTGACATGTGTCTCTAGCTGCATATGTAGCAGAAGATGGCCTAATCGGCCATCACTGGGAAGAGAGGCCCCTTGGTCTTGCAAACTTTATATGACCCAGCACAAGGAAAGGCCTGGGCCAAGTAGTGGGAGTGGGTGGGTAGGGGAGCAGGGGCGGGGAGGTATAGGGAACTTTCGGAATAGCATTTGAAATGTAAATAAAGAAAATAATAATTAAAAAAAATAGGAAAGAAAGAAAGAAAGAAAGAAAGAAAGAAAGAAAGAAAGAAAGAAAGAAAGAAAGAAAGAAAGAAAGAAAGAAAGAAAAAGAAAGCAGGCTGAGTAAGCCATGAAGAGCAAGCCAGTAACCCCTCCATGGCCTCTGCCTCCAGGTTCATGCCATGTTTGAGTTCCTGTCCTGACATCCCTTGATGGTGAACAGTATTCCGGAAGTATAAGCTGAATAAACCCTTTCCTCCTCAACTTGCTTTGTTCATGTGCTTCATCACAGCAATAGTAATCCTAACTGTTAGACAGAGACTGATGTCTAACTGCTCACACCATTTTCACAGGAGTGCACTATTAACTGGTGATCTGAAGCACGAAGCTAATACAACTGCATAAGTATTTGTTCTCTGTTTAAAAAATCAAGTTTCCTTAAATGCCAAACTGGAAAACTACAGTCCACTGGTCAAGTTCACTGTTTCTTTTATTAAACCTTGTCCTTTCAAAACAAGCCTTACAAATGGAAAAAAATGGTAAAGCAGTTATCCCACAGAGCAAATTAAAGCATAGTTTCGGGAGTATTGAGAGTAGAAGACTTCACAAAACAAAGAATGGAAGAAGAACAACAACAACAAAAGACACTCTTCCAAATGATTTACTTCAAAGTAACCACACTGTATCACACTCTTCAGGGTCAGGGTAACCTCTTAACAACAGACAACAGCTCTCCAACCCACTGTGAAAAGGAGCTTAACTTTAAGGCACAGCTAAGGTAGTGGCTGGCTTCAAAGGGTAAGGCTCACATGGCCACAAATCTACAACATCCTGATGTTTGTCTCATATCCACAGAATCCCTACTTATTGGAGCTGGTGAGATGGCTTGTGACCTAAGTTTTATTCCTAGGATCCAATCCTCTGAGCAACACATGTGCACCATGGCAGAGATGTTCCTCCCCCAAAATAAAAACATGCCTCAGTTACTACACATTCCACACCCTTAAAAGCAAACTTCAGAACTAAATATAGATCCCAAACCTTCACAAAACCATCAAAGAAACAGTCTTGCTGCCAAACTTGTAAAGTGCTGGCCCCTGCTGTGGCTGGGATCAACAGCTCCAGTAACACCTGGAAAACTGTTAAACATACAGATGACTAGGTCCCACCCTAGACCCATAACAGCTGACCCAGTGCTGACTGACACCTGAGAACCATTTCCTACTAAGGTCTTAATAATGACAAGCAGAAGAGTAGTCACCTGCTCATAACAGTAACAACATCCACTCAAGACGTTAAACTTAACACAATGGCTGGGCAGAAAAGCAAGCTCTCACAAAACTAAAGCATTAGTAAATCAAATTGTCTTCTTTTTTTGAGATGCCACATGCTAAATTAGGAAATTTATTTTCTTAAATCCTCTTTTTAAAAACCTTTTTCTTTTTTTTTTTCAAGGTTTTTATTTATTTTATGAGTATACTGTAGCTGTCTTCAGACACACCAGAAAAAGGCATTGGATCCCATTACAGATGGTTGTGAGCCACTAAGTGGTTGCTGGGATTTGAACTCAGGACCTCTAGAAGAGCAGTCAGTGCTCTTAACCACTGAGCCATCTCTCCAGCCCTTCTTAAATCCTTTACAAAGACTTTCACATTTGAAATAAATGGATAAAAGGTAGCTAACTATGTTTAAGACTGTTAGAATTAAAAAAAAAAAAAAAAAAAAAACCCCTTCAAAACCAAATACAGTTAGTATTTAGATGCCTAACTCCAGCATTTTACCATTCCTCTCCTGGATTATTCGGATGGCTTGAAGCTGCATTTCAATGTTCTTCTGGACCATCATTGCTTTAAAGATAGTAAAATCTTCTGCTGCCAACACAGGCTGCAAAATGGCCTGTGGGAGGAAGTCTAGAGGTTAAATGAAGATTTAAGTTTGGAAACTAACCCACATTGAAATCATAATTTCCACTGAAAAGCAGCATATTAATTCATGAATGTTACATCATTATTATGGTTAGGTGACTCAAGTAGACAATCTTAAGATTTAAAAAACACAACAATAGGGTTTCATTATGTAGCCTAATTCTCCTGCCTTGGTTTTCCAAGTGTAGAAATCACAGGGTATACAGCTATACCCTAAGTTTTTTGGGTTTTTTGTTGTTATTGTTGTTGTTGTTGTTATTGTTTCTTTTTTAAGCCTTTAAAATAGGGTTCCCTAGAGCTACCTCATTCAACCTGCAACCTTCCAGGAGTCAGATAGCAGACTCCTTTTCCAAACCAGCTAGTGTTCAATGGAACACACAACCATCTGGTTTACGTTTCTAACGTCATCTCAGTATCCGAGTGTGGTTTTCACACAAAATATTTGGTTTATATCCTATCTCCTGAAATTTACTTTGGGTTTAATCCAGGAAATAAAAAATGAAGTCTTATAAGCCAAAAAATATATATGTTAGAGATTATATTACAATAGATTAGGAATTATGAAAAGTCAAAACTGAAAAGTATAATAAATGAAGAATAAAAGTAAGGCTGGAGCAATGGCTCAATTATAAAGAGCACTGACCTTGCAGAGGACCCAGGTTCAACTCCCAGCACCCACATGGTGGCTACCAACATCTGTAACTCCAATCTTAGGGGATCTGACGCCCTGTTCTGAGGGCAGCAGGTACACATGTGGTATAGACATACATACAGGCAAAACAGCCTTACATGTAAACTAAAAATAAATCTTTTTAAAAATCTATCATTCGATTACATACATAAGTATTTCCTTAACTGTTAGCAATGTTACATATTGCCAAGAACAAAACAATTCCCAAGCTAATTAATAAGCATAGTAAGATTTGAAATGCATGGAAACACCCAAAGGAAGCACTCAGGTCTTGTCTTAGCAGAATTTAATTTTCAGTTCTACCAGAGATGAATGGAAAAGCTGACTACACAAAACCACGCAGAGGTAACTAAGAGTGTGCTGTTTACTACGGGGAAGGCAGTGTTCTCACAAAGAGCGCCAGACCAGACACTTCACCAAGGAATCCCACTTGAAACAGATGAGACCTTCTCCTAGCAACCAGGCCAGCATGTTCTAGATGTGTAGTGTAACAAAGGTAAAAGCAAGAGTGGTTCTCAGTGGCATCTACAAGGAGCACACTATGAAGAAAAAATTAAAATGCTCCCTTAAATCTGCCTGGGTTTTCACGGATCAAGGCAGGGAATGGCAAACATGAGCTGAGACTGCTAAAACCAATATGGGCAGCTTCTGTCTGAGTCCTCTTTTGGGGATTGGGCCTATTACTAACCTATTACTGACAACAAGTACTTTATCCAACTTTAAAATGGCAATGCTATTCCATCTAATTTTTGGCCTTTTGAGACAGGGTCTCACTCTGTAACCTAACTTGGCCTCAAACTCAATTATAATTTGCCTCCTGAGACAAAGTATTGGGATTACAGGTCTGAGCCACCACACCCAACTATGGGCACTGCTATTGATAGCAATGTGTCAAACAAATTTTCTGGTAGCAACGTAGAGATTGAATTTGTAATTGTGACCTTTGACCCTACTTAATAAATCCAAGAAAAAACATGATTGTTAATAAATCATATTCCTGAGCCCTGTTTATCAGACATTAAAAACTATAATCTTTATAGGATGAGTGTCCACGCATCTCCAGATTAATTCTTAAAATATTAAGGTTTCCGAAACATTGGCATATTAAGGAAGGAAAAGAATCTTGATATCAAAAGCCTACATCCAATAAAACTATAGGCATTAGGGCTCCATGACGCTGGATATTATTTAATACTTAGCATCAATAAAAATAACATAGCATTTATATAGTGTTTCATGGACTCTAAGATTCTGAAAAGTAGTAAAATAGGACATTGTTTTGTGTGTCACTTAGAAAAAACTACCAATTAAATAAAACTTTTAATTATACAAAACAATCTCATTTTAAATACATTATGATATAAGAAATGTATCTCTGGGGCCTAGAGAGACGGCTCCACAGTTAAGAGTACCCAGATTTAATCCCAAGCACCTATATTATGGCAGTGCAGCCAATGCCCTCTTCTAGCCTCTACAGGCACTGCACGCATAGTACACACATACACATAAAATCTTTCTTAAAACTTTTGCTTCTGAATAAAACAAATATAGTAACAACTGTATCACAAAATATTAAATGAATTAAGTAACATTTTATAATCTGAAAAGTAAACATAAAAGTAATTGTTCTGGTCTTTTTTAAAGTTTTATTTTTATTATTTGTAATTATGTGTCTGTGTATGCGAGTCCACTAGAGGCTAGAAAAGTGAGAGCCCCCTGGAGCTGGAATTACAGTTGTTGTAAGCCACCTAATGTGAATGCTGGGAATGGAATTTGGGTCTTCTGGAAGAGCTCTCCACTGAACCAGTGTTCTGATCCGTTAAAGCTTGTTGAAATTGACAGACCCAGCTAAGAAAAAGCCAATCTGGGCTACATAGTGAATTTGAGACCAGCCTAGACTACTCAAGACCCCATCTCAAAAAGACAAAAATAAAAAATAAAAACCACAGCTAACACCATACTTAAGAATTCCCAGTAGGATCAGATATAAAAAAAAAAAAAAAAAAAAAAGTAAGAAGGGCTATCATATCACTGATGAACAATAAACATTAAAGAATAATGAAGAAAAATGTAAACAACTCTGTGCCCAAACTTGTTGACCACAGTTTGCCAAACTCACACTATGATATTAGATAATATGAACAGGTAAATTTATTCATTATGCCTACTTAAAAGGTTAATCAGCAAGAGAGTAGTGGCACATGGCTTTAAACCCAGCACACAGGAGTCAGAGGCAAGAGGATCTCTGTGAGTTAGATGCCAGCCTGGTTTACAGGAAAACTTACAGGACAGCCAGGGCTACACAGAGAAACCCCATCTTGAAAAACCAAAATGAAGAAGAAAGAAAAAGAAAGAGGAGGAAGAGAAAAAGGAAAAGGAGAAAGAAGAAAAGGAGGAGGAAGGGGAAGGGGAGAAAGAAAAAAATAGTTGGTAACTGTACAAAACAGAAAATTCAAGATGAGTTTAAAAACAAATTCCACCTAACATATGAGCAGGAGATTATACTACTTCTCTACAGTCTCTTCTGAAATACTGAGGCAGAGATAATACATATCAACTCATTACCTAAGGCAATAGTACCCTAATCCCAAAATCAAAGACTTTACAAGAAAGGAAAAACTAAATGTCAGAGATGAAAAAATGCCCAAAAGAATTTTAGCAAATTGAATTCAACAATGTTTAAAAAGAATTACATAGCATAACAACCTGGGATTCTTTTCCTCATTATTCAAAGTAGATCAACATTTAAAAATAAGTCACTATATCAGAGATTAACAGACTGGAGACTGCTATGGATGCTATCAATGAACATAGAAAAGAGCTTTAGTAGTGGGGAGATGGCTCAGTGGTTAAGAACACTGGCTGCTCTTCCAGAGGTCCTGAGATCAGTTCCCAGCACAACAATGGTAGCTCAGGGTATAAAGGGATCTGCTGCCCTCTGTGGCAAGTAGGTGTACATGCAGACACAGCATTCCTACATTTAAAAATAAATGAGTAAATAATTTAAAAAAAAAAAAACTTCTGATAAAATTTGACAACCACTCATGTATTTAAAATATAGCAATCCCTTCTCAGCAAATGGAAATAGGCAGAAGTTTCCTCACCCTTGTAAAGATCATCTATTTTTTTCAAGATTTATATAAAAAAAAAAAGTATGTGTGTACAAACTTGTATAAGTTCATGAGCATTATATGCATACAGATGCCTATGGAGGCCAGAAAAAGGTGGCTCATATTCCCTAATAATGGAGTTACAGACAGCTATCAGCCACTCTATGTGAATGATGGGAACCAAACTTGTGGCCTCTGCCACAGGAATGAGTGTTCTTAACAGCTGAGCCATCTCTTCAGGACGTAAGACAGCTAAACACAGTTTGGTGGTAAATGCCTGTAATCCCAACTCTTGACATTACAGGCAAGACCATAAGGAGTTCAAAGCCAGTCTGGGCTACATAGTGGGTCTGAGGCCAACCTAGGCTACTCAAGGCCCTACCTCAAGGGTGAAAAAAGATGAATAAAAATCACAGCTAACATCATACTTAGAGACCAGAATCTTTCCCACTAAGATCAAAAATAAGGCAAAGATGACCTACTCACAGTTACCACTTAACACTGTATATAAGTCCTAGCTAATGAAATAAATTTGGTTTTCAGTTTTGGCTTTAACCACTTGGAAAGGGAGAAGTAAAACTCTTTCTTTGGGGCTGGAGTTAAGAGCATTTGCTGATCTTCCAGACGACCCACGTTCAGTCCCCAGCACCCATCTATTACATCTGCAAACATTTAGAATTCCAGCTCTAGGAGCTCTGACACCTTGGCCTCTGCCACAGGAGTAAGTTCTCTTAGCAGCTGAGCACCAGGACCTAAGACAGCTAAACACAGTTTGGTGGTGAATGTGCACAAACCCTCATTCAAACACACACCTACACACAGTTAAAAAATAATAAAAAATGTAAACCCAAATCAAATCAAACATTTTGAATTACTTTAAAACAATTCATTGACTGAGGATAGCTCAGTTGGTAGGGTGTTTATCTAGCACGTAAAAAGCCCTGGATTTGGTCCCAAACACTGTATAAACCCACGGATGATAGTCTCCAATCTCAGCACTTGGGAGGTGGAAGCAAGAGGATCAAGTTCAAGGTCATTTTCAGCTATACAGTGAATTGGAGACTAGCCATGGACACATGAGACATTCTAGGCCATTCAGGGGCCTAGAAAGACAATTCAGTAAGTAAGAGCACTGTCTGGATACAGATTTGGTTCCCAGAACCCACATGGCACCTCACAATTTATCACTCCAGTCCCAGGGGATCTGATGCCCTCTTCTGGACTCCATGAACACAAGGCATGCACATGGTACATGCAGGCAAAAAGACACATGAGAAGAAATTCAAAAGCAAAAAGGACACTTGCCATGCATATAATTTTCCATTTCTTAAGTACAAGAGCAGATTTGCATACTAATAAGACGGGTGTGCTTATTTTACAAAAAACATTGCTGAATGTTTGATGCTAGAGGACATACAACTTCAGGATTTTTCAGAATTGGTGAATATTTTGATTTTATAATCATCAATGCTGAGAATACCACTCCACATAAATAAGTAGTACATATGGCCCAAGTACCATTAGGCCCTATTTCAGAAGTTGTTGAAAATGCTGCCCTAATTTCAAGCCAAAATTCATTCAACAATGTTTTATGAAATGTGAAACTGCAACTCTAAAGCAATTTTTAAAGTCAAACATTCTAAAACAATAAAATCTGACAATAGACTAATTTGATATGCTGAGAAATGACAAAAATATTATCTTTTCTTTCTTTTCTATAAACTATTATATTTCTATAAGCGCAGTGAGCATCTACTGACAGTAAAGATACCACAATTCATAACATACAATAGGCTTCAATTTGGCCACGGTGTTTGAGGCAGTGTTCTGTGATGGTGCACAGCCTCATACAATGTGCCAAGTAAGCACTTTCAGGTTTAGAATCCTGGCTGTAGTAAAGCCTTGTTCTATAGCTCAGCTTCACACAGCCATAAACACTTCAGTTCAGAAAACTTTCATATTGCCAACATTTCAAGACCCTCCACAATCAGTTAAATAGGTCTCAAACCACTTCTGGGAAGCAGTGTGGCCAAACAGAACACAAGCCTTGACTACATACTGTAACTAATGTAAAAGCTTCTAAAAAGTCTACAGACCACAGACTATGGCTTCCAGTTTAGTGTTTTTATGGGACTCCTGAGTGTGTCAACAAGTGAGTTTCTGATTTTTGTGCCAATTCTTGGGCTCTTTTCAAAACTTCTGTTGATTTTTCTTGTCCAACTTTGAATGTGATAGTTTTTTGTTTTCTTATTACATTTTATTTTGTTATTTTTTTTAATAAAGGAAGGAAGGAAGGAAGGAAGGAAGGAAGGAAGGAAGGAAGGAAGGAAGGAAGGAAGGAAGGCAGGCAGGCCCAGCCACGAGGGTGGATTTGAACAACTGAACTGTCTCTTATACCTGCTAGGAGAGGGAACATCAGTTTCCTCCAATAGATCAACTAACAATGGTCCAACCACACCAGGACAGGCTCACCCATGTTCAGGAGTAGCTGACCAACACATAATGAACTCCACAGGTT
The DNA here is from genome assembly GCF_900095145.1 of Mus pahari. NCBI lineage: Eukaryota > Metazoa > Chordata > Mammalia > Rodentia > Muridae > Mus > Mus pahari. The sequence continues at coordinate 1,685,807 of NC_034602.1, read as the reverse complement.
TTTTGTGTGTGCTTTTATTTGGTTACAGTTTGGTAGAGGTTTTGTTGGTTTGTTTTCTTACTTGGTGTAGTTTTATTTTGTTTTCTTGGTTTGGGGGGGTTTGTTGTTTTTTGAGAAAGAACTTAAAGATGGTAGGGAGGGAGAAAAACTGGAAGGACTTGGGAGAGGGGAAGAATAGGACTAAAATATATGCAAATTTAAAATTGCCTTAAATTATAAAAAAATAATTTTAAAATGCTATGAAATAGAAAGAAAGAAAGAAAGAAAGAAAGAAAGAAAGAAAGAAAGAAAGAAAGAAAGAAAGAAAGAAAGAGAAGAAGAAAAGAAAAGTTATTGTCAAAAGACAGGGACTAGGTCAGGAGGAAAAAATATGTGAAACCAGAAAACTTATTTTTCTATGATAATGTGATTGTGGATATATGAACAGTATATGGCAAAATGACAATTACAGAACACAACGTGTAAAATAATGTATCAATCTTGGTTCCATAGTATGTCAAACATTACACTGATATAAGATCTTAAGAAATGAAACATCCATTCAATTTTCTATAAACATAAAATTGCTCTAAAAATAGTCTATTTTTTACATTAATTGGCACTCATATACAATAGTGTTTGTTATGTATGCTTTTGGAAATTAACCATACATACTATATATATAATATATGTATATATTTATATATGTAATATATATATATATTCTCATTTAGTCAGTCACTAAAATTAAGTGAAAATATAATTATAATTAAAATTATATTCATATTTAGTCAGTCACTAAAATTAAGCATAACTTTCCCAAATTATACTGAAATGCTTTTGCAACTATTAGTTTCCATCTGACAAAAGAAAGTAAATCCATTAAAACATGAAAACAAGACAAACTTCTATTCTTTGCTATATAGAAGTCCCTGGTTTTTGCTATACTCAACCTGTTTATAACCTTTATATGCATGCACACACATATACACACACACATGCACACACAAAATCACAAGTTTTTACAAGTTACACATAACAGAAAAGCAAGCTGTTAAAAGTGAGCTGGATAAAGCACTCTCACAGCGTCTGATGGCCTAAGTTCAATCCCTAGGGCCCACGTGGTAGGTGGACTGACTCCACCAAGTGGTTCCATGACTTCCACTTATATGTGAGCACGTAAAAAATAAATGCAAATATATATAAAGAGGGATGGTGTTTTCTCTTCTTTTTGGTTTGGTTTTGCAAGACAGGGTTTCTCTGTGTACCCCTCACTGTCCTGGAACTCAGAGACTCAGCTGCCTCTGCCTCCAGAGTGTTGGGATTAAAGTTGTGAGCCATCACCTGCTGGCTGTTTGGGGTTTTTTTAAGGCAAGTTGTTTTGTTTTTGTTTTTGTTTTGTGGGGGGGGGGCATGATTGTGTGCATGTGCATGCGCATGCCAGCTTTTGCTTTACTATTGTACCACCTCACTGGTGTACTGCTTGGGGGGGGGGGGCATGTATTGTGTGCATGTGCATGCGCATGCCAGCTTTGGTTTACTATTGTACCACCTCACTGGTGTACTGCTTACCAAGCTTGCATGCCAGGACCAGTGTTCCAGGCCTAATGATGTTTGAAATGAGCAAAAAGTACTCTTCAGCAAGTCCCCCTTAGCAGTGCAATTAATGAAAGCAGCACCTAGTTTAGAAAATCAACACCAGATCAACCAAAACACAAAATACCTCCTAAACTACTCATGTTCCTTAAGCTGGATTTTAGGCACCCAGATTGGCGTACTAGAACCCACTTTCTGATTCATGTGTGAAAATGCTGTGACTGGGAAGCACTCATCACAGTGCTCCAAGATGCATTTCAGGAGTACTGACAGTCCAGGGCTGAGTCACTGCTGCCGGTCAGCAGCAGGTAACTGAGCTTGTTCTACAGAGAACAATGCTGACTAGTCCATAGAAGATTGAACCCATGACCCTGGCCTGTCAGCACACTGCTAATAAACCACCAAAATAGCCACAGCTAATTAAGAAGTGCTTCAATTTACTTAGAGACCACTTAACAAACAATAGGCATTATACTAAAAGTTTGACATACATTATCACTTAAGGTTCACAAAAACTCTTCAAAGGAAATACTACCGCAAATGTTGTATCCTGAATCTTTCAATACTTGCTGAAAGATGATGGGCAAAGACAGTTTTGCAGTTATACCTTTTTAATTCCTTTGGGCTAAGAAAGGGATAGTAGTGTACTGAGAGGGTTGTACATTTTAGAGTAAGGGGTGGCATGGTGGTTTGAATATGCTTGGTCCAGGGAGTGGCACTATTAGGAGGTGTGGCCTTGTTGGGATAGGTATGGCCTTGTTGCAAAAAGTGTGTCACTGTGGGGATGAGCTTAGAGAGAGCTTCCTGCCTGAAGATTCCTGTCTCTTCCTCATTACCATCAGATCAAGGTGTAGAACTCTTGGCTCCTCCAGCACCATGTCTGCCATGCTGCCATGCTTCCTGCCATGATGATAATGGACTCAACCTCTGAAAGTGTAAGCCAGCCCCAATTAAATGTTGTCCTACTTATAAAGTTGCCTTGGCCATGGTATCTCTACACAGCAATGGAAACGCTAATTAAAACAGTATAAGCAAAGCCAGGTGCACACATGCTTATGAGGGGCCTGGATGGATGACAGTACATGACATATTGAAGAATTATAAAAGGACAAAGCTGAAAACAGAGCCTAAGGTAGCAAACTAGGCAATCCTCATTGACATCTTACTAAACAAATGTAGTCCATTTACTAGAAGACAGGAAACAAAGCTAACAAAGACATGCAGGTGGACTGCCTAGGGTGTATGTTCACTTTCCTACAGCACTGCCTGCTTCCTATTTCTCTGATTTAGTTTCTTCAGTAATAGGTTGGAGCTAAATGGTGCCAAGAAGTGAGATAACACCAACAGATGTCTAAGGTGTCAACTAGGGGAGCAAGGTGATTGACCCTTGTAATCTAAAACCTTCGAGGGTAAAACAGGAAAAGTATGAGTTCAGGACCAACCCTAGCTGCACAATGGGTTTGAAGCTGACCTGAATTACACAGCAAGTTCCTGTCTATAAATAAATAAATAAATAAGTAAATAAATAAATAAATAAATGTTTTAAAAGCCTAACAATTCACAAGAATGTTCAATAAGCATTTTTTTAATGTACCTACTAGCCACTCGCCCAGTACTTCAATCTAAAGAGATAAGAAACCCAGTTTTATGAAGAGGTGGAGAGATGGTTCAACAGTTAAGAGCACTTACTGCTCCTGCAGAGCCAGCACCCAGATGGCAGCTCACAGCTAGCCCTAACTTTCAGGGGGACCAAATCCCCTTCTGGCCTGCACAGGCACCAGGCATGCACAGCTGTGTGCATACATACATGTAGGTAAAATGTCAATTAATATAAAAAGAAACAAAAATAGTTCCACAAGGAGGCTCCAGAACTAGAGACTGCACATTTGTTACAAATAGAAAAAGGGCAACAACAGAATCATCAGGGTCCTACAGAAATGAAACCATACATGGATAAACTTTGTGATCTCAGAACTCTGGAATCAGAAAGCTTATTTTTAATTCCATCAGATCACATTATTTCTTAAAGTGGTTAGGAGTAAACATGTCAGGTGACTGCCTCCACCTCACACAATGTCTACTTTGCTTAAACAGTTCTTATATCTCCACAATCAAACATATTTAAAGAAAGCCATGGAATCCTTGTTACATCTCAGTATTAACAGAGTAACACAAAAGCTAACACCTGTGATGTGCGCGTCTTTGCCAGAGGGGAGGTGCATGCTTCTTGAAACTGATCTTCATTAATTCCAATTTCTTTGAGGTAACTTTCTAACAGCTTTTCAACCTAAAAGGAAATGAATTAACCTTTATAATGTACATAGGAAAATTCGAAATGTCATTGTGCCTATTTAGAATGCTCTTTGGAATTACCATTATACAAGACACAGAACGAATAATGTCTTTCACCAATAAATTAACAGCAAGAAGGGTTTTTTTCCTTGCAAAAAAAAATCACATGAAGTTTAATTTCCTCTGCTAGAGAACAGCCAGAATTATGAAGGTGAACACGGTACGACTCTTCTACCCATTGTCTTCTTTTTAAAATATGCAGAGGCTCTTAAAAATCACAAGCCAACAATAAATCAGGGAGCACAGGCATCCCCATAACTACAATAGATCATTACTTAAGTCTAAAACAGAAGGGACAGAAAATCATTTGAAAAGATGCTCATGGAAATGACAAGTTAGAGAAAACTGTTAGTACTGTTGTGAGAGGAAGAACTCCTATAATGAAGGTTGCAGGGATGGTGTGGCAAGTAAGAGCACCCATGCAGGTCCAGAAGACCCAGGTTCGATTCTCAGCACTCACATGGTGGCTCACAACCATCCATAACTCTAGTTACCAGGAACCCAAGCCCCTCTTTTGACTACTGTGAGAACAGGTACATACATAGTGCACATACATGCAGAAAAAAAAAACACCCATACACATAAAATAAATAAATCTTAAAAACAATTTCAAAGAATTTTAATTTAAAAAAACAATTTTTTCATAATCTTAAAATCAATGAAAAGAGCCAGTGTGTTGGCACACACCTTTAGTCCCAGCACTGGGGAGGTAGAGACACATAGATCTCTGTGTGACCTAGGCCAGCCTGGTCTACACAGTGAGTTCCAGGCCAGTCATGACTGCATAATGAGGCCCCATCTCAAACAACAAAAATCAGGGAGAAAATACTCACCAGCTCTTTGTATTCTTGATGAATTTCTGTGTAGGTCAATTTGCTTTCTTCTTCATCATCAAAAACTAGATTTATAAGAAAATAATAGAACAGTATAAAAGAACAAATCATTTAATTAAGTACAAATATAAAAATCTTAGAAATGGCCTTGCAGGAGCCTGTTCTCTCTCCTTTCCCACCATGTGGGTTGTGGGTTGACTCAACTCATCAAGTTTACCAACACTCTTGCCCCTAAGCCATCTTCTCAGTGCCTTTATTTTTAACAGTGATGTACTTGCACTTGACACTTTATATTTTACTGTTTACTTGAGCGCCTTCTATGGTGGACTGTAAACTTTTTTAGGATAGCATATCTATCCCCAGTGTCTGCTCTAAGATAACTCAGTGAATACTGAAATGTTGATATCACAGAGCTGTCCAAACTAGTCGTTAAGTATTCTGAGGCAGAGAACAGCCCATTGGCAGCCCCACACCAGTGAGGAATAAAGTTATTCTAAGTGTTCTGACTTCAATTCTCTTTACACTGCATTTGGTCTCATGCATTCAATGCAAATGCTAATTAAATTCTTTTCAATTGTGAAACGACATCGTTGTGGTGTGTTTGTAAGCCCTAGCTTTGCTTCTCTGTGAAAATGCACAATCAGCTGTTACTACAGAGATGTAGCTACTCTTGACACCTGTGGATAGAAGGCATACCATACCCCACACAATTTCTATTCAGGATTTAGTCTCAAAAATAGATGAAAATCAGTGGGAGACATAATCCCTCCTACAGAAGGTCAGGCTATCCCCATGCTTCATCAACCTTTTAACAGCACTCTAAATTCTACAGAAGAACACAAGTCAATTGCTCTGCTTTCTGAACCTTCATAAAAGTTGCCTACCAAAACACTTAACTGGTGTTTGAATTTTAACAGTTAGAATAAAATAAAAGGTTCAGTGATCAAACAAAATTCTTTCTTTACTAGATTCATAGAATCTTGGGTTTGAAAGAAGTCTTGCAAGACAATTCAGGATAAGAACCCTCTGTTAGCTGAATCTCAAACAACCTGCATTGCAGTACAGTCACTGTCAGGTGTATGCAGACACTTCAAATGCCTGGAAACCCATTACCTTTTCAAGCAGGCCACCTCATCCTAGAAAAGTGTATAAAAGATTTCCTTCACTGAAATGTGTTCTCTGCAGCTTGTATTCACTCACCCCAGCTCTATTGCACCGATCTTTACAAACAAGTCTGTCCCTCTAACCTAAGACACAAGTTCAGACGATGTATATTGCTACCCTCCAAGTATTGCCTGGGCAAATAACCAAGATAAAGGTTGGATAGGACATCATTTGTGATCGCTTCTCTATGAGCAGAGTCCAATTCGTCTTATGAACTCAGATATGAGCATGGTATGAACCGATCAAAAAGCACTGATGCTGACCCTGCAAAAGAATGCCACATTTGTATATCTCGTTTGTTAGAAAGGTCTTCCTCCCCATCGCCTGCTTTGGTCCTGCCGGAGTAATCGAATGCCCTTCTTTGCAAATAAAATGGCCAGAGTGAATTTGTCATTTCGTAGACTGAGTCCACAGGGCGACATATCAGGGGTCAGAAGCAACTCGAAGAAAAACGACGTTTTCCACAAATAACTGGGGAAGATGCTGGCTACCCAAACGGTCCACTTGCACGGGGTAGAAAGATGCGGGGTGAAGTGACAGGCCGAACATGGGATTAAAGTCTAATGTGTTCAGGACAGGCGCTCGGGCAGAGTAGGTGAGAAGTCTTGGTGAGCAATTTCACGTCTGCAAACAAACGAGCCACTCGGGAAGGGATGTATGCAATTCCTTCTACAAAACTGTCCTAGGCCGGCAGGCAGAGACAGTAATATTTGGCTAGTTCAGGGTCTGGTTCTTACCTTCGCATTTCTGCTCCACAAAGTCCAAGATGGGGATAGACCAATCCGGGCCCCGCAGGAACCCAGCGATGCTCTCCACCACCCATTCCACTTCGTCCTCTTCTTCCGCAGCCATCCCGCTCGCACCCGGAGACGCGGACGCCTAGGCCGGATTCCCCCAGCCCCGTCTGGCCTTTCGGCCGCAGGAAGCGACGGAGAATGCGGGCAGCAAGGTCCCCGCAATCGCCGGGCTCCCGGGTTAGACACTACAAACCAGTTAACGTAAAATGGTCGCTATGACAACGTACGCAGCAGCCCGGAAGTGAGGCCTGAGTCCTGAGCTCCTGGAGGGCAAACGATAGCCCTCCATTCATTGGTCCGTAGTTGCTAGGCTGAGAGCAGACGCGCGGGTATTGGCTACTGCGCCTGGAGACGGCGTTCGCACTCCCGTGTGCGCGCGGCCCGTCTCAAAATGGCGTGCTGAGGGCGTGGCTTCCCTCAGGACCTCCTCCCACCTCATCCCTAGTGGTTTTCAGACCCCCTGGCCCTTGAAAACAAAACTGAGAGAAATATGCTCTGTGAGGTTTACTGATTGGTTCTGCCAACCATTTGCTTGCCGGCTAAGGATGGGTCTTAAACCCCTAAGCTTAGTTAACCACAACTAAAATTAGGACAAGTATAAAATCAGTTAATCTCCATTTAAATAGGCTTTCATAGCCGGTATTTAGAAAGTACCAAGGTTGCTCTCTTCCTACTTAAGAGCCAGAGGACTCCCAAGAATCTTATAACTAGATGTGGTGGCCTACACCTTTAATCCCAATACTCTTGATATGAGAACCTATTTCAAGTAAATCTTGACATCAAACTCACAGTCGAAAAGCCAAGGCTGGTGAACCTTAGAAAGTGCACTCACCCACGTCTAGAGGAGCACAATTTCCAGTCTAGCGATTAGAAGTCTCTGCCCTCAGCACACCACTCTGAGAGTGGTGAGGAGCTGAAGGAGCAGAGCCTACAACTTCAGTTTGATGAAAGTGGAAGTGGAGGACTCACTGAGAACCAGAGGTGGCAAATGTTGATGGAAAGCCCAGGAGGAACTAAGTGGGTATTAGATGCAGAGGACCCTGAAGATCTCAACGTTTCAGTGGTTCTCAACCTTCCTAATGCTGCAGCCTTTTAATACAATTTCTTGTATTGTGGTGACCCCCAACCATAGAATTGTTGCATTGCTACTTCATAATTGTAACTTTACAACTGTTGTAAATCTGATGTGCAGGATTTCTGATACGTGGCCCACAGGTTGAGAACTATTGCAATATATACTAAGCTGTTAATAGAGGACTCAGCTATCAAGTCAGCAATTAGTGTGTTTCCTGTTTCCATCCAAGAATTTTCTTATGGACGAAAAGGTCATTTCTGTGGGGATTTGTCTTGTTGCCCTGTCTCATCATTGAAGTCTCTGAGCACCACAAAAGCTGCTGAGCCACAAAAGTGATCAAAGAGGTGCCAGGCCCCTCCTTGTCGCCCAGCCTATGGCTCCTCAGGAGCTGTCCAAAATGGCGGCTTCTCTCAAAAATGGCGGCATCACAACATCTCAGCCTACAGCCATCCTAAGAGAGGTAGGAGCTGTCCACTGTGGCCACACTTTTCATGCCTCAACCTACAGCTTTTATGAAACACCACTGCAGGAGCTATGCCATAGAAGCTGTCTACAGTGGCAGCACCTCCTCTCTAGCCACACACACACACACACACACACACACACACAAAACAGCCCCACAGAGATGGAGCCTCAGGTAAAGCCAGCTACATCCAGGAAGGACTTCTCACCCTAACCCATGGGCCTGGGGCAGGGAAAATAGGGTGGAAAAAAGCTACCAATTCCTAAGCCACCCCATATTCAAGACTTGAAATTCCACCAGTTCTCACACTGGAAATCTCTGCCATGAGAAGTTTTGCCCTTCAGAAATCCTGTATAAGCACTGCCCCTTTTGTCCAGGGCTCCTGGGTGCAGAGGGCAGCCATCCCTGGATTTGTCACTCCATATCCTAGACCTTCCAATAAATCTCTTTCATAAAATGTCCTGCCTGGTGTGACTCACCAGTATGAAGAATACAAGAAGAATGGACGCAGTGAAGAGAAGATTCTAAGAAAAGGAGTTGGGCTGAGGCTCCTGAGCCCCTCAGCTCACCTGGGGATCCCCTCTGCTGGGAGCTGCAATGTCTCTGATGAGGAGGCTTCCTCACAGAGCTGTAAGGTTCCATCCACTAGGATGATAGCCTTCCACTGGAACACTGTCTCACCTCAGAGCTGTGTGGTTCCTGGGCTTCTGAGTCCGAGAATACCCTTCCATCCAAGCAGAAACACTTACAGTAATGCTTCACAATTTTACTGTGTCATGGAGATGTGGAGTCTAAAGAGATCTATCCCAACCAAGCATAAGTTGGTAATAAAGTCACCACCTAGCCTCAGTATTCACAAGGGAAACCATTCATCTTCAGATTCTGGTCAAGAGTGAGCACCGAGGCCCATGTACAAGGGTTCCAAAAGTTACCTACTGTGTGGTCTTATGAGTGAGATTGTCCTCCATAAAGTCAAATGTTTGAATACTTAGTCCCTAGTTCTTGGCACAATTTGAGAGGATTAGAAGGTATGTTGTTGTTGGAGGGAATATGTCACCAGGGTGGGTTGTGAGAGTTTAAAGAGCCATTTCAAGTCAGTACTGTTTTCTGCTTGCAGTTCAGGATGTGAGCCCTCAGTTTCTGCTTCATCTATCAAGTCTGCTGCTTACTCCCATGCTTCCAAAGCGCAGCAGACAGTTATCCCTCTGGGATTGACTGTATGCCAAACAGACCTTTCCTTTTATAATCTGCATTGACCATAGTATTTCATCACAGCAAAAAATAGCTGACACACCTACATACACATTATGCTTACTTTCTGGCAGAAAGTCCATATCACACAAGAACTGGTAGTCCCACTCTTCATCTCAAAAGGCACCTCAACACTCAGTAGTGCTGCCCTGTTAAATGTTCTATTTCCAGCCTGGTAGATGCCGTGGATATTCAGTGTAAGTCATTGGTGTTGAAGGAGGAGGTACAGCAAGCTTAGACAGTGTTTCTGTTCAGAATGGAAGAGCACTAGTGCAATGGTTTCATACCCGCCTCTGCTTCCACCTGCTATTCAGCTGCACAGTCTTTGCTAGTGATGTCACTAAGTTCAAGGATGCAGACATGGGGCTTGCTTAGAAAGGAAATAGTAACAATATTGGTTCCTTATCTCAGACAAGCAGTTCATTAAGCCCTTGGAAGTTCTAAAATGATAGATGCATTATGATGGCCAACTGAACACTGACAGGAAGGGTCAACCAACATGCAGTAGTTTTCAAGCAGTCTCCACACACCCTGAAGGCTGGACGAAGGAAGTTCTAAGTTCGAGCTACCCTTCTTTCCAGATCTTAGAGGTGTTTAGGGGTTCCAGAGAGGAGACATGTTAGTGTTATATAAAACTGGAAATATCACGGAAGAGAGGGAAGGATTCCAGGATTGCTTCCAGCATATTCACAGTGAAACTAGAGACCAGCTAGATTAGAAGTGGCCAAGGTGGAGCAATCATCTGGTCTGTTTCCCATCATCGCCATCACCTGACAGCCAGGCAGGCATCCAATAACCAAATTTTATGTCAAATAATTCCACTCAACTTTTGGATCAGAGTTCGTTATGCTATGGGTCTCCATCTTCAAAGATCATTCACTGTTAAGGTACCTGAAGCCTCAAAGTACCCTGAAGCAAGCAATACATACATAAATGGTGCCACTATATGCACAGTTATTAATTTTTTCTCTTAATATATCTTTTGTTTGTTTGTGGTTTTGTCTTTAAGGGTCTCGTGTAGTATAAACTGGTCTTGGACTCCTGATACACGTATACCTCCTAAGTGCTTGGATTACAAGTGTCTGCCACCACACCTGGCTTTTTTATATAAAAATATAAAACTGAATAGTATTCCAACCTTTATTTTGTATATGTACACATAGCTAATATACATGGACGTGACCATTAACATGTAGATTTTATTTTACTCACTGTGTGATTTGTGTGTACCACAAATTATTTAACCAATCTTTGCCTGAAATCAACACCTTTGTGTCTGTAAGAATAGTTGCTTTTATTTACAATGCTAGAGTATTGAGCAAAGTTGATGAAAGAGAGAGAGAGAGAGAGAGAGAGAGAGAGAGAGAGAGAGAGAATTGATATGTAGATGAATAGATAAATTAGAATACATTCACTTGACTAGCTAACCCTCATGCCAAATTAAATTATGAATGTAGCTTTCATTACAAACACCAGGTGAGGGCTGGAGAGATGTCTCAGCAGTTAAGAGCACCGACTGCTCTTCCTGAGGTCCTGAGTTCAATTCCCAGCAACCACATGGTGGCTCACAACCATCTGTAATGGGTTCTGATGCCCTCTTCTGGTGTGTCTGAAGACAGCTATAATTGTACTAATATACATAAAATAAATAAATTGAAAAAAAAAAACAGTGTGGTGATACATACCTTTAATCCCAGCACCTAGGAGGCAGAGGCAGGTAGGTCTTCATGAGTTTCAGGCCAGCCTGGTCTACAGAGCAAGTTCCAGGACAGCCAGAGCTACACAGAGAAACCCTTTCTCAAAATAAAACAAAACAAAAATCGTAACAAACATATAATTTGCTACATAATATTTTTATTTTGAAGTTTGTTTTGTTTTGCTTTGATGTTTTATTTTACATTGTATCAGATCCCTTGTATGAAAATTTAAAATAAGCTTTCTCCTCTCCTAAAGAATACAAACTCTAGCCCTAGTGAATATCGTCTTTCCCTATATGTGGGTTCCTGACCTCAGAATACAGTGCTTTTTTGAAAGTGTAGGTCATGTCAAGACTTGAGCCACTTCTCCACACCCTGCGAGCTCTACCAGAGCCTTTGAGTTTTGACTCCAGCCTCCACACAATCACTGCTGCCTGAAGAAATCTCTTGGGTTGTCACATCTATTCAGTCTTTCTGCTTGTCTGCTCTAGTGGAAGCAAGAACAGGAGACACAATCTAATGCTTGCCACCTGTACTTGTCTGGATTGTTTTAAGATGGATTTACTTAAACAAAGTAAGAATCTTCACTTCACTAGAAAAAAATTTCAAGACAAGTCAGAATGAAGTAAACTTTGAGCTTATTAAAAAAACAGACTCAATATAGTCATTTAAATGTGGGTTTTATATAAGCAGGCACACAGTCTACCACTAAGCTATATCCCAAATCCTTTTCTCAATTTTAAGTCAGAATTACAATAGCTGACCTTGAACTAACTCTGTACCCCAAGCCAGACTTGAATTTTTCTGGTCTTCTCTTTCTTGGAAGTCCTTCTCCTCAGACTTCAAAGCAACTGACCAGATCTGTTCCATTAGGCCAAATTTTGATGACTTCTGATGTGGCCTTGTTCAAAAAAAAAAAAAAAAGGACCTCTAGGAAACTTTTTTCTCCTTTTAGTAAATGAAATCACAATGTGGTTTTGAGGAGAATTGGGTAGGAGTCTATTGGAGTCCGTCAAAAGACCCTCATTCACAAAGACCACAGAGATCACCATTGCTGCAAATCGCAAGAGGATTTTTATTGAGCCACCGTGTTGGGGACCCTCCTCTCAGCACACAGGCAAGAGGAGAGACCCAGAACAAACAAAGAACATACTTTTTATGCCTTGTAAGGGACAGATTTAGGCAACGGGGCTAGCTGGCTTATTCTCATTGGTGTAGCAAATAACCTTTTCAGGCATTGCTTGGTTTGCAAAGGGTGACCACCTTTGGCCTAGTGACTCACTCTGCCTGCCCTTATGGTGGGTTATCAGCAAAGCAGCAGTATATCTTGAACTTATGGGTCAGCTATTAACATCACAGCTATTAATGTCCCAGGGAATTCTAGCGACAAGATCTGGGCAGTTGTGGTTTTTCTCGGAATTCGGGGGGGGGGGGTAGGCAGGGGAATTTCTCTGGGAACTGCTATCTTGTTATGGTTATTTTTCTGAAAACATCTCATTTTGTTTTGGCTGTAGACTTAGTCATTTTGATCACTGTTTCTAAAGTCCCTTCAAAGGGGGGGGGCTAAGTGGTCTTGGATTTATTTTGGATAATAGAAGTGCAGGACGGTACGCTAAAAACATAGATCACAACACTCAAAGGCATTCTGGCTATCCATGCTCACAGAGAATACAGAGTATATTTGTCATGTCAGGAAATGATGAGGTGGAGGTGTGAGGGGATGGACAAGTATTTGCCTCATTGAAAAAAATGGTATTAAAAAGTTTATGCAGGGTATCCCTGGAGGACTCTTCAAGATAACATGGAGGTGGCTACCAGCACCTGTGAGGCTAAGGGGCCACTCCAAGGAGCATGAGTGACCCACAGAGGTTTTGAGGAGAGGCTTGGCAGCCAAGGATGAACCTGCAGAGCATCAAGTATCTTTGGAACAACTGAAAAGTGAAGGTCTTATGGGAAGAATCTTTAAAAATAGGTTTATGGACTTGGGGAAAAAAGATTGCAGATGCATCAGTGTAGCAGGCCAAGAGAAGCAGAACTAGAGACGCAGAGGCAGCAACTGGGCGACAGTGATGGGTAGAGGAGTGTGGCTTTGACAGAAACATGAGCATGTTTTTGCCAAGTAGGGCATGTACTCTGGTGGCTGCGAAGCTTGGGCTACCACCAGGTTCCTTTGGCTGCTCTCAGGGAAGGAGAGCATGGGGCTGCCTTACTGCCTGCAAGCTGGTCGAGCCATGGGAACCAGGTTGGGGGCAGGAAGGTAAGCAGCAGCCTGAACTCTGGAAGGTACTGCCCCATAAGAGATACCAATCAAATGATCACCCTGACTCAGAGCAACAAGATATTCACGATAAAGAATGGTTCATTTTCACTCCCACAGTCCATGCTGCCACCAGAGGCCATGTTGGTATGTGTAGTCCTGTAGTCTGTGCTTCTGCAGGAGGCAAGGTTGATGGCTGTGGCAGTGCTACCAGTGGAATACATGATCCATGCTGCCACTGGTTGCTGTGGACAAGGAAGCTTATTTTGCACTGGTATCCATGACTGCTGACTCATAACTGAGAATGACACTGAAGTTTCCTGTGGCATGCCCACCACCACCACCACCACCACCACCACCAAAAGGAACAGTCTTGATAGGAAGCTATAGAAGGGAGTCCTTAAAAATTCCAATAAAGAAGCCGGGCCTGGTGGCGCAGGCCTTTAATCCCAGCACTCGGGAGGCAGAAGCAGGCGGATTTCTGAGTTCGAGGCCAGCCTGGTCTACCAAGTGAGTTCCAGGACAGCCAGAGCTATACAGAGAAACCCTATCTCGAAAAACCAAAAAAAAAAAAAAAAAAAAAAAATTCCAATAAAGAACCAGGCAGTGGTGGCACATGCCTTTAATCCCAGCACTTGGGAGGCAGAGGCAAGTGGATTTCTAAGTTTGAAGCCAGCCTAGTTTACAGAGTTCCAGGACAACCAGGGCTATACAGAGAAACCCTGTCTCAAAAAACAAACAAACAAAAATTGTTATAAAGATAGTGGATTGTAGGTCTTCTCAGCTGAGGGCTTCTGGGTGGGAGTGGAGAAGAGGAAAGATATAACTCAGTTTTCTTTTAAGGGGATGGCCACTTGGAGTTTGACCATGCTCCATTGAGGCTATGAGCAACACTAATTTGGACTTGGGTTTGGGTTTTTTGTTTTTTTGTTTTTTTGTCTTGTTTTGTTTTGTTTTGTTTTGTTTTGTTTTGTTTTGTTTGTTTGCTTTTGTGGGGAAGGACAGATGGGGAAATGGAGTGAAGAAAGCAGACCATGAAGGAATGGGAAGTAAGTGTGATAGAGGTGGTCTTAGGGTTTCTATTGCTGTGAAGAGACACCATGACCACTGCAACTCCTATAAAGGAAAACATTTTATTGGGGCTGGCTTACAGTTCAGAGGTTTAATCCATTGTCATCATGATAGGAAACATGGTGACACCCAGGCAGACATGATACTAGAAAAGGAGCTGAAAGTGCTATATCTTGATCTGCAGGCAGCAGAAGTGAACTGTGAGCTACATTAGGTGTAGCTTGAACATAGGAGACCTCAAAGCCTGCCTCCACAATGACATACTTCTTCCAACAAGGCCACACCTCCTAATAGTGTCACTCTGAATAGGCCAAGCATTCAAACACATGAGTCTATGGGGGCCTAACCTATTCAGACCACTACAGATGTATTGTATAAAATTCTCAAACAATTAATAAAAAACTTGTGTTGGGGAAAATGTTTATGCAGAATGAACGCTAAGTCGGTGATATAGCTCAGTTGGTAAAAGGTTTCAGTCCAACCTGAGTTCAATACCCAGAATCCATGTGGAGGTACAAGGAGAACCAACTCCACAAAAGTTGTCCTCTGACCTCCAGGGGCGTTATGGCACATCTGTCCCTTCATGTGTGGGCATGTGTGCATGTATGTGCATGCACCCATGCATGCACACACCCACACACATCATATGTACACATAATAATAATGCATAAAGTTTTAAAAGTGTATGTGATGCAGAAGAGACAGAAACACAGCTGGCAAATCCTCCAGGAGAATCATCACACCTAAATCCTGAGGGAATGGAGATAAGGAAGTTATTATCTTGAGTGACACTTGTATAGAGTCATACCTAGATAGATAAGTAAGCATTTCATTATCTTATTAAGAAGTGCTTATTATGCTATCATTTGTCCTCCCTAATGCTGGCTGCTCCAAGTGAAGGCCACAGATCACTAGAAGTTAGGGTCTGAGTTAGTTACTCGTGATAGGAAAATACACATGACAAAGGCAGCTTAAGGAAGGAAGAGTTTATTTTGGCTCACACCTTGAGTATATAGTCCAGCATGGTGGTAAGGGCATGGCAGCAGGAGCATGAAGGCAGAGATTGGTGGATACTGATGCTGCCCTATTTTATTCAGTCTGGAACCTGGAGCCCTCTTGTGCTGGCTACATCCAGTGTTGGTCTTCTGGTCAGGCTGGCAATCAAGATTTACTATCAGAGTATCTAAATATTTATATAGGAACCAAGATGTTGCAGGATGTCCGATCCAGCCAACAGAATTCAGAAAGAACTAGAAAGAGTGAGCATATTGAGCACTAAGTCTCAGATGCTGAAAACATTCTAGGATGAGGAATGAAGGTCCTTTTTATTCTGAAGCTGCTTCAGGACTGAGAAGGAGCAACAAGGGCCACTGGTTGGTGGTGCTGATCTGCCATAGAATGATAGAACTGTAAGACATAAAAAGCTTGAGTTGTACTTTGAGAGAGGATGAAGTGCTTATCATAAGAGGCTGAAGGGCAAGTTACAGCATCACTTGGAGGTCAAGAGGTCCTTGGTAAGAAGCAAGCACCAAGATGGGTGGTTGTGGTGCATGCTTTTAATCCCAGAATTTAGGAGGCAGAAGCAAGAGGATCTCTGTGAGATTGAGGCCAATCTGATCTACAGAGTGAGTTTCACAACATACAGGACACAGAGAGAAACCTTGTCTCAAAACAAACAAACAAAACCAAAAACAAAACCTAACAGTGTTGAAAGTAATGTTTATACCCCTGAGAGAATATTGGTTCAATGGCCTCTAATCTGAAAGAAGGCATATCAAGTAAGAGATGAAAAGAGGGGAAGAAATATGTCAGGGAACAGGAAAGCCAGCTCCATGTGTGTGACCTTCATAATCACCCACTGGAGGCACTCCAGCGGATGTCTGTTCTTTAGTCCTCTATCTGTATTTTGTACTATTCTCCATTTGTTGGCATAGACACAACATTCTGATTCCAAGGACTTTTTCCTGTGGCCTGTAATCCTTAATGCAAACCTAGACCTGGATCAAGACTCTGTCTTCTGACAAGACTGCATTCTTAGCTGGCAAGCAAGGGGATATGAGAAAGCAAATCTGTGCTTACTTTTGGCAGTGAGAGTGTGAGAAGGGGTAAATCCAGAGAGATGGGAGATATATTTGAAATGTGAATGGAAGGAGATTTAATCAGGTTCATTCAAATGGAGGCAAGGGGTAAGTGTTACCAGTCCAATTAGTGGTATATACATACAAAGCCAAAGTGGTTTTATGACCTACAAAGTTCTCAGCAAGAAGTCAGTTATGTTGTCAAAGGAGA
Organism: Mus pahari; assembly: GCF_900095145.1. Classification (NCBI taxonomy): domain Eukaryota; kingdom Metazoa; phylum Chordata; class Mammalia; order Rodentia; family Muridae; genus Mus; species Mus pahari. Next base: position 1,668,983 of record NC_034602.1, on the reverse strand, counting down.
TTATAGGCTGCTATAGAGGCTGGTAACAGGAATAGAAAAAAATCATTAAAGTCATAACGTTTAAAAGTGACACCTTAGAGTGATTTTAGGAAAGCAGATAAGAAATTGTATTGGCTAAGTTTGTGTTCCTGTGATAAATCTCCCTGACCAAAGAAGGCAACTTACAGAAGAAACAGTTAATTTTGACTTATGGTTCCAAAGAATGGGAGTCCACCATGGCAGGGCAGAGGTAGTAGGCAGAGATTATGGCTGGAGTGGAATATATGTACAAAGCAGAAAGAGTAAATTTAAATTAAGGCAAGGCTTTAAGTTCTTTTTTTCCTTTAATTTATTCATTTTACATCCCAATTGCAGTCCCTCCCTTCTCTCTTCCCAGCCCCAATCTTACATACTCCTCTCCCACTTCCCTTTCCCTTCTCCTCAGAGAAGGGGAAACTCCCGTGGGTACCAACTTGCCCTGGCACAAGTCACAGCAAGACTAAGTGCATCCTCTCCCACTAAGGCCAGACAAGGCAGCCCAGCTAGGGGAAGGGGAATCCAAAACCATGCAATAGTCAGTGACAGCCCACACTCCAATTGTTAGGGGACCCATCATAAAGACCAAGCTGCATATTTGCTACAAATCTGTACAAGGCCTAGATCTAGCCTATGTATGCTCTTTGATTGATGGTTTAGTTTCTGTGAACGTCCATGGGCCCAGGTTAATTGATTCTGTAGGTCTTCTTGTATGTCTCCCCAAACTTTGCCTAGTGTTTGGCTGTGGATCTCTTCATCTCTTTCCATTAGCTGCTGGCTGAAGCCTCTCAATACACTTATACGAGGCTCCTGTCTAGAAGCATAGCAAAGTGTTGTTAAGAGTGTCAGGGATTGAATCTCTCCCAATAAGTTTATCTCTGTTCCCCTTCTATCTCTTATCTTAATTACACATTTATTTTATTCTAAGTCATGCCATGGATGGTTACCTTGTCCTCAGTTTCGTACAACCATCTTCATCTGTGTCTGAGGGAAATCTCCCATGTCTGACTATTTTCCCTGAATTCCTCCTTTTATCTCAGATGTCCTTCTTTCTAATCTTTCCTCACCTCACTGGCCAATAAGCTTTTTATTCAGTACAAAAAAAATGATCTCTACAGAGGAGTCCACTTATAAATGAATATTAGCTATAAAGTACAGGATAACATGCTACAATCCACAGACTCAAAGAAGCTAAATAACAGGGAGGAGCCAAGGGAGGATGGTTGAATATCACTCAAAAGGGGATATAAAATAGATATTAGAGGTGGGTGGAAGTAGGGAATTGGGTGAAATCGGGGAAGTGGAACGCGGATGGGAATCAGGTGAGGAGAGAGCAGGGGTGGGGTTTAGGAGCTGGAGAGGGCTAAAAGAGAAAACAGAAATAGATAGGGAGCATTTTGGGGACAAGCTTGAGACTCGTTCCCAGTAGTCTATGTGGGTGACCCGAGCTGAGACTCCTAGATGCTGGGGCTAAGGAAATTTTAATTCTTAAAGCTCACCTCCAGTGATGTACTTCCTCCAGCAAGGCCATACCTTCTAAACCTCCCCAAACAACACTACCAACTTCGTATCCAAATGCTTGAGATGATGGGGTGCCATCGCAGAAATATAACACTAAAAATACTGAAAATGAGGAGACTATGGGGCGCCATCACAGAAATATAATACTAAAAATACTGAAAAGGAGAAGAAATTCTGTCTGCTATGACAAAAATAGTCATGTTAGGCTAAGTGGGTAAAGATGGGGTCATAACTCAAGGTAAATGGCCTTTGATCAGTAATAGTCTAAGTCTCTATCGCAGAGTTGAGTAATGGCCCTAGCTAGCACTCTCCTTTTTACTCAATCAAAGACCATGGAGTACGCAACCCGCACCTAGTGTGGAACCTCATTCCTCAATTAGCCCTGTGTACAAACTCCTCCACAGGCATGCACAGAGGTTGCCCCTAGGTGATCCCATCCCCTCTCAACTTGACAATGCCAACCATTTCAGGAACTATAGAGTGAATTGAGACACGGCCTCATTCCTGACCTTCGGACCTTGGACTGTTCTATAGGGTCCATCTCATTTCTTTACTGCCAAAATAATTATACTGCACAAATTGTTCATAGCCATGAATTTCTCAATGATAGGCTATCAGCTTTTATGTCTTTCAGGACCATTGAAGAATGTCTTTAAGGACAATTGTAACCATTATTGGAATTCCTAGCAAGATATGTATTCCAGGTTCTGGCAGAGAGTCGGGGCTTGTTGGGTAATGAGAGAGAGAGAGAGAGAGAGAGAGAGAGAGAGAGAGAGAGAGAGAGAGAGAGAGAGAGAGAG
>NC_034602.1:1657133-1666522 GCF_900095145.1 Mus pahari | reverse complement strand
AGCCTGGTCTACAGAGCAAGTTTCAGGACAGCTAGGCTACATAGAGAAACTTTGTCTTGGAAAACAAACAAAAAACCAAAAAGCCTTAGCAAGTCTGATGTTTAAACATCATGTCCCACCTAGGAGGGGAAGGCAACACCCACGTAGGTAGGGTCAAAAGGGAATGAGTTAAAATATTTATCTAGTATATATATTGAGGAGGCTGTGGGCTAAAGTGATGGATCTGTGGTTAAGAGTGCTTGCTGCTTCTTCCAGAGGACTGAAGCACAACTCTCAGCACACAGCCCTCAATAACTCTAGTTCCAGGGGATCCAAATGCACTCTTCTGACCTTTTCTGACACCAGGCATGTATACATTGANAAAACTGTCACAGAAATAAAATAATTTTTTAAAAAAAACTTCAAAAAAAATGAGGGTGTAAATTGAACTGATTGGGACTTGCTATTGATTGCAATGAGAAGGACCAGAGTTCAGAAGTTCTAACAAGAAGTGGTAAGGGCAGAAAAATCACTCCCATGCTGATATAAAATATAATTGTGGTCCCTGCTATTCTGAGAATCACCAGGAGCTCATTCATAGAGATGGAAAATGCAAGCGCCCGTATAGCACCCGGGACCCATCAATTATCAAAACAGAGGGGCCTCTTTCCCTCTGGAGCATTTCACAGTCCAGGAACAAAGTTGGGAGCATTTGTTCTTTTTCCAGGGTTGAAGTGAGCATGAGGTCCTTGGATGGAGACTGGGGAGGGGACATTCTCTTTCAATATGTTCCCACTTGAACAGACTGGATATGGTTCTTGGATGGGGGCATCATCTTGGCTACTTTAAGATTCCTTTGATTCAAGGCTAGCATGGTTCTGGTTCAGTGAACCAGACAGCCACTAGATGGAGCACTAGGATTTCCTGAGATGGCATGGAATTAGGCAAGAGTCCTGACCTTTTTCTCTTTCTGAAAGGTCCTGGTCTTTTCTCTTTCCTTCTCTCCAATTTACCCATTTTGACTCTTGAGGTTTCATCTCAGTTTTTAAGTACCTGGAGGCCATGTCTAATAAAGTAGTGAAAGTACCCTGGGGTTAGAGGGAGCACTTCATTTAATCTTTGAAGTTTTTGCTTACTAGCTGAAGAGGCTTATCTTTAAACATGTACAGCCAGGATTTTCCAAACTCTCACAGTCCAGAGTATATGTGATCTTGGTTTGAGCCAGCCTAAAGAGCACTGTTTCCAGAAGCTCATTGTGTCACTCCTATCATGTTAGCCCTTTCCCTCTGATAGTTTTGGTAAGTCTTTCTCCCATCATTAACTTTGTCAGTGTGCTGAACAGGAGTCTGAGTGAGGCATGGAACAGAGCCCGGCCAAGCCATATTAAGTGTAGCCTCATCAACCCAGGCTGAAGACCAATACACAACATGGAGCGGGTAGTAAGGATGACATGGAGAAGGAGGTGTGTATGCAGATGATGTCCCTGTCTTAGTTAGGGTTTTACTCTTGTGAACAGACACCATGACCAAGGCAACTCATTTTTTTTTTTTTTAAGATTTATTTATTTATTATATGTAAGTACACTGTTGCTGTCTTCAGACACTCCAGAAGACGGCATCAGATTTCATTACGGATGGTTGTGAACCACCATGTGGTTGCTGGAATTCAAACTCAGGACCTTCAGAAGAGCAGTTGGCACTCTTAACTGCTGAGCCATCTCGACAGTCCCACAAGGCAACTCTTATAAGGACAACATTTAATTGGGGCTGGCTTACAGGTTCAGCGATTTGGTCCAGCATCATCAAAGCAGGAGCATGGCATTGTCCAGGCATGCATGGTGAAGGAGAAGCTAAGAGGTCTACATCTTCATCTGCAAGCCTCTAAGAGAAGACTGACTTCCAGGTAGCTAGGACTGTGGTATTAAAGACCACACCCACAGTGACACACCAACTCCAACGAGGCTACATCTAATAGTGCCACTCTCTGGCCCAAGCATATACAAACCATCACAGTCCCTATCCTCATCCGCACCTTACAAAGGAGAAGGGTGTTTTCTGAGGGAAAAGGGATAGCTTGTCATTGTTCCACACAAAGTTTGTGAATGAGTATGTGAGGAAGAGTGCATATCTGTGTTCTGAGGGAGTATCGGGAGGGAAGAGGAAGAGGACAAAAACGAAGCAGGGAGAGGCACAGGTGTTAGGTGCAGGAAGCTAGACCAGGGGCTAAGCAGAGATGGACCATGTCAGGAACATCACTAATAGGGCATCTCGTGGTGTGTAAGTGGGGCACACATGCTATCCCTTTCACACCTAGGGGTGAGAAGTCCTGTGAAAGACCATGAAGCTTTTATATAAGGAATCTGAGTCCTTTCCTAAATTATGACAAAGAGGTTGTGACATGAACTAACAGGCAATCTTGATCTGGAGTGTGTTTAAGAACAAATTCTATTACAAACAAAAAATGAGCCTTTTCTTTTTGAAAATCTAAACATAGATTTAAAGTCATAAGAATACATTCCAGGAGTCAGAGGAGATAGAGAGCATAAAACCATCATGCGAATCCTGCCTAAGATTCATTATTCCACCTCTGTTATTGGTCTTCCTGCCTTACATGTACTTTAGTGTGGAAGCCTTCCTGGCTAGCCAAACCCACCTAGTTGGTCAGGCCAGACTAACCGGGAAGAGAAACCTTTCAAATAAAAACTGATGTAAGGTGGGGGAGAAGACCTCTTTGTTCTGGGAAAAGCAAAACCTGGCCATATAGAGATCTATGGGATTAGGAAGTGTATCTGTAAGGGAATCCCAGGCACAAACACCATTTCTTGTGTTTTGCTTGCTCTCACTCTGGAGAGTCACACAAATGCTGGAATAGAAAAAGAGAGTGAGCAGGAGAGAAAAATGCATCTGTGCAGATGCATCCTGGACATTCTGCCAAGGCCAGATCTTCAGTGTGTCTAGTGGACTTCAAAAAGGAAGAAAAGTAACCACTTTCCCTTTCAGCCCATATCACTGGGCTCTTCCCTTTACTGTGCTTCAGCCATGGGTAGAATTTATCAGTTTCTAAAGGAAGGTAAGACTTTCTACAAGGGCTTAACTCCTTAGCATATATTTTTCTGGTGACAAAGATCCAGAATCACAAACAAAAAACCTTTGTTATCAATGGAGAGCCACCATATCCGGTGCTTCTGTTACCTGCCAGCCTCTTAAATTTTATTTTATGTGTATGGGTGTTTTGTCTTCATATATGTCTATGTACCACATGCATGGTGCCCTCAGAGGCCTCAGGAGAGGGTATCAGATCCCCTGAGACTGGAGTTACAGACAGTTGTGGTCAACAACATGATTGCTAGGAATTTAAATCAGGTTCTTTGGAAGAGCACTCAGTGCTCTTAACCAATGAGCCATCTCTCTAGCCCATACCAGCCTCTTAACCCACCACAAGTAGCAGAGAGAAAAGAAGCTAAGGAAAAGAGAAGATCAGGCAGAAGAGAAACAGTATTTACTAGACTAGACTGATATAAAAATTATAATAAAGAACATGCAGCAGGGGAGGGGACTGGAGAGAGGGTCAGTAGGTAAGAACACTCACTGCTCTTGCAGAGGATCTGTGGTTGTTTTTAGCACCCATGTGGTGACTCAAAGCACTTGAAACTGCAATCCAGGGGATCTCACACTCTTTTCTGACCTCCACAGGCACTAGGTAGGCACATAGCACACAGATATGCATGCAAACACATATAAACATACAGATAAGCGTTTTCTACCATGAGCACACTGGGGGCCAATGAGACTGCTTAGTGGGTAAAGGTGCTTGCTCTGTAAGCCTGGTGACTCAAGTTTGATGCAAGAACCACGATTAAGGTGGAAAGAAAGAACTGACCCCACAAAGATGCCTGATTTCACACGATCCATTACCTCCTTGCAGAGTCCTGCACGGCTGTTGTGGAAGGGATGGTATGGCATAGTTACCACACCTGGAGCAGAGCTAGCATACTTGGGGCTCCATGAGTGTTGACAGTTGCTAGGAGTGAGGCTTTCTTTGTATAATAATGTACATAATTTACTTTATGTTCCTCCTTCAGGAAATATTCCTCCTGCCAAGGTATCAGGGAATGTTCTCCCTGCCAAGGTTAGTGACTCCATGATAATTAGAAGCAGCATAAGTCCAGGAGACAAGAATGTGTCTGTGTCCTTAGTAAAATGGTAAATTCTGTGACTTCTAGGACAGCCTTAAGGCTGTGGGAAAGAACTCTGAAAACATAAGTTCAAAAATATAATTTCATAGCTATGAAAAATAGAAGGATGTCATATGAATGGTATGAGGGGCTTCACAGACCTAAAAGAACAAAGGCAGTTGCACTAATAAGGCAGCTTGTCATCAAGACACAAAGACAGGCAGATTCCTGAGTTCAAGATCAACCTTGGACAGAGTGAATTTTAGGTCCAGGCATGGTTGGAATGGTAATTTCAGGACAGGATTCCACCTAGCTTGCTTATTGTCTGTTGCTGCAAAGGCAGGCAGATCTCTGAATTAATTTGCTATGTTAAAAATCTACTTGCTGACTTTCCTAAGAGTCAAGGGGCTAAGGTCCATAAAATGCTGATTCATGGGATAATCAAAAGGGAACCTGGGATGAATGATTGAAATGGCATACAAATAAAAGACTGTGGGGCAAGTGACTATGCCTTCAGACAGAAGAACTGGTAAGGTTGAAACAGTTTTAAAAAGCCCTGGGTTTTTTTTTTTTTAATTTAAAAACATCATGTGTTGGAACCTGCTTCTGGCCAGGCTCTACCTGTCCTGGAACATGTAATCATGACACCCCAGTGAGATGACCATGAAAGCCAGTCACATAGCATAAAAACCTAGAGTTCTCCATGCTAATGAGGTATCTAGATAGGCCCTGAGTGTTTAGCCAAAGAGTGTCCCTTCCTGGGCATCCTTCCTGCAAAAGGTTCATCCTTAGTAAGATGTATGCATTCACACCCACCATAAATAAAGCAGTTTGGACAAGCAAGTACCATCTCTTTCATCAACGATTGCCTCAGGTGGAGACCTGTTTCATAAAGTGCCTAGCCTATATCTCCTAGAGAAGGTCTGCTCTCTTCCCTCAGTACTATCTGCACTCATTCTGAACCAGACTACATTCCTCCCAGTCCCAAACTCAGTCATCCCCTTCCTACCAGGCACATAGGGGAAGTGGTGACCAGCAGACCACTGGTCTCAACTCTGTGTGGTCCCCAGTGGCATCTGAGTAAATAGAAAACTGAGAATCACAGCATCCATCTTAGCCCACAGTGTTTCTCACCTGGGGAAACACGGGCTGGGACCACCATTATGGATTACAGTCTGCCTTCCCTGAGCAGCCCAGAGCTGCTCCAGAATCCCAGCAGTAAGACAGGCACACAGCCCAACAAAAGACTGGTCTTTGGTCTGCAAGGAGCTGTCTTAATGAGCCGTCTGAAGATCTCTTTGTAGAGCTGTCAGCTTGTACCCAAAATTAGCTTATAGTAGTTTCTTTTGCCACTCCCAAACACCCCTTCCTCAGGACCTCCACTCCAAGCCAAGGCTGGTCCTTGGCACCTTCTCCTCTGGAGAGCTGTGGCAAATGCTGAGATAGGAAAAGGAGTGAACAGAAGATGAAAGAAGGAGTGTGCATGGATGTTGGAGCAATGGCTCAGCAGTTAAGAGCACTGATTGCTCTTCCAGAGGTCCTGAGTTCAATTCCCAACAACCACATGGTGGCTCACAACCATCTGTAATGGGATCCAATGACCTCTTCTGGTTTGTCTGAAGACAGCTACAGTGTACTCATATACATAAAATGAATAAATAAATCTTTTTTTTAAAAAAGGAGTCTGCACATATGGTAGGAAAAGGAGCAAACAGAAGATGAAAAAAGGAGTTTGCACATACAATATGTGGAGACATCACATACACACAGCAAATGACCTTCACATGGGCACCATAGGGTATACACACAATAATAATAGTAAACATGACAATACTATATTATAATAATACATAGTAAAGTAATATACTAATCTATTATTATATTATATTTAAATTTTGGTTTTGCTTATTTGATTATTCTTATTATTGATGTCTCAGCTGGTCTTCAGTGTACTCTAGGGAATATATCACAGTTGAGTTCTCAGAGAGAGAAAATTACCCTCCTAGGAGGGAAGGAGAATACTTTTTTAATAGTTAAAGGAAGTTAATTGGTGTGATCTCATGTGCCAACTTGTGTAGGATCATCTGTATGAACAGTGGGCATCTTCCGTTCATCCTCACCTCCTGCTTGAGGCTAGCTGCTGGGATGATGTATAATAGTAGGCATCTTCTGTTCATCCTCACCTCCTGNTTGAGGCTAGCTGCTGGGATGATGTATAATAGTAGGCATCTTCCGTTCATCCTCACCTCCTGTTTGAGGCTAACTGCTAGGATGATGTATAATAGTAGGCATCTTCCGTTCATCCTCACCTCCTGCTTGAGGCTAGCCGCTGGGATGATGTATAAACAGTGGGCATCTTCCATTCATCCTCACCTCCTGCTTGAGGCTAGGTGCTGGGATGATGCCTCCAAGGAGTTAGGCTCTCTGCTGGTAGATGGTATCACAAGGCCCTGGGTCAGGCTTCAAACAGTCAGAGTCTGAATGTTATAGGGGGATTTCTTTTTTAAATTTTTGACTTCTTTATTTCTATAGTTTGACTATGAACAAGGTTCATAATTTTGTTTCTCAGAAAGTTACAGGTTTATAGCTTCAAAAGAAGTAGGGTTAAGCTCTAAGGTTATTACAGTTATAGCCTAACACATGATTTACTACTCTTGTAATATTCTTATTTGAAATGTCTATTGAAAGAGTATAGGACTGTACTAGTCAGGGTTTTCTGGAGTAACAGAACTTAGGTGATAAATCTCTATATGTATATAAAAAGGGGATTTATTAGAATTACTTAAAGGCTATGGGACAACTGGTCCAGCAATGGTTGCTTATGCATAGGAAGTACAAAAATCTAATAGTTGTTTAGTTCATGAAGCTGGCCTTCAGTATGTGCTTGAATTCTAAAGGAGTAGGCTGTAATGCCAGTGAAGAAATGGACATTCTAGTAAGGCAAGAGCAAGCAGGCAAAGAGTGATGCTTCCTTCTTCCTTGTCCTTATATAGATAGGCTTGGAGCAGGTGTGGCCCAGATAAGAGATCTCACCACAAAAGATCTAGATTAGAAGTGGATCTTCCCACTTCAAATTAAGAAAAACTTCTGACAGGTGTGCTCTCCATTTTTGTGGTTTACTTAATTCTAGATGTAGTCAAGTTGACAACCAAGAACAGCATCATGAGGGCTAGTTGTTCAACACTGAAGCCTGAGGGCTGTATTCAGACCCCGGAACTCACATTGAGAGAACAGATTCTACAGCTCATCACTGGCCTTTGTGTGAATGCCACAAACCACACACACGCGCGCATGCATGTGTGCGCACACACACACACACCATAAATAAATAAATGTAGCAAAAAACAATATTGTCTCTACAGATAATTTTCGCAGCAATTGTTGTGCTGAAGTCTGACTTACACGAGCTGTGAGTCTTCAATTCGATTCTGATATTGACACAAAACACAGATCTCATCTCAGAGAAACTGAGATACTTTATTCTGAGCCAAATATGAGTGACAATGTCCCAACATGTGAATTGAATTACCCCAAACAACATGTTCCAAAGTGTAGTCAACAACATGAACTTTTTATAATAGATTAAAAGAAAATCATAAATCAGCCAGGAGGTGGTGGCACATGCCTTTAATCCCAGAGCTCTGGGGGGAGAAGCAGGCAGATTTCTGAGTTCCAAGCCAGCCTGGTCTACAGAGAGTGTTCCAGGATAGCCATAAATAAATAAATAAATAAATAAATAAATAAATAAAGTTGTAAATGAAAGCATTTACCAAATACTCTGGCAGGGACAGCACAATTGCTAACTGGTGGCACGCTTAGCTCTCCAGTTGTTGGGAGCTATGGTCTGCTGAGAATAAACTCCAAAGGTTATATGAGAGTCAAAAGCATGTTGGACCTACTACGGAGATGGGGAGTGTGTGACTAGTAGGGGAACTATAGATAGCCCCAAACACCTTAGGCTGAAGATTACTCCCTTCCTCTCTAGCCCAGCAGTGCATCTTGGGAGATGATGAGTCTATACGAGGTAGAAGGTTACCTGACAGTGCGACTTTATGATGCAGCTTCCATGAGATGATAAACTGTAAAGGGATGGCATGCTTTGGTGAGCCACACACTCATAAGACTTGAGTGGAGTCATTTCCTTAGTCTGTTACCTGTTTGCTATTTGGGGTGTACAGACATTTGTCCATATCTCCCCAGAAAAGTAACAAAATACTCATTATGTTATTCACCTTTTGAGTGTGTTCCCAGTGAGGTCCATTCAGTTTTTCTCCCCTTTGAGTATTGGGACCATTAAATTCTTTTTCCTTTATGGCAGTCATTATGGATCATCTCCTTATATACAGTATATGATACAATCACTTTAATTTTTTAAAACCTATAAAATCCATAAAAATATCATACTTATATGGTCCTTGTGATCATTAATCTATTTACTTTTAATAATTTCCCCAAGAAAAAAATTACTAAACTGATTTTTTTCCTTTAAAGACAGTTTCTCTAGCCCAGGCTAAAACAACCTTTAATGTCCGGATCCCCTGCATCTGAGTCCTGGTATGTACCACCATACTCAGAGTTCCTACTTGTCAGATGCGTACAGGTACGGGTACCTGACCTTATGTCCCCAGCCCAAACGGATATATCTGTGCCAAGAGACTATTTTTAAATGCTGTATAATTTTATTTCATATACCTTTCTTATAATAGAGAAGTTTCATATCTTTTGACTACTTTTTTCCTTTAGCTGAGACAGCAAGAAAAATGATTACATAGTATACATGTTAAACTTGGCCACAAGGGAGAACAGATCTAGTCCAGAATGTCACAGGTCCAGGGCAGAGGGTCAGTGGGAATTCTCTTGTTTGTGAACAAGGCAGTCTCTCAGGGATGACCTCTGTGTTGAGAGGGTGAAATTCCAGATCCTTTGAGACCTACTACACACAGTAGCAAACAGGCCAACTTGCCCCAGCATCCAGGCCTCCAGCAGCCTCAGTGTGTATCAGATGATTTACATGGGCCCCTGCCTTTGGAGTTTCACCTCTCCACTTTCCTCTCATCTACAAGAGTTTCAAGAATATTTATGGGGTTGGGTTTTGTTTTTTCATGAACCTACAATAGCTTTTTATATAACATTAGAAGAATTTTGGTGAATATGCCACATACTTATTGTAGTGGCTATTCCTGGTTGTCCACTTGACTATATTTGAAATGAACTACAATCCAGAATTGGAAGGCTC
>NC_034602.1:1639846-1657122 GCF_900095145.1 Mus pahari | reverse complement strand
TGGACTTCCATTCACAGCTACTACTGAACCATTGTTGGGATTTGGACTGCAGACTGTAAGTCATCAATAAATTCCTTTACTATATAGAGACTATCCGTAAGTTCTGTGACTATCTGTAAGTTCTGAGAACCCTGACTAATACACTTATAATACTTGGAAAGTAGAGGCGGAATGATCAGAGGTTCAAGGAGAGCTCTGGCTATATAACAAATTTGATTGTTTGCTTTAATTTTTATTTTTATTTATTCGTTTTTGGAAGACACTGTGTAGTCTAGGCTATCAAGAAACTCACTATATTAGCCCAACCTGGCCTCAAGACCACTGCTTCCAAGAACTAAGATTATAAATGTGCATCACCACAGCTGGCACATACAGCAGGTGTGAGGCCAGCCTTAGCTACCTTGTCTCACCACAGCTGGCACATACAGCAGCTGTGAGGCCAGCCTTAGCTACCTTGTCTCACAAGCAAGCAAACCAAATGGATTCTTTTCATATGTTACAATAACATTTATCATTTTCTTTGAATCTTCAAAAACAAACAAGTTTTGAGCTGAGTGCCTTCGTATTTATTTGTAACCTTTCTTGGGAAGCAAGATTACTCCAAGTTGGAAGCCAGCCTTGTTCACATAGTGAGTTCAAGCACAGCAAAGTGACTAAGCTAATTAGCATATTCACTGCTTCCTTTGTTTTCTGAGGTACCTTTTAATTTATTCTTTGGATCTTTCACTTATTAAAGTTTTGTATTTACCTGAGACTTTAAAACATAAGCAGTAAGTTAATTACCTCCTGCTGTGGATACCTGTGCCCGACAACACTTGGATGTGGTAAGGGGTGCAGGCTTTTAATCACTAAGAAAAGGTAACCAAGAGGATGTTATCATTTTAGACTAATATACTATAACAGCTGAAGGGGATTACTGTCATTTATTGTTCTATTTTTTCATCTTCAAAACTAGCTCAAAATAGAAATCCCCTAGTGTTCTTAAGCTGTTTCTCCTTTTATAGAAAGCTGTTGGTGGGGTTTTTAATGAACTGTGGGCACAGTTAACTGAAGCACAGGCTCTCTTTTTTCTTAAATGTGGGCAGTGAGGATTCTTCTGGCTAGTACATGGTCATATTATTTCAAATACTCGAATTTGGTTTTCTCCTTAAAACATGAGGCTTAGCCAGGCGATGGTAGTACATGCTTTTAATCTTAGTACTTGGGGGGCAAAGGCTGGTGGGTCTCTGTGAGTTCAAAGCCATCCTGGTTTACAGAGCAATTTCTAGAACAGCCAGGGCTACACAGAGAAACCCTGTCCAGAAAACCAAAATAAAACACAACAAAAAAGAAAATGAGGCTTTTCTTTGTATTCATTATTTGTGATTCTTATAATCAGGATGCTCACACCAACAATGTGTTTATTATGAAGTAAAACATAACTGAGAACAGATGTACACTTGCATGTGAATGCTATGGGATGGGAGTGTGTCATGGTAAGTTTTAGTATTTTCAGTGTTTCAACAGCAATGGCAAGCAGTTGTCTCTCAAAATGTCACAGTTCAGTTTGGCAATTGTTATATTCTTCCTAGTACACATGAACACAATATCACATTAAAGATACAGGTAACAGAAGAGATCAAGGAAGATACATACAACTAAGAACACACTCATCCACTCAACTACAGTTCTTTTACTATAGGGCTGACATGAGGCTTAGTTAGAATATAAAAATCACTTCATAATCTTGAGTTTTCAAAGAAACTTAAGGGTTCTTTTTAAAGCCAGTTGTGTTAGATGGTGTTTTGCTGGAGCAAACACATGAAGGAGTGTTTTCCTAAAGTGAACACAGGTGAAAGGCTAAGACAGAGTCATGAAGGAACATTTGGCTAAAGCAGACACAGGTGAAAGGATGTTCTGCTAAAGCAAGCGTATGAAATGTCATGTGAGGAAAGATTCTTCACCAAGAACTTGCATTTATTGGTCCACTGTGGGGAGCGGGTGTGCCAAGCCCAGTGATCCCTGCTTGCCAAGAGCCTGAGCCTGAACTCTATATGGGGAGCGGAGATGCCAAGCTACATGTTCCCTGGCTGCAAGAATCTGAGCCTGCTGATCCTGTACTGCCTGCCTGCTGAGTTACTGGACTATCACCGAGCGCCCTGGCTGAACTCTGACTGGATCCAGGAGAGGGGGGGAGGGGTTAGGTCAGAGGACTGAAAACAGGATGCACCCTGGGCAGGGGGAGAATGTTGTTGTGAAGGAGCTCAGAGGACTGAGAAAAACAGGATGTGCCCCAGAGGGAGGGAGGAGAATGCTGTGAAAAAAGCTGTAAACAGTTCAGTTGGAGAGGAGTTGGAGAAGAGTGCAGTTGGGGTTAGTTGGAGCTGGGAGAGGGTTAGATAAAGCTGTTTGTGAGAGGGAGAGGAAAAAGCTGTTCGGGGAGATAAAGAAGAAATCTGTTTGGAACCTTCCTTGGCATTTGTGTCGTTTCTCCCCGTCTCTGCCGGTCGGAGTTCGGGGGGTCTGCTACAGTCCATCTTACATTGTGTAGTTGAGCTGTATTTGTTGGGACTTCATAGAAAGAAATGTACCAAAAAAAACTTCTGGTGGTGTGTCTCTGCTCTTTTGCCACTTCTGTGTACTTGGGCCAAGTGGCAAAGTGATGTCAGCTGAGGCAAGGCACTTCTGAGGCAAGACCCAGACATGTGATGTTTGGAGAGCATTTAGAAAGGACTGGACACAGTGTCAAGAGGCTGGGCTAGGCTGGCTTAAAGAGCAAGCTGTGTAACACTTGTGAGTCTCAAGTCTTTATGGATCTTTGCTTCACTGAGGCACAGTCAAGGACTTCTGGCATTCCTGTTTGCCCTGGTTCCTTCTGCTGATTCACGCCGAGGCTGAGTCCTGGCTATCCCTGCTGGTAGTGCTGCTAGTTCATGTTTGCAGACTGCTGGTGTATCTGTGAAGTGTTTGTGAGTGGATCGAGCTACCAATACTTACCTGTGAACTGAACTACCAATTTCCAGACAACACAGACAGAAGTTTCTCCAAAGAATAATTTCTAAACAGGTCCACTTTCCTCTTATTCTTTCTTTTCTATTACCCCTGTTGGGTGTTGGGCTAAAAGGAAGGTTAAATCATTAAGAACCATCATTAAAAATAGATGTTGAAAAAATTAAATTTACAACTTCACACTATGATAGCGTGTATTTAGCATTTGCTAAGTACTGAGCATGGTGACAAGTATCTTTTATATATGTTCTGTGATAGAAATATGTGTTGACAGGTATCTAGACTGATTCCAAACATTGGCTATTGTGAGTAGTGTCACAATAAACATGACTATGAAGAAATGTGTTGGGCATACTGATTTATTTCCTTCACATGTACACCTAGGAATGTGGTAGCTGGGTTACATGGTACCTATACATCTAAGGACTTTGTTGTTTTGTTTGTTGGAAGCAAGGGTTCATTTAACTCCAGCTGGCCTTGTACTGATTACATAACTAAGGATGACCTTGAATTCTCCAGCCTCTACTTCCCCATTACTAGCATAGCCACTATGCTCTATTTCTATGATGTTGGAGTCATGGCTTTGTAATGATAAGCAAGCATTCAATCAACTAAACTATATCCTAGCCTGTGCAACACCTTTATTTTTAATTTAGTAAAATGTTACAGCTGTGGTTAAAATTCTTTCTATGCATATGAGTGTTTTGTCTACTTCATATACTCTGCCTTTGTGTGCCTAGTGTCCACTCCAGGCCAGAAAAAATATCAGATCCCTGCAATTGAAGCTACAGCCAGGTTTGAGCCGTCATCTAAGTGCTGGGGACTGAGCCTCAGTCCTCTGTAAGAGCAGCAAGTACTCTTAACCACTGAGCCATCTCTGCAGCCCCTTGTATGACTTTTTTCTTGTATGTATGTATGTATGTACATACATACATACAAGAAAAAAAATATAGTAGGGCAATTCACTATGTAGCCCTTCCTAGCTTGGAACTCACTCTGTACACCATACTGACCTCCAACCATCAGTTTATCTCCCTCCAAAGTGCTGGGATTACAGGGCTAAGCCAGCCATGTCTAGCTCTCATCTTCTAATTGTAGTCTTTACACCCCTGGTGTAAATGTGTTCATAACGTATTTTCACATTCTCTGAGGTAGATGTGAACAAGCTCCTCTCCCTCGCCAGGCCCTAACAATAAGCCCCAGAGTACAATTTCACTACAGTTTCCCTGGGAAACCAATATATTTATTAAGCTTACTTATAGATGTGACTGAGGGGTTATTGTCACGTGTGTGGGTGACCCCACTAGAAGGTCTATGGATACTTTCCCATAGTTGCATAGATGGTCCTGCTTCCTCTACTCTTCCCAGGACCAGAGGTCACACAGTTATCTCAGAATTGCAAACAAATGGTTGAGAAGAGTGGCCAGACACTCAAGTACTTTGGGGATTGCCATATTAGTAAAGGACCGAAGAAATTATTGTGATTTTTTAAAGGAGTCAATCTCCTTACTTTCATAAACGAACCTATTTTCTTCAGGATGTTTGGCATTAAAAGACTGTTGGAATTTGGGCCACAGCTAAGTGTAGTGGCACATGCCTTAAATCTCAGCAGTCTGGAGGTAGAAGTGAGAAGGTCTCTGTGAGTTTTGGGCCATCATGGTCTACAGAGTGAGTTCCAGGACAGTCAGGACTACTCAGAGAGACCCTGTCTCAAAAACAGCAGCAATAGAGAGTTTGGATCACACAACAAATTACTTGATATAACAAACTTGAAGAGAGAAAGATAGTCTCCTAGGTTTCAGTCATCTTTCACTCTGTGAAGGCAGGGCATCGTGGTGGTAGAATGTGACAGGCTGCTCTCCTCAGAACAGGAAGAAGAGGAAAAGAAAAGCCTTCCAGAGACAGGCTGCAGTGACCTACTTCCTCCAACTAGGTCCTACTGCCTGGTTTATACCTCATAAAAAACACCATTAGTTATGACCCCATCAAGGGATTGAGCCACTGATAGCTCAGAACCCCAGAATCCCATCATCTTCCAAAGGCCCATGATCTGGAACTAAGTCTCCAGAGGAACCTCTGCCAGATATCTCATATTCAAACTATAAAAGACTCTGTGAACATTTGATGAATAAATTAATGATGACCTAGTAAACAGTGCCTCACACTTGCCTAAAAATAAAACATTGCTCTTTTCTGATCCCAGGGAAATGGTAGAGGTGGTGTTACCCTGACAGAATAAAACTTGTTTTTAATCCAGGAAAAATATGCTTGAATTCTAGGTCAAATGCCTTAAAATTATTATTAGCAATAGATTTAAAAATACCAGAGAAACAGAAGAGCCATTTTAAAATATAATTTATTGTCCATGTAGAGTGTCACTAATTAATTATTTCATTGCTTCTCCAAATGATATGAACTCTGCTTTCAATAGAGGGGGAAGGTCCATGTTACGATGCTGTAAGTTGCTTTTAATGAAGCTATAGACTTTTTTCAAGTTCTGAATTATAGGTTCTTTGTAAAATATTCTTACTCTGCTATTTTGTTATATAACAGCAAAAAGCCATGGGTTGGCAAATAAATAATTACCTGACATCTTAAGATTCTCCCAATGAGTCCTACATTTTTAGCATTTGTGAATACAGTATATCATAATTTCCATTATCTTTTCAATTTTTGTCTTATTTTCCTCAAAAATGTATAAAATATTTTGCAACTCAGTTTAAAATAGAGGAGAAAAAATAGAACTATGTGTGTTTGTGTGTGTGTTGTACATGTGTGTATGTATGCATGTTTGCATGTGTGTGTGTTACATGAGGCCTAAGGGTTACAATTCTGGTCCTCACACTTACATGACAACTGTTTTACTCACTAAACCATATCTCTAGTCAAGATGTTTATATTTTGTGGGATAAAAATTGTGTATTTCACTTCTATTTTTAATCTTTAATATGAAAATTTGCAAATATGTACAAAAGAAGTGCTCTTTCAGCAATATTTTTGCAACTGACATACCATGACAACATGTATGGGAAATACTTAAGAAGATTTCTAGGCCAGGTTAAAGGCATACTTGACTCTCTAATGGCTACCAGAAAGAACTGTAAACTAAAGAAGTCAGCAGCTGACTCTAGGCACTTTGTGCTGAAATAAATATTACTGAGGGTGGCCACCAAACAACAGACCATGAGAAAGAAAAAGATGGAACATCAAGGCCCAGCTTCAGCATGGTCTAGCCATCCCTAGTAAACTTACCTTCTTATTAATATTGGAGGAGAAAGGAGAGAAACATTGTTTTAAAACATAGTTATATATTTAGTTATATGATAGTATTTTATTATGAGATATATTACCTGTTATGTTTTTTCTTTTTTGAGTTTTAAATCTATTTTATTATTTTAAAGCCTTCAAATTAATTTGAGGAAAATTGAGATCTTAATATACTAATTTTTCCAGTTGAACAGCATGATGCTGCAGCTAAATATGCAGCTCAGTTGCCAGTGCTCCTTGGGAGATATCCCCAGAACAGGTAAAATTGGTGTGCAGGACATGCTTTTAACTTTCACACTCAAGACATAGGGGTAGGAAGATCAGAAATGCAAGGTCTTCCTTGGATACAGGGTAAGTTCAAATCTAGCCTTGTTTTCTCCACTCACTAAAGTCTTTGTGCCTCTCTTTAAAAATTCTTAGATCTATTTGTTTTATTTTATGTGTGTTTTGCCTTCATAAAATTATACACATATACATATACATCGTACATATATACATCATATACATATACATCATTTACATATGCACATACACACATATATACACATGATCGAAGAGGGTATCAGAAATGGAAATGTTCAGATACATCAGGTGATGCAGACTCACAAGTTGTTTTGCTGAGGAGAGACCCATGGGAGGTTATGTGATTTTTGGAGAGAGTATAAATGTACTCAGTGGACAGAGGCAGAAAGCTTGCATGGCTAGCTTTGCAATTCTTGGTTGTTCTCAAATCTTCATCTTTGCTGATATTCACTTGGTTGAAAGAGGCATGGCAGAGAACTCGTGGAGTCCCAGCTTGTCCTATTCACTAAGGCTGACTCATACCGATTCAGTGGAGGCCTGACTGTTTCTGCTGGATCATGCCACTGCTGCTGATTCCCACTTGGTATCCTGATACTACTGAACTGGACTAGTTGTATCTTGACGAACAGAGATTAGAATCACCCCAAGGTACTGCTTTTAAACATCTCCTTACCCTATTTACCATATTTTCTCTCCTACCTGTGGACAGTGGGCTAGAAATGGGGTTGAAGCACTTGAGAACACTTATTAAAATTAATTTTTACTATTATCAACAATAAAAGAACCTCTGGTGGAATCACCATCCCTGACCTCAAGCTGTATTACAGAGCAATTGTGATGAAAAACTGCATGGTACTGGTACAGCAACAGACAGGTAGATCAATGGAACAGAAATGAACCTACACACTTATGGTCACTTGATCTTTGACAAAGGAGCTAAAACCACCCAGCGGAAAGAAGACAGCATCTTCAACAAATGGTGCTGGCTCAACTGAAGGTTATCATGTAGAAGAATGCAAATTGATCCATTCTTATCTCCTTGTACAAAGCTCAAGTCTAAGTGGATCAAAGAACTTCACACAAAACCAGAGACACTGAAACTTATAGAGGAGAAAGTGGGGAAGAGCCTCGAAGATATTGGCACAGGGAAAAGATTCTTAAACAGAACAGCAATGGCTTGTGCTGTAAGATAAGAATCGACAAATGGGACCGCATAAAATTGCAAATCTTCTGTAAGGCAAAGGACACTGCCAATAAGACCAAAAGGCAACCAACAGATTGGGAAAAGATCTTTACCAATCCTAAATCCAATAGGGGGCTAATATCCTATATATATATATCCATCCTATAATATCCTATATATATATTCTCAAGAAGATGGATTCCAGAAAACCAAATAACCCTATTTAAAAATGGGGTACAGAAGTAAACAAAAAATTCTCAACTGAGGAATACCGAATAGCTGAGAAACACCTAAAGAAATGTTCAACATCCTTAATCATCATGAAAATTCAAATCAAAACAACCCTGAGATTCCACCTCACACCAGTCAGAATGGCTAAGATCAAAAACTCAGGTGACAGCAGATGCTGGCGAGGATGTGGAGAAAGAGGAACACTCCTTCATTGCTGGTGGGATTGCAAGCTTGTACAACCACTCTGGAAATCAGTCTGGCGGTTCCTCAGAAAATTGGACATAGTTCTACCAGAAGATCCAGCAATATACCACTCCTGGGCATATACCCAGAAGATGTTCCAACTGGTAATAAGGACACATGCTCCACTATGTTCATAGCAGCCTTATTTATAACATCCAGAAGCTGGAAAGAACCCAGATGTCCCTCAACAGAGGAATGGATACAGAAAATGTGGTACATTTACACAATGGAGTAGTACTCAGCTATTACAAACAATGAATTTATGAAATTATTAGACAAATGGATGGATCTGGAGGATATCATCCTAAGTGAGGTAACCCAATCACCAAAGAACACGCATGATATGTACTCACTGATAAGTGGATATTAGCCCAGAAGCTCAGAATCCTTAGAAGGGGGAACAAAATACCTATGGAAGGAGTTACAAAGTTCGGAGCAGGGCCTGAAGGAACAACCATCCAGAGATTGTCCCACTTGGGGATCCACCCCATAAACAACCACCAAACCCAGACACTATGGCAGATGCCAACAAGAGCCTGCTGGCAGGAGCCTGATATAGCTGTCTCCTGAGAGGCTCTGCCAGTGCCTGGCAAATACAGAAGTGGATGCTCACAATCATCCATTGGATGGAGCACAAGGTCCCTAATGAAGGAGCTAGAGAAAGTGCCCAAGGTGCTGAAGGGTCTGAAGCCCCATAGGAGGAACATTAATAGGAACTAACCACTACCCCCAGAGCTCCTTGGAACTAAATCACCAATCAAAGAAAATACATGGTGGGATTTGTGGCTTTAATTGTATATGTAGCAGAGGATGGCCTAGTTAGTCATCAATGCAAGGAGAGGCCCTAGGTCCTGTGAAGGTTCTATGCCCCAGTATGGGGGAATGCTAGGACCAGGAATGGGAGTGGGTGGGTTGGGGAACACGGGTAGGAGGGAGGGGATAGAGGATTTTTGGAGGGGAACTAGGAAATGTAAATAAAGAAAATAATAAAAAAAAATTTTAAAATACAACTTCAGAGATGATTATCAAATACCTTAAAACTATGAAGAATCTTTTTTTAAAATATTTTACTTATTCTGTATATTTGGTGGCTTTCCAAAGTTAGGAGAGGAAAAAATTGAAAAGAAAAAAAAGTAAGTTTAAAAAAAAAATCTAAGCCTACAGGTATCTGATGAACTGGAGTTACTGATGGTTGTGAGCCACGATGTGAGATGAAGTCTGGCCTTCTGTAAGAATAACTGCTGAACCAGCTCTCCAGCCCCTTGGTTTTGTCTCATAAATCTTGATGCAGTTTACCTTTAGACTGATAAACATCATTCATTAAACATTTTATGTACAGGGGCTGGAGAGATGACCTAGAGATAAAGAGTATTTCATGTCCTTTCATAGGACCCATATTCCATTCCCAGCACTCATACAAGACCTAGTTATCTTTAATTGCAGATCCAGGGTATCCAGTGCCCTCTCTGGCCTCCAAGAGCATCAGACTTGAATTTATTGCAATTATGTATGTGCAGGCAAACATTCATACCATAACTCCTTTTTTATATAGAAATGCCTTTAAAATATAATTATTCTAGGTGGATTTCAATCATTTTAAAGAAATATATTGATTTGTGCAATATATTGATATTGACCTTTAAGCTCCACTTTTTCTAAATTCTATTATTAGTTCTTCATTTATTTTTGGCTATTGAGACAGGGTCTCACATACTGAGACTAATGTCAAACTCATATGTAGCTAAGGCTGGTCTGGAACTTTTGGTTCCCATGTGTTCATATTAAAGCGTGCACCATGATGCTTGGCTTCTAATTCAATACTGATTTTATAGACACATACTGGGCTTTGTAGTTAACATTTGTTTGGTGTGTTTAATTAATTCTGATGTCAGAGTTGATCCTTTTGCCCCATCTCCCAAGCATTGACATAACAACCTTGTGCTAGCATGCCTAGTTTATGTGATGCTAGGACTGAATCCAGAACTTTGTGCATGCTAGCCAACCATCCTACTCACTGAGCTATATCATCAGCCTCCTAACTAGTTCTTACTCATTTCCTTTCAGAGCAAACCTACAGTATAAAAAAACATAACGTTTTTGTTTTGCCTTTATAATGTTTTGCTTTTTTCATATGTTATCACATAGGCTAAAATCATTAGGCAATATAAAATATTTAAAATGATAAATATTATATTTTTCAAGGGTCTGACTTTTTGTTTGTAATCCTCTTTGTTTAACTTTATGTAATGATACATTTTTATTCAGAATATAAGTGTAAGATTTCATTAGGTAACTTTTCAACATTTATTTAAAAGATCATGTAATTATTTTGATAAGTTAATAAAAAATAAAACTTAAAAACAAGTTTGAATGGAATATGTTTGTGGATAAAGCTGCTACCTGAATCCCTATGTTATTAAATGAAATTCCACTGTTGTGGTAGATAATTTTTTACATTAATGTGTTTTTTTTACTGTTTCTTCATAATTAAAATTTTTTCAATATGGAATAATTTTTTTGAGATCTCTGAGCCAGAGTTCCAATATATTACTGAGCTATCTTGGTGAGTATTGTGTTTTGAGACTTACAAGATTTGCTCTCCTTTTTTACAGTCTTTGCTGTTCTATGTACTGTTCTTTTTACAGTCTTTGCTGTATCTTTGTTAGTCTATCAGACTTAGGTTTAGCTCATCAAAACCAAGAAAATATCCAATTATTTCTGTGTTTTTGTGTCCTAGAATAATGATTTTATGTTATTATAAATGCTCCTGAGAGACTTCCCAAAGAATTCTATATCTTAAATGTTAAGAGGAAAATGTTCATATTACAGCTGAGGGTAACTTAAAACCTTGAAGGACTGTTAAATACAACGGGTTTTTCCCACCCTAATGTGTTATAGAAATGCCTTCTAAAGCTAATGCAAAACATGATTTCCTGAGTGTGTCTAATATTTTTCTGTGGGCAGAGCAGAGTGCCTGACTCCCTGAACCCCATGGCCTGCCTGTTTCCCAGGAGGTCTGCCTTAACCAGGACTATGGGTGAGACCTCCACCCCAATATCTATACCAGCAGGAATGCCTACAGAGCCCAGAAGACATGGGATCTATCCACTCTTCCTGAGCCCCATCACACTTCCAGTCTGCACCAGTGGCAGATCATCATGTCTTCCCCCTGAAGCCCCAACCCACAGGCTACCTGTCTCCCAGAAAGCCTTCTCTAACCCAGATCACACAGCTCCACCTGCCTCCAAGGAGGTCAGCTCCTGTCAGAAACACCCAAGCCAGTTAGCAGAGAGAACCAGATGGCAAAAGGCAAGCACAAGAACATAAGCAACAGAAGCCAATGTAATTTGGCACTATCAGAACCCAGTTCCCCTACCACAGCAAGCCCTGGATACACCAACAACACCTGAAGAGCAATATTCTGACCTAAATCCCATCTTATGAAGATGATAGAGGCCTTTAAGGAGGATATAAATAACTCCCTTAAAGAAATACAGGAAAACACAGGCAAACAGGTAGAAGGAAACAAATAGATCACTTAAAGGAATATACAATCAAACAGGTAAATGTATTGAACAAAATGGTCCAAGACCTAAAAATGAAAAAGAAACAATAAAGAAATCACAAATGTAGGCAATCCTGGAGATGGAAAACAGGGAAAGGATCAAGAGCTACAGATGCAAGCATCACCAACAGAATACAAGAGATAGAAGAGAGAATCTCAGATGTAAAAGATACCATAAAATACATTGACATAATGATCAAAGAAAATACAAAGTACAAAAACTCCTAACCCAACACATCATGGAAATTCAGGACACAATGAAAAGACCAAAACCTAAGAATAATAGAAATAAAAGAGGGTGAAGATTAGCAGTTCATAGGGCCGGAAAACATCTTCAACAAAATCCTAGAAGGAAACTTCCCTAACCTTAAGAAAGAGATGGCCATAAATGTATAAGAAGCATACAAAACACCTGATAGTTTGAATCAGAAAAGAAAATCCTACCACCACATACTAATCAAAACATTAAATTTACAGAATAAATAAAAAATATTAAAACCTGTAAGTAAAAAGGCAAAGTAACATATAAAGGCAGACCTATCATAATTGCACCTGACTTCTCAACAGAGACACTATAAACCAGAAAACACTGGACAGATGTTATGTAAACCCTAAGAGAACACAAATGCCAGCCCAGGCTACTATACCCCACCCAGAAAACTCTCAATCACTATAGATGGAAAAAAAAAAACACAATATTCTATGACAAAACCAAATTTAGACAATATATTTCTAGTAATCCAGACCTACAGAAAATATTAGAAGGAAAACTCCAATACAAGGATGGTAACTACACCCAAGAAAATGCAAGAAATTAATCATCTCATAACAAAACCAAAAGAAGAAAATCACACACACACACACACACACACAATACCATCACCAATAACAAAATAACAGGAACTAACAATCATTGGCCATTAATATCTCCCAATATCAATGGACCCAATTCCTCAATAAAAAGACACAGGCTAACAGACTGGATAAGTAAACAGGATCCAACATTCTGCTGCAAACAAGAAACACACCTCAGTAACAAAGGTAGATATTAAAGTTTTCCAACCAAGCAGTCCCAAGAAACAGATTGGAGTAGCAACCATTCTAATATCCAATAAAATAGACGTTCAACCAAAAGTAATCAAAAGAGAAGGAGAAGGACACTTGATACTCATCAAAGGAAAAATCCACCACAATGAAGTCTCAGTTCTGAACATCTATGCCTCAAATTCAAGGATAACCACATTCATAAAAGAAATTTTACTAAGGCCCAAAACACATATTGAACCTCACATAATAATAGTGAGAGACTTCAACATCCATCCCTGTCTTACCAATGGACAGGCCATTGAAACAGAAACTAAACAGAGACACAGTGAAGCTAACAGAAGCTATGAACCAAATGGATTTAGCAGATGTCTACATAACATTTTAACCCAAAACAAAAGAATATACCTTCTTCTCAGCATGGAACCTTCTCCAAAACTGACCATAAAATTAGGCACAAAGCAAGCCTCAACAATCACAAAAGATTAAAATAATCCCTTGCATTCTACCAGATCACTGTAGACTAAGACTGGGCTTCAACAACAGCAAAAACAACAGAAATCCCACATATTCATGGAAATTGAACAACTCTACTCAATGGTAATGTGGTCAGGGAAAAAATAAAGAAATTAAAGACTTTCTAGAATTTAATGAAATTCTGGGATTCTAGAGTTAAACAAAAAATGTCCCAAACTTATGGGACACAATGAAAGCAGTGTTGAGAGGTAAATTCATGGCACTAAGTGCCTTCCTAAAGAAATTGGAGAGAAACTATACTAACAACTTAACAGCACACCTGAATGCTCTAGAGCAAAAAGAAGCAAACACACTCAAATGAAGTAGATAGCAGGAAACAATCAAACTCGGGGATGAAATGAACCAATAGAAACAAAGAGAACAATTTAAAGAATCAACAAAACCAAGAGCTGGTTCTTTGAGAAAAATCAACAAGATAGATATACCCTTATCCAAACTAACTAAAAGGTAAAGAAACCATATCCAAATTAACAAAATCAGAAATGAAAAGGGAGACATAACAACAGAAACTAAGGAAATTTTTTAAAAAAATCATCAGACTTTACTACAAAACTGGAAAATCTAGAAAAAATGAATTATTTTCTGGACAGATACCATGTACCAAAGATAAATCAAGATCAGCTAAACTATCCCATAATTCCTAAGGAAATAGAAGCAGTCATTAGAAACTTCCCAAACCAAACCAACCAACCAAACAAACAAAAAACTGGGCCAGATAGTTTTATTGCAGAATTCTACCAGATCTTCAAAGAAGACCTAATACTAATACTTCTCTAATTATTCCACAAAATACAAACAGAAGGAATACTGCCTAACAGTTACTCACCTTAAGCACACAAAGACCCAACAGAGAACTTCAGACCAAGTGTGTTTATGAGTATCAGTGCAAAAATATTCAATACGCTTCTCACAAACCAAATCTAAGAACATATCAGAAACATTATTCACCAAGACGAAGTAGGCTTCATCCCAGAGATGCAGAGATGATTCTATATACATTAATCTATCAGCATAATCCACTAGATAAACAAACTCAAGGGAAAAAAGGCACATGATCATCTCAATAGATGCTGAAAAAGCCTTTGACAAAATCCAACACCTCTTCATGTTGAAAGTCTCAGGGAGATCATGAATTCAAGGCACATACCTAAACATAATAAAAGCAATATACAGCAAATCAACAGCCAACATAAAATTAAATGGAGAGAAACTTGAAGCAATCCCACTAAAATCAGTGACTAAGCAAGGCTGCCCACTCTCTCCTTATCTATTCAATATAGTACTAGAAGTTCTAGCTAGAGCAATTAAACATCAAAAGGAGATGAAGAAGAAAAAAAAAGGAGATGAAGGGGACATAAATTGAAAAGGAAGAAGTTAAGGAATCACTATTTATGGATGATATGATAGTATACACAAGGAACCCCCAAAATTCTACCAAAGAATTCCTACAGCTAATAAACAACTACAGCAAAGTGGCTGAATATAAAATTAACTCAAACAAATCAGTAGCCTTTCTTTATACAAATGATAAATGGACTGAGAATGAAACTAGGAAAACAATGCCCCTTACAATAATTACAAATGATATAAAATATCTTGGTGTAACTCTAACTAAGCAAGGGAAATATCTGTATGACAAGAATCTCGAGTCCCTGCAGAAAGAAGTTGAAGAAGACCTCAGAAGATCGAAAGATCTCCCATGCTCATGGATCAATAGGATTAACACAGTCAAACAAAAAAAAATGACCATCTTAACAAAAGCAGTCTATAGACTCACTGTAATCCCCATCAAAACTTCAACACAATTCTCTACAGACATAGAGCAATTCTCAACTTCATATGAAAAAATATCAGAATAGTGAAAAACATTTTCAACAATAAAAGTACTTCTGGGCGAGTCATCATTTCTGACCTCAATCTATACTCCAGAGCAAAAGTGATAAAACTGCATGGTATTGGCACAGAGACAGGCAGGTAGATCAGTGGAATAGAATTAAAGACCCAGAAATAAACCTATAAACCTATGGTCACTTGATCTTTGTCAAAGAAGCCAAAACCACCCAGTGGAAAAAAGACAGCATCTTCAATAAATGGCACTGATCTAACTGGTGATCTCCAAGTACAAGAATGCAAATTGATCCATATTTATCATCTTGCACAAAGCTCAAGTCCAAGTGGATCAAGGACCTCAACATAAAACCAGATACACTGAGTTTAATAGAAGAGAAAGTGGGAAATAGCCTAGAATGCTTTGGAACAGGGGGAAGTTTCCTGAACAGAATACCAATGGCTCAGGCTCTAAGATAGATAGATAAAGGGAACTCTTGAAACTAAAAAAAGTTTCTGTAAGGCAAAGGACACTGTCAGTAGGACAAAATAGCAACCTTCAGATTGGGAAAAGATCCTCACTAACCCTACAGCTGATAGAGGACAAATATCCAAAATATATAAAGAACTTAAGAAGTGAGACTCAAAAAAACAAAACAAAACAAAAAAACAAGAAACAAACAAACAAAAAAAGCCAAATAACCCTATTGAAAAATGGGATACAGAGCTAAACAGAGAATTCTTAGCAGAGGAATGGTCGAGAAGCACTTAAAGAATTGCTCAACATCCTTAGTCATCAGGGAAATGCAAATCAAAACAACCCTGAGATTCCACCTCACACCAATCAGAACAGTTAAGATAAAAAAAAAAAAAAAAAAAAAAAAAAAAAAAAAAAAAAAAAAAAAAAAAAACTCAGGTGACAGCAGATGCTGGTGAGGATCTAGAGAAAGAGGAACACTCCTCCATTGCTGGTGGGATTGCAAGCTGGTACAACCACTCTGGAAATCAATCTGGCAACATCTCAGACAACTGGAAATAGTTCTACCTGAAGACTCAACTATACTGTCTAGTTTTGGGCGTATATCCAAAAGATGCCCCACCATACCACAAGGACGCATGCTTCATCGTGTTCATAGCAGCCTTATTTTAAATAACCAGAAGCTGGAAACAACTCAGATGTCCCTCAACTAAAGAATGGATACAGAAAGTGTTGTTCATTTATACAATGGAACAATATTCAACTATTAAAAATGAAGAGGACATCATGAATTTTGCAGGCAAATATATGGTACTATAAAATATCATCCTGAGTGAAGTAATCCAGACCCCAAAAACATGTGTGGTATATACTCATTGATAAGTGGATATTAGCCAAAAAGTACAGAATACCCATGATAGAACTCACAGACTATATGGCATTTACAAGAAGGAAGGCTCAAGTGAGGATACTTCAATCCTATTTAGAAGGGGGATATTACAGGAGGCAAAATAATTACAGGAGGCAGAGGGAGGGAGGGGTCTGGGTGGGAGAGGGGAGAGAGAGGGAAAAGGGGGCATGATAAGGAATGAGTGGAGATAGGAGAGAGGTTCAGAAGGCAAAAAGAATGAATGGAAATATGCAGTTGCATGGGTTGGGGGAGACCTCTAGAAAGTCCCACAGACCTGAAATGTGAAAGGCCCCCAGGACTCAATGGGGGGTGACTTTATCAAAAATGCCCAACAGTGGGGAGATGTAGCCTGAAGAGACTATCTCCAATAGATAGACAGGAACCCCAGTGGAAGATGGGGTCACCAATCCACCTTCAAAATGTTTAACCCAAAATTGTTCCTGTCTAAAAGAAATGTAGGGACAAAGCCAGAGCAGAGACTGAAGGAAAGCCTGTCCAGTGACTGGCCCAACTTGGGATCCATCTCATGGGCAGGCACCAAACCCTGACACTATTACTGATGCTATGTTGTGCTTGCAGACAGGAGGTGAGCATGTCTGTCCTCTGAGAGGCTCTACCAGCATCTGACTGAGACAGATGCGGACACAACAAAAAAGGAAGGAAGGAAGGAAGGAAGGAAGGAAGGAAGGAAGGAAGGAAG
>NC_034602.1:1635511-1639835 GCF_900095145.1 Mus pahari | reverse complement strand
ATCAGCCTTAGTCCGTGGTGATCTGATAGAATGCATGGGATAATTTCAATATTTTTGTATCTATGGAGGCCTGTTTTGTGACCAATTATATGGTAAATTTTCTTCTTATATACTTATATACTTATATGTAGCTCATACCTACCTTATCAGACAAAGTAACTTCATGGGTACATTTGTAACCAGAATGGCCCAAATCTGAAGCCAACAGGTTAGTTACCTGGGGTATCTGCTCATGGGAGGAAAGAGGTGGCTGTCAGAAGCTAGAAAAGAAACTGTGTTCCATATTCCACCGCCCACCAACCAGAAACAAGTCAGAGTTTTTGGGCACAGCAGGTTTCTGCCGCTTGTGGATATCTGGATTCACCGGGATAGCGGCTCCATTGTACCCACTCACCAAGAACAAACAGCTTTTTGTCTGGGGAGAAAAGAGTTTTTGGTGCCATTTAGACAGCCTT
This sequence comes from Mus pahari, assembly GCF_900095145.1. NCBI lineage: Eukaryota > Metazoa > Chordata > Mammalia > Rodentia > Muridae > Mus > Mus pahari. The sequence continues at coordinate 1,639,380 of NC_034602.1, read as the reverse complement.
AATGTCAGCCCCTGCCCTGGGTCTCCCAGATGTGACCAAGCCCTTCCATTTGTTTGTGGCAGAAAATAAGGGCATAGCAAAAGGAGTCCTGACCCAGAAGCTGGGACCATGGAAAAGGTCAGTATCGTAACTGTCCAAAAAGCTAGACCCAGTGGTGGTGGGGTGGCCCGCCTGCCTGAGGATTGTGGCTGCGGTTGCTGTACTGGTTAAAGATGCAGACAAATTAACTGTGGGACAGGACTTCGTAGTATCTGCTCCACACGCTTTGGAGAGCGTGGTCTGCCAGCCGCCTGATCAGTGGCTCACCAGAGCTCGTATGACATACTATCAGACTCTGTTTCTCAACTCTGACAGAATTACGTTTGCACCCCCTACGGTCCTGAACCCAACCACTCTGCTCCCAGATGCCGACCTTGAGCCTCCTATTCATGACTGTCAGCAAGTGCTTGTGGAAACATTTGTCTGATCAGCCCTTAGTGGACGCTGAGGCCACTTGGTTCACTGATGGGAGTAGCTTCCTGGAAGCAGGGAGAGTGGGGGCTGCCGTAGTAGGTGGACAACAAGTCGTGTGGGCGCAAGCTCTGCCTGAAGGGATCTCTGCCCAAAAGACTGAGTTCATTGCTCTCACCAAGGTCCTCGAGTTGGGGGGAGGCAAGAAGATCAACATCTACACGACAGCCAGTATGCCTTCGCCACAGCACATGTTTATGGTGCCACCTACCAATAGCGAGGGCTGCTAACCTCCAGAGGAAAAGAGATTAAACACAAAACTGAAATTCTGGCCCTGTTAAAAGCCCTGCAGAAGCCAGCAAAAGTAAGTATCATACATTGTCTGGGCCACCAGAAAATCGACTCCCCTGTAGCCAGAGGAAATAACCTGGCAGACCGGGAGGCCAGAGCAGTGGCCTCAAGAGTCACCCCAGTGATGGTGGTCCAAGACCTGGGACTACTGGGTCCCAAGCTCCAGTACTCTGCTGAAGATCTGGCAGTCATCTCAAAAGATCCAAATAACCACTTTGATCAAGAAAGAGAACTCTGGTACACGCCATCAGGAAAGAAGATTCTACCACAAGAACAAACAGGGACAATGATGAGACAAATACATCAATGGACTCATCTGGGGGTAAGCAAGCTAATTCAAACTGCTTTGAAAATCTAAGTATTATATTCCAGGATTAAAACATCTGGTAGAACAAATCGTTCACAACTGTGTGACCTGCCAAAAGGTAAATGCTTGCAGAAGCAAAGCTTCCCCCGGTAAGAGACTCTGAGAGATAGACCGGAAGCCTACTGGGAAGTGGACTACACTGAAGTAAAACCGGACAAGTATGGCTTATAAGTACCTTCTAGTGTTTGTAGATTGCTACACCACCCCCAGTAGGATCTGTGTGACAAGTTCCACAGACTGAGGTGATTAACCTCAAAAGGGGAGGCCTCCTGGAACGGGTTGTGGAACTCTTCACCGGAAAAAAAAAATATTGAGCCATAGTTCTCATGGCAATCTATCTGTTTTGTTTTCTCTTATTCCTTTTCTTATTTACATGTTCCTGGTAGCCTAGGCCAAGATCTTAAGTGAGAATAATGGGTAAGAAACCATCCCTAGAGATGGGGTCACTAACACAACCTTATCCCCAGGGAAGCCAAGGCTTTATTTTCTAAATCATTTACAAAACTATTAAGGTAAAAACTTTCCCAACAATAAAATTTCATATGGGTCAGACAATGGCCCTGCCTTTGTTGCCAAGGTAAGTCAGGGAGTGGCCAAGTATCTAGAGGTTGATTGGAAATTACATTGTATCTACAGACCTCAAAGTTCAGGGCAGGTAGAAAGAATGAATAGAACTCTAAAGGAGACCTTGACTAAATTGACCATGGAGACTGGCACAGACTGGGTAGTGCTCCTTCCCCTAGCTCTGTTTAGGGTCAGAAATACCCCTACCTGTTTCAGTTTGACTCCCTTTGAAATCCTGTATAGGACCCCAGCGCCCCTAACTCTACTGGGGGACATTATTGAGCCAACCTGCCATAGTAATAATGATTTATATGCTAGGTTAAAAGGTCTACAAGTGGTGCAAAAAGAAGTGTGGCCCGAGTTGGCAGCTGCCTATGAACCTGGCACGCCTGAGGCATCACATTGGTTCCAGATTATGAGGCGACATTGTGCCCAGACGCTTGAGTCCCAGTGGAAAGGACCCTGTGGGAACCAAAAGGGGCCTGGGGAAGGAAGGGGGAGAGAGGATAGCCCACGTCCCACCAACATTCCTCCTATGCTCTTGGCAGGAAGATGGGAGGGCTGCCAGACGCTATCCACTCAGCCCCAGGTAAGCATCTAAGCCTCTGAAAAGGGGTGGATAAGGGGTAGCCCCCGAAACCAAAAGGGGTCCTGGGGTTACACCCTGTAGCCCCGGGGTTATGGGAGAGAGGGCAGAGGGAAGAGAGGTTCCCATACAGGTGAGAGTGAGCGCAGTGGACTTTGGCTGGAGCACAGGAAGGCCTTCCATCAGGGGACTAGAAATGGCTCATTAGGAGAAAGCCTATCTCATCCTCCAAATATGGCGGGCCTTGATGAACAGAGACAGATATGGTTTTAGAGCTTTATTATAGAAAGGTAGGGAAAAGGAGAGAAGGTGGAAAAAAAGAGAGAGACTGGCCATGGCCAAGAGGAGACAAGGGGGAGAAAGAGAGAAGAAAGGCTAGAGAATAAAAGGGAGAGAGAGGAAGAGAGAGGAGAGGAGAAGACAGAGCGAGAGAATGAGAGAGCAAGGAGGGGCCAAATAGCCCCTTTAAAGTATCATTTCTGTTGCTAGGTAACTGGGGAGGAGTTTAGCCTGAAGGTCAGAAGCTCCGGACATTGCCTACATGACTGCTAGCCACACACTTCTGTGGGGACTGACGGGGGCGGTAACTTCTACAGGAGCCAGGGCTCCAGGAGACATGAGAGAACTCCTTCTGTCCCATGTCGATGAATTATCACCACCGGGTCCTGGGGTTCAACTGCCATAGATGCTGATATTGTTGAGGTGGAAAAATCTATTTCTAAGCTCCAAGAATCCCTGACCTCACTGTCCGAGGTGGTCCTCCAGAATAGGAGAGGCTTAGACCTTCTGTTTCTCCATCAGGGATGTCTGTGTGCAGCCCTAAAAGAAGAATGCTGCTTCTACATAGACCATTCTGGAGTAGTAAAAGATTCGATGGCTAAAGTAAGAGAGGGACTGGCTAAAAGAAAGAGAAAAAGAGAACAGAGCCAAGGATGGTTTGAGTCCTGGTTTAATTCTTCACCGTGGCTGACTACCCTGATCTCTACCCTTCTGGGACCATTGCTAAGCCTTACGTTGCTTTTGACTTTTGGTCCCTGTATTCTAAACCACTCGCTTGCTTTCATTAGAGAACGTATTAATACAATCCAGATAATGATGTTGAGACAACAGTATCAAGAGCTAGGACAAAATGACTTATAATTTCACGACTGAAATATTCACAAGCAAAAGGGAAGAATGTAAGATTTGTGGTAGCTCAAAATGACCATGGTTGTAAAAAGTTAAGTAAATGTGTTCTTTTCCCAGAATTTGCTTCACTGCAAGGTGTGCAAGAGACAGTCCTCTGATTGTATAGAAAACCCCACACAATGTCTCCAGTCCTTAAGTTTATCCACCAAGAGAGAGTTCTCTGACTGTATAGAAAAGCCCACACAATGTCTCTGGTCCTTAAGTCTGCCCCTTAATGTCGCTAAAAGTAAACCAATGATAAACTGCCCCCTCCCAAAATGTATAAAAGGTGTGTGCTTTAGCTACTCGGGGTCACTTCTATCCTGATTTCAGAACAACCCTAGAATGCTGGATTAATAAACCTCTTGCTTTTTGCATCGATCT
>NC_034602.1:1633633-1634991 GCF_900095145.1 Mus pahari | reverse complement strand
CTGCCTCTGCCTCCCAAGTGCTGGGATTAAAGGCATGCGACACCACTGCCCGGCTGGACTGCTTTTCAAAGAGGCATTTGTCTCACTGAATCTATAACTATAATTATGCTTTAAGCTTTCTAAAAATCTGCACTTCAATATGCAGAAATTTTATATGTAGAGACACATCTTCTCAGATGAGAAGGCTAGGCTGCCTCCATGACAGGCTTCAAACTGGCAGTTCAGGAGACTAGGACTAAGAACTGGGCAAGTGTAGGTAAGCCCAGACAAGTCAGTTACTGGAAAAAACAAAACAAAACCCAGGCTCAGGCATCTAGTCAGAAACTGCCCTGCCATCAGAAGCTGCCCTGGCACCTAGCCTGAGGCAAGGACAATAGGTCAGCAGCAGTTTCCAGACTTCCTCAGCAATAGTTTTCACTACTGGTAATGGTTCTGGAATGTCCGTAGAAATGGACCCAACAGATTAAGACAGAGGTCGCCTATCTCTAACTTGGTAATGGGAGACCCTAGCTGGACTTCTGCAGAATAAAATATTCTTTGCATTTACATGCTATTTGAGTCTGGAGTATCATCCTTCTCGAATCATGAACCCTTACACATGCAGACCCATTGTTATAAAATTTTAAGGTTTGTTAGTTGTGTTTTGCAAAGTGCTATCATGCGCACTTTGCTCTTGTACTCAGTGGGAGCAAGGTGGATGCATATTTTAAAAACAGCATTTCAAATGACCTAGCAAGGCAAGGAAGTCAGTGAATTCTCTTTGGGTTAATGGAAACCGAGTACTATTTTTAGAGATTGGAACAGACATTCATCTGAAGCTAAATCATCTTTAAGGATTCATATTTTAAGACATAATTGTCAGTAGTTAGGATTAATGGTAGTTGCCTAACTACAGAAGCCAAAAACTAATTTAAAATGAATTTGTCTATGACCAAAATAAAGAGAGTGAAAGTTTTAAAATATAGGGTTAGTTGAATACTAAAAAAATTCAAATTCAAGTTTTGAAATATATATTTTTCTATCATGGAAAAAATTAGCCACACAGACGCCAAGTATGGTGACAGAGGCCACTGCAGACAGTGCTGACTGTCCAGGAAGGGGAAGCAGAGGGCTTTATTCGCTTACATCAGAATTGGGCTACTTGGGCTGGTATCTTGATAAGACATGATCTTACTGTCTTAGTACTCACGAGCTCACAATTTATAATTTAAGATGTGTTTTTTCTCAAGAAATATTTTGCTAAACCTTAACAGTATGAACACATAGTAAGAATGACCTGGGGATATTGATATAGCTACACAGGTGAAGGTGCTCACATGAAGCCTGCTTGCTTGAGTTCTTTTTTTTTTTCTTTTTTT
>NC_034602.1:1625664-1633622 GCF_900095145.1 Mus pahari | reverse complement strand
CTGCAGTTTATTCACTCACCTGCACAGACTAGCCACTGAGGGACCCTGGACACAATATGACTCTCTCACCTGCTCTGGCAGACAGAGCCCTCGCAGGTGGCCACCTTTCCTCTAGCGAGGAAGGTGCCCAAATTTCAGGGGTCTGAAACAGGGTCTGTCCCAGAAGTTAGGTTACTTTCTGTCTGTCCAGAAGCTGTGTAGCTTCTGCGGTCCACACTCTCGCCAGCACAGACTGGAGCCTAAGTGAACCGGAGCAAAGATGGTTCTCCTGCCACCTCAGGCCTTGAGACTCCTCCTGGGCAGACACCTCTCCTCGGGCGGGAAAGGCACCGGATTACTGGAGCCAGAAATGGGATCTTTCCCAGAAGCTGTGTTGCTTCTGCAGGCCGCCCTCTCCCTGGCCACGCACTGGAGCAAAGATGGCTCTCTTACCAGCTCTCCTCTGGCGGCAAAGGTGCAGGATGTCTGGAGCCAGAAACGGAGTCTGTCCCAGCAGCTGTGTCCAGTACATTAATTTTTGTTGCACACACACCACTTGTATATTTATTTTTGCTACACACACACACTTGTATGTTTATTTTTGTTTCACACACACTCTTGAATATTTATTTTTATTTTACACACACACACACACACACACACACACACACACACAATCCAATTAGTGTTGCCCTTATTTGCATGTGTTTACAGCTGACCACTTAGAATTGGGATCTCTTCCCAGAAACAAACTTCAAAGCAAACAATTGTTCCCCTCACCCTCAGCAGCCATTGACTGGAGCTTTTCATCTGTATGGAGCTTGTGAGATTCTCCTCCATCTATGTTGACTGGTGTGGGCTTTGCAGATCTTACACAGCCATATCATTGAGAGTTTATAGAAGCAATATTGAGAGGGGAGGGGGGATATAGTTCTTAGCTTTGAATAGAATGTGGTCTGTAATCACAATCATTATCCCAGTCAACAAAACAAAACATTCTGCGTAATTCAAACAGAAAGAAAAGCTTCATTTTGTCTGCTCTGTGTTGTGTTGCTTTGTGTCTGATTTGAGCTGGAGTTTCTCAGGACCCTCCCGAGTGCCTGTGATTATGGGCACACATAACTGTATTTGGCTTAGAAAGAGATGTTAATTCTGGAAAATGTTTGCAAAGATGTTAGGAGAGCTGGAAAACAAAGCATGCACCTGCTACCAAGCAAACATTTGCTTCTGGTAGCTTCTGTGTGGCCTGTGCAGGAGCTCTGCATTCACAGAGGACTTTATAACCTGCATGACTCTGCTGTTGAGACACCACTGCCATCATGCCTGAATGTTCTCTACCAACTGGTAATGGAAACCAGTTGGCAGAAGTTTCTGGAAAAGGAGTGTGCAGGCTTCTAGCCCTTGCTTTACAGTATAACTATAACATCAGAGAAGGGAGAGTTGAAATATTAAAAAGTAATTGGTACAAAAATGTTATCAGTTAATTAGGTGGATGTTAAAATATTTTTAAATAAGTTACATTTGTTACAAAATTACTTCTGAATGTTTGGGTAATTGCACTAGCTTTTCTTTCTAGCTTATCATCTTTTGTCACTTTCTGCTGTTGAAACTAATTAGGATGTCAGCCAGGAGACTAGCCAGGGAGTGAGAGAGAACTGAGAAAAGGGGAAATGGTCTGTGCAGAACAAGTCCGGGACAGACACAAAGCAGATAGCTTGAAGGCCAGCGTAAGCTTTGAAAAATAATTCACCCTTCCAAATAGAAAACATTGAAAATGGGTGTGGGAAATGGGTACCACAATAAAAGGAAAGCCCTTTGTGTTATGGAACAAGTCTGAGATGTACAGAAGAAAAACAACCTATAGCTACTAATTATAAGCAAAGTCTCCTTTACCATGAGAGTAGAATGGGTCCACCCAAAATGCAAAAATTGCATAAAGGACACCTTCTTATGGTAGTAAACAATGTGATGAACACCAAACAGCAATTTGGTTTTTCCCTTGTGCCAAAGGGAAGAATGTTTCCATAGACACTTTTCTTAAGTTTGTACACAGCTCCCTCCCAGTTCTTGGTGTTAAGGAAATCAGCCTTCTTCATAGTCACACCTCAAGGAACAAGGATTGTAGCTCAACTATCCCGCTTGCAGGTCATACAAGCACCTGAAACACATCCCTAGGATACACATGGACCCTTGGGGATCCGTTCACAGAGCCAGTCTTCAGGGAGTTTGCAAACAACATTCAAAGACATCCATTCCTGAAGCTTCTGGAATCTGTATGTGTGACCAAGGGACTTAGTGCATGCGATTAAGATTAAAGATGTGTGACCAAGGGACTTAGTGCATGCGATTAAGATTAAAGATGTGTGACCAAGGGACTTAGTGCATGCGATTAAGATTACGGTTTTGAAATGCGGACAGTGCTCTGGATCATGGCGAGGAAATCAGTACGGTCACTCAAATCCTTGGCAGTGAAGAAAGAGCTTCCTGACTTCTATGAAAAGAGACATAGCCTTGGAACACAAGCCAAGGAAGGACCACTGCTACTGCTTTGAAGACCAAGGAAGATGGCTGTGAGTCAAGGGGTTCGGACCACATCGAAAGCCAAACAGAGATAAGAAGAGTCTTCCTTGAAGCTTCCACAAAGGAGTATGTGTTGATTTCAACTTGGACTTCTTCCTGATTTGTACCTTAGCCGTAACCTAATAAATTCATGTTACTTTAAGCTATGATATCTTGAGTCATTTGTTACTACAGCAACGGAAAACAAAGACACTCACCTATCACTTTGGCCTTTCACTTCAGACACAGCCCAGCATAAAAAGGGCCCGTGGCATAGCAGCTTTCTAACACTACAGCTAGCTTTAGAGCTAACCTCCCTGAAAGCTTTACAAGTCGTGAAATATTTTGAAAAAAATCTTCTGATTACAAGAGCTTAACTCATTGGTTTCATGGGTGTGTGTGTGTCTGTGTGTCTGTCTGTGTCTGTATGTGTTGAGTGTGTATGTGTGTGCCTGCCTATATGTAGTGTATGCGTGGTATATGTATGTGCCTGTGTGCATGTATCTATGGAGGCCAGAGATGGACTACAAGTATCTTCTTCTATTACACTTCTTATATAGGTCTAAGGAGATTTTTCACAACATTTCAAAGAAATCTTTCTGTTTAAGATTATGTCTGTTATAATTTACCTAGTTTTTTGGAGGTTGCCAATAAATGAATTTTGAGATTATAGATTATCTTTTGTTCTATGTGTTGTAAAACAAACATGCCGCCATCACAGTGACTTGAGAACAATCAAAGTTTACTAGTCATTTGTTGTGCATGTTGGTTAAAGTTCTATTCCTGAATCTGAGTTCTAGCATATAGGCTGAAAGAACAGAACCCACAGAGGACATTCCAGTTCATAGCTAAATCACAGATTTTTGTTTCCAAATATGGGAGGTACATAATTCTACACACATTCCAGAGCCAAAGAAAGTTCAATGCTAAACATTTTTAATAAATTTTTTTCTTACAATATATTCTGATTATGTTTTTCCTTCCCCCCAAATCCTCCCAAATTTTCCTGGTCTCCCCATATCTATACTCTTTCTCTCATTAGAAAACAAGTAGGCAGATGATGATGATGATGATGATAATAATAATAATAATAATAATAATGTAAAATAAAAACAAACAAGAATAGAACAACAGAAAAAGGAAAAAAGCACAAGAAACACAAATAGAAGCAGAGGTATATTCATTTGCATTCACAGAAATCCCATAAAGGTCACAAACATGAAAACCATGATTTTATGGATTCTTTTTCCATTGGCAGTCTACTACAAGGCATGGGGCCTTCCCTCAAGTGTGGTTTCAATACCAGTTAGAATAGACTCATGTTTGAATGCTTGGCCCATAGTGATTAACAGTATAAAGAACTGAAGCCTTGGTGGAGGAGGTGTGGACTTGTTGGAGTAGGTGTAGACTAATTGGAGGAAGGTATCACTGTGGAGGCAGCCTTTGAGTTCTTATATGTGCTCAAGATTTAACCAGTGTGGACACAGTCTCTCCCATCTACCTTCAGATAAAGATGTAGAACTGTCAACTCCTCCAGCACCATGTCTGCCTTCAACCTCCTATGCTTCTCACCATGATAATAATGGTCTAAGCCTCTGAAACTGTAAGTCATCTGCAATGAAATGTTTTCCTTTATAAGAATTGTTGTGATTGTGTTACCTCACTAGGATGATATTTTCTAGTTCCATCCATTTGCCTGTGAATTTCATGAAGTCATTGTTTTTAATGGCTGAGTAGGANTCCATTGTGTAAATGTACCACATGTTCTATATCTATTACTCTGTGGAGGGACATCTGGGTTCTTTTCAGCTTCTGATTATTATAAATAGGGCTGCTATATACATAGTGGAGCATGTGTCCTTGATATAAGTTGGAGCATCTTTTGGGTATATGCCCAGCAGTGGTGTAGCTGGGTCCTCAGGTAGTACTATGTCCAATTTTCTGAGGAACCACCAGACTGATTTCCAGAGTGGTTGGACCAGCTGGCAATTCCACCAGGAATGGAGGAGTGTTCCTCTTTCTCCACATCCTCACTAACATCTGCTTCTGAGTTTTTGATCTTAGCCATTCTGACTGGTGTGAAATCTCAGGGTCATTTTGATTTGCATTTCCNTGATGACTAANGATGNTGAACATTTCTTTAGGTGCTTCTCAGCCATTCAGTATTCCTCAGTTAAGAATTCTTTGTTTACTTCTGTACCCCATTTTTAATAAGGTTATTTGGATTTCTGGAGTCCAACTTCTTGAGTTCTTTGTATATATTGGAATATTAGTCTTCTGTTGGATGTAGGGTTGGTAAAGATATTTTCCCAATCTGTAGGTTGCCATTTTGTCCTGAGGTAACACAGTCACAAAAGAATACACATGGTATGTATTCAATGATAAGTGGATATTAGGAAGAAAGCTTGGGATACCCATGATACAACTTAAAGACCATATGAAGCACAAGAAGAAGAAAGACCAAAGTATGGATGCTTCAGTTCTTCTTAGAAGGGAGAACAAAATAATCACAAGAGGTAGAGGGTGGGAGGGACTTGAGAGGAAGAGAGGAGGGGGAAGAGGAAAAAGGGGGGCAGGGCAGGATTAGGTATGGGAAGAAACGGGGATGATAGACAGAGGGTCAGAAAATTGAACAGAGGTGTATAGCAATGGGGGATGGGGAACTGAGAGTAGCCAACAGAAAGTCCCAGATTCCAGAAAAGCAAGAGGCTCCCAGGACACAACAGGGATGACATTAGCTGAGATACCCAACAAAGGGGAAGGAGAACCTATAGAGACTATATCCAGAAGTTAGGCATGACCCCTGGTTGAGGGATGGAGACACCCACCCTTCACAAAATTTTAACCCAGAATTGCTCCTGTTTAGAGGAAATACAGGGACAAAGAGTGGAGCAGAGGCTGCCCCAGCTTGGGGATCCATCCCATATGCACAAAACCCAGTCACTATTGCTGATGCCAAGAAGTGCTTGCTGACAGGAGCCTAATATGGATGTTGCCTGAGAGGCTCTGCCAGAGCCTTACTGATACAGATGGAGATGCTTGCAGCCAACCATTGGACTAAGCATGGGAACCTCAATGTAGGAGTTAGGGGAAGGACTGAAAGAACAGAAGGGGGTTGCAAACCCATAGGAAGAACAACATTATTAACCAACCAGACACCCCACACCCCACCCCAGAGTTACCAGGGACTAAACCACAAACCAAAGGATACACATGGAGGGACCATGGCTCCAACTGCATATATTTTGTATTTTATATTATTTGTGACTATTATGAAGGGTGTTGTTTCCCTAATTTTTTTTCCCGGCCTATTTGTCCTTTGAGTAGAGGAAGGCCACTGATTTGTTTGAGTTAATTTTATATCCAACCAATTTGCTGAAGTTGTTTACCAGGCTTAGGAGTTCTCTGGTGGAATTTTTGGGGTCACTTAAGTATATTATCATATCACCTGCAAATAGTGATGTTTTGACTTCTTCCTATCCAGTTTGTATCCCTTTGACCTCTTTTTGTTGTCTAATTGCTTTCTGTTGTCTAATGGCTAGGATTTTGAGTACTATATTGAATAGGTAGGGAGAGAGTAGGCAGCTTTGTCTAGTCCCTAATTTTAGTGGGATTGCTTCAAGTTTCTCTCCATTTAGTTTGATGTTGACTGCTGGTTTGCTGTAGATTACTGTCATTATGTTTAGGTATGGGCCTTGAATTCCTGATCTTTCCAAGACTTTTATCATAAAGGGATGTTGGATTTTGTCAAATGCTTTCTCAGCATCTAATGTAATGATCATTTGTTTTTTTTTTCTTTCAGTTTGTTTATAAATGGATTACGTTGATGGATTTCCGTATATTGAACCATCCCTGCATCCCTGGGATGAAGCCTACTTGATCATGATGGATGATCTTTTTGATGTGTTCCTGGATTCTTTTTATGACACTTTTATTGAGTATTTTTACATTCATATTCATAAGGGAAATTGGTCTGAAGTTCTCTTTCTTTGTAGGGTCTTTGTGTGGTTTAGGTATCAGAGTAGTCATGGCTTCATAGAATGAATTGGGTAATGTCCCTTCTGTTTCTATTTTGTGGAATAGTTCAAAGAGTATTGGTCTTAGGTCTTCTTTGAAGGTCTGATAGATCACTGCACTAAACCTATTTGGTCCTGTGCTTTTTTTGGTTGAGAGACTACTTCTATTTCTTTAGTGGTTATGGGACAGTTTAGATCATTTTTCTGATCCTGATTTAACTTTAGTACCTGGTATATTTTTCTAGAAAATTGTCCATTTCATTCAGATTTTCCAGTTTTGTTGAGTATAGGCTTTTGTAGTAGAATCTGAAGATTTTTTGGATTTCCTCTGTTGTTGTTATGTCTCCCTTTTCATTTCTGATTTTGTTAATTAGGATACTGTCTCTGTGCCCTCCAGTTAGTCTGGCTAAGGGTTTATCTATCTTGTTGATTTTCTCAAAGAGCCAGCTCCTCATTTGGTTGATTGTTTGTATAGTTCTTTTTATTTCCACTTGGTTGATTTCAGTCCTGAGTTTGATTATTTTCTGCTGTCTACTCTTGGGTGTATTTGCTTATTTTTATTCTAGAGCTTTCAGATATGTCATCAAGGTGCTAGTGTATGCTCTCTCAAGTTAGTTTTTTTTTTTTGAGGCACTCAGAATTATGAGTTTTTCTCTTAGCACTGCTTTCATTGTGTCCCATAAGTTTGTGTATGTTGTGGCTTCATTTTCATTAAATTCTAAAAAAGATGGGATGCATGGGATTATTTCAATCTTCTTGTATCTGTTGAGGCCTGTTTTGTGAAAGGTGAATTTTGGAGAAGGTATTGTGAGGTGTTGAGAAGAAGGTATATTCTTTTGTTTTAGGATAAAATATATCCATTTGGTTAGTAACTTCTGTTAGTTTCACTGTATCTCTGTTTAGTTTCTGTTTCCCTGATCTGTTCATTGATAAGAGTGGGGTGTTGAGTCTCCCACTATTATTGTGTGAGATGCAATGTTAAGCTTTAGTTAAGTTTCTTTTATGAATATGGATGCCTTTGCATTAGGAACATAAATGTTCAGAATTGAGAGTTCTTCTTGGTAGATTTTTCCTTTGATGAGTATGAAGTGGCCTTCCTTACCTTTTTTGATAACTTTAGATTGAAAGTTGATTTTATTCAACATTAGAATGGCTACTCCAGCTTGTTTCTTGGAATCATTTGCTTGCAGAATTGTTTTTCAGGCTTTGACTCTGGGATAGTGTCCATCTTTGTCACTGAGTTGGGTTTCTTTTATGCAGCAAAATGTTCGGTTCTGTTTAGGCATCCATTCTGTTAGTCTATGTCTTTTTATTGGGGAATTGAGTCCACTGATTTTAAGAGATATTGATGAAAAGTGATTGTTCCTTCCTGTTATTTTTGTTGTTGGAGGTGGAATTATGTTT
>NC_034602.1:1594909-1624406 GCF_900095145.1 Mus pahari | reverse complement strand
TGTGTGTGTGTATGTGTGTGTGTGTTTCCTCTTTAAGGGCTTCTAGCTGTTTACCTGTGGTCTCCTGTATTTCTTTAAGGGAGTTATGTATGTCCTTAAAAATCTTCTATCAGCATCATAAGATTTGCTTTTCAATCCAAATCTTGCTTTTCCAGTGTGTTGGGGTATCCAGGACTTTCTGTGGTGGAAGAACTGGGTTCTGATAGCCAAGTAGCCTTGATTTCTATTAGTAAGGTTCTTGCACTTGTCTTTCTCTATCTGGTTATCTTTTATGTTACTTGGTCTTGCTGTCTCTGGCTGGAGCTTGTCCCTCCTGTGGGCCTGTAAGTTGTGTCAGCACTCCTGGGAGACCAGCTCTCTCCTGGCAGAACCTGTGTACAGAGGGCTGTGGAATCATCTTAGCTATGGGTGCAGATGACAACCAGAAGATCCTGTCCCAGCTGCTCCACTATTCCTGTGCCCTGTGTGCTCCTGGATGGTCCCACTTTGGACAGTTATTGGAGAGAAAGTGGCTATCTAACCTCTGAGCATGGGAATGAGAGAACTCCTGGGAGACCAGCTGTCTCCTGGTGGAACCTGTATATAGATGCTGTGGAATAGCCTTAGCTCCTAGGTGCAGATCCCAAGCTGTTTTTATTAGTTTAGCTCTAAAATACATTTTAAGATTGGAGGTGGTGGTATTATTTTACTATTGAGAACTGTTTTAGCTATCCTGAGTGTATGTGTGTGTGTGTGTGTGTATGTGTGAAACCTAATATATGAAGTATATGGAAGTTGTCCTTTCAGTTTTGGTAAAGAGTTGTGTTGGAATTTTGATGGGGATTGCATTGAATCTGTAGATTGCTTTTGGTAGCAAGACCATTTTTATTATCTTAATCCTAGTAGTCCATGAGTATGATAGATCTTTCCATCATCTGATATCATCTTCAAATTCTTTCTTCACCGTCTTAAATATTTTGTCATACAGGTATACACTTGCTTATCATACACTTTCATGGTTGGAATTATCCCCAAGACACTCTTTAAAGCCCATTGTAAATTATATGTTTCCCTGCTTTCTTACTCAGTCTGCATTTGTACTGGTGTGTGTGTGTGTGTGTGTGTGTGTGTCTCTGTATGTGTATGTGTGTGTATTAATTTTGTGTCCTGCTACTTTGCAAAGGGTTTATCAGCTGTAGGGTTTTTCTGACATTTTTTGAATAACTGTATACATTTATATTCACTATAAATAAAGATACTTGACTTCTTCCTTTCCTATTTGTATCCCCTCAATCTCATTTAGTTGTCTTATTGCTCTACCTAAGATTTCAAGGACTACATGGAATAGTATGGAAAGAGTGGATAACCATGTCTCATTCTTAATTATTATTATTTTTAGGTAAATGGTATATAGTCTGCATATTAGTTCTTTAGAGTCACACAGAACTAATGGAATGAATCTCTTGAAGTAGAAAATTAAGGGTTCTTTGGAAAGCCAGTTGGATGTTGTTTTGCTGGGGTAAACATGTGAAGGAATGGTTCATTAAAGTGGAAACAGGTGTTAAAGGCTAAGGCAGACTCATGAAGGAATGTTTTGCTGAAGCAGACACAGGAGAGAGGATGCTCTACTAAAGCAAGCATGTGAAAGGACACACAATAAAAGATTCTTTGCTAAGGACATGCATGTATTGGTCCACCTTACACTGCATAGCTGAGCTGCATTTGTTAGGATGCCATAGAGAGAAATGCACCAAGGACTTGGGCTTATTGGATCCACATGCTGAGACACAGCCTGTGCTGAGGCAAGACACGTGGAGGACATGTGATGTTTGGAGGGTATAAATAGGACTCCACAGACCGGGCAGTGGTGGTGCACACCTTTAATCCCAGCACTTGGGAGGCAGAGGCAGGCAGATTTCTGAGTTCGAGGCCAGCCTGGTCTACAGAGTGAGTTCCAGGACAGCCAGGGCTATACAGAGAAAGCCTGTCTCGAAAAACCAAAAAATAAAATAAAATTAAAAAAAAAAAAAAAAGGACTCCATGGAGGAGTATCGGAGACAGAGCTTGGCTTGCTGGTACAAGCTAGTAGTACAATGCTTGTGGATCTCGCATCTTTTCTTCCCTGAGAGAGGCACAGCCAAAAACTTCACCCGGTGTTCCTGTTGGTCCCTCCTGATGACTTAAGCCAAGGCTCAGGCTTGGGTGTCTATCCTAGGTCGTGTCACTGCTGTTGCTAACCTGACTCCACTGAACTGGACTGCTTGGCATGTATCTGTGAGGCGTTTGTGAGTGTCAAGCTGCTGCTGTCTGCTAACCTGTGAACTGAACTGCTGGTTTCCAGACAACAC
Source organism: Mus pahari (assembly GCF_900095145.1). Taxonomy (NCBI): domain Eukaryota; kingdom Metazoa; phylum Chordata; class Mammalia; order Rodentia; family Muridae; genus Mus; species Mus pahari. Next base: position 1,622,079 of record NC_034602.1, on the reverse strand, counting down.
GGTTGGGAATTGCTCAAAAGAACGTTTTTAAACATGTCCACTTCCCCCTTTATCCTTTCTTTTCTACTCTCTCTGGTAGGTGGTGGGTTACAAGGAAGTTTAAAGCTTTTAAGAACCATCATTAAAAATAAGATTTGAAAAAATTAAAGTTACAATCTCTCTCTCCATATATATATATATATATATATATATATATATATATATATATATATGGAATTTATTAGAATGACTTACAGGCTGCAGTCCAACTAATCCAGTGAATGGAAAGTCCACGAATTTAGTAATTTCTTTTTTTTTTTTAATTAGGAAAGAATTTTATTTTAAGTGTCACCTTAAATTGCAAGGATGTCTATTAAACATCACAATTAAACATCCTAAAAGAGAAGCCACATTGTCATATGCCCACCTATCCCCAACATCTCAAACCCACCCTTGCTCACTGTCTATATCCCCCTTTTTTTTTCTTTTTTCTTTTTTCTTTTTTCTTTTTTCTTTTTTCTTTTTTCTTTTTTCTTTTTTCTTTTTTCTTTTTATTAAACAAGAGAAAGTAGACAGATACATGTCGGTAAATGCTAACTGTCTGAATTCACATAGAGACACAGTGTAATCTCTGAGCCCAATATACAGAGAAAAGAAAAAAAGCTAGAATTCTATGAACACAGCGGCCTAGTGCCCTCCAGCAGCGCCAGGGGAACTGGGAGCCTTTTCTTTTTTCCCACAGAGCATGGTGGTGGTGGTGAATCCACAAATTTTTGAGCCAAGAAAGGATAAAAATGAATTTAAAACAGAAATGCAGAGATTCTTTTCCTGTTTTGTTTTGCTCAAGATATTTTCCCCCAAATTAATTGAGAACTAAGATGTTGAGACCTCTAAACAGGGCGACTATGCACAGGGTGACTGAGCACAGGGTGACTCAGCACAGAGGAACAGGGAGGAAAGGACTGCAACTTGCTCCCAGGGACTGGAGAAAATTAAAAAAGAAAAAGAAAATAAAAACAGTTGGAATCCATCAATCTTCTGTGCTAGTCATCCTTGCCTTCATCCTCCTCTCCTTCATCATCATCTTCTTCTTCACCTTCATCCTCATCTCCTTCATCAATATCTTCCAACCCCTCCTCCTCTTTGTTGTAGTCATCATCATCTTCTGCCTCTCCTTCCTCTTCCATATCGGGAACCAAATAGTACTGCAAGGGCTTTGGCCAAATGTCATCCTTGATGACCTCTCCTAACTCGTCAGCACCTGCGTCAGAGTGGTCAGTAAACCAGACAAAGAAGCTCTCTGGCTCTTCGAGCTGCCTCTTCCTGCGGGCCTTATCCTGTATTTGACTTGAGCGTTTTGTCAAATCCTTTCCAGATTTCCATTTGATTTTGGTGGACTTTGAAGATGAGTCACCACTCTCATTCAGATGAAATTCTTTGGAGAGAACTTTATTTTCAAAGTAAGGATTTTCATCAAAATAAAAATCCATTCTGTATTTAATGTCTTCAAATTCTGTCACTTCAACTCTGGTCAAATAATGCAGAGCCTCCTCATCCTCCCCAAACAGTGCAGACACTTGTGGATGGTTGACAAATGTTGTTGCTCAAAAATTTGGGATTTTGGAGATCAATTCTGACCTCTTCTGAAAAAATGGCTGGCAGAGTTTGTTATATTTTTTGTTCTACTTTCAAATTGTCCTCACTGGCTTGTTCATTAAGTCTATTTCATTTTGTACTTCATCAATATGTTCAATCGCTTCTTGTTATTTTTCTCCCTTCAGCAGGCCGGGAGAGGCCGACTTGTCCTCCAGCTTCAGGGCAGCAGCTGGTCTGGGTTTCTTGGGTTGAGGCAGGATCACAGATTGCTGCTTCCGGGGCCATGGTGCTAGGGAGGTGGCCTGGAGACAGATCCCAGAGTCCTGATGTTCACAGGAGGAAGAAACTTGCAAGAACTCGAATTTAGTAATTTCTTAGTCCCACAAGGCTAGGTGCCTCAGTTGATCATCTGTATAAATTGGATTCCTGAAGAAGTAGGCTCCAATGCCAATGGAAAAATGAACTTGCTAGCAAGGCAAGGGCAAGCAGGTAAAAAAAACAAAACCTTCCTCTTTATGTCCTTACATAGGCTTCTGGCAGAAGGTATGGACCAGATTAAAGGTGTACCTTCCCACCTCAAGATCTGGGTCAAAAAAAATTTGTGTCTTCCTGCTGCAAGATCCAGATCACAGGTGTACCCTCCATTCCTGGATTATAGTTCATTCCAGATACAGCCAAGTTAACCTCCAGGAATAGCCATCCCCGACTGCAATACAGTTGCTGTCTGCATAGTACCACAGCAGAGCTTACCTCTAACTAACTGTAGTCACAAACTCATAGAACATCTATCTGTCCAGCCCTTCTACTCTTAAAATCTTCATTGAGAAATCTGATGTTATTCTAATGAGTTTATGGAGTGGAAATTTCCGGTTTCTTTGGAGACTCAGTTGTATCATATGATGTTTTTCTGGAAACTGTCTTATGATAGTATGTTTTGCTGAAGCAGATGTGGGGGGTGGTGTTTTGCTAACAACAAAGATGTGGTGTTTTCCTGGAAGCAGCCAGAAAAAAGGGCAGTGATATTTTGCTGGAGCAGATGCTTAAGAAAACACATGATTTTTGGGAACAGTATAAATATAACCCAAAAGACAATGGACAACACTATATGATATTGATTTGCTTTGCCACTCTTTGCTGGTCATGGTTGGGTTTTGCTGATGACACTGTGTGGTATTGGTTCACATTGTCATTCTTTGCTGGTTGTTCATTGTTTGCTATGACTTCATAGAGAAAAACTGCACCAAAGAACTTCTGGTGGTGTTCCTATGGCTTCTTGCTGCTTTTGCAAACTCAGGATTATTTGCAGAGCCTGAAGGTTCTTCCTTCTGGATTAAACTGCCATTGCTGGTTCATGAATGTTGTTTCTGAGTGGATCAAGGCACTGCTGCTGATTTTTGTAAAGTGAACTGCTGATATCCTGACAGTGCAGATTGGATTCTCTCCAAAGAACTGTTTCTAAACAGGTCCACATCCTCCTTTGTCCTGTTAACCTTTCTTTTCCACTACCTCTTGTGGGTGGTGGGCTAGAAGAGAGGATAAAGCATTTATTTACACTTATTAAGAAGGTTTGGAAAAATATAAGCCTGCAGGTTTGCCTTCATATGTTATTTGATCTTTTCCCCTTATAGCTCTCAATGTTCTTTCTTTGTTCTGTACATTTAGTGTTTGATTTTTATGTGCTGTGGGGGATTTCTTGTCCAATTTATTTGGAGTTCTGTATGTTCCTTGTACCTTGATAAGAACTGCCTTCTGTAGGTTAGAGAAATTTTCTTTCCTGATTTTGTTGAAACTATTTTCTTTGCCTTTAACCTACATTTATTCTCCTTGCTTTATTCTTACTATTCTCAGATTTTGTCCTTTCATAGTGTCCCAGATATTGTTCCTGAAATTTTTAGATTTAACATTTTCTTTGACTGGGATATCCCGTCTTGTCTGCAATGGCTGAGATTCTCTCTTTCATCGATGTGTACTATGGGTGAGACTTGCCTCAGAGGCTTTTGTTTGGATTCCTAAATTTTTCATTTCCAGTTTTACATCAGTTTGAGCTTTCTTTAGTGATTCTGTTTCTTCTGTCATGTCTTGAATTGTTCCCATCATTTCATCCATTTCTTTGTGTTTTGTGGATGTTATTAATGGATCCACTCATCTCATCTCTGACATCCTGAAGCATAATCACAATAGCTAACTTGAAGCCTGTGACTTGTGCTGCAGCTATGCTGTGTGTCTCAGAGCCTGTGTAACAGGGTTGCTGGATTCTGGTGGATGCATATTGTCTTGGATGCTAATGACTGTTTTATGGCACTGTCTAGAACGCTGAATTAGGGATGACTGTGGTTCTAGATGTTGACATCTGGTACTGTCTTTGTTGGGTGGGTATTTCTTTTTTTTAAATTAGATATTTTCTTTTTTTATTTAAACAAATTTTATTAGATAATTTTTTCATTTACATTTCCAATGCTATCCCAAAAGTCCCCTATACCCTCCCCTTGCCCTGCTCACCAACCCACCCATTCCCGCTTCCTGGCCCTGGCATTCCCCTGTACTGGGGCATTTAATCTTCCCAAGACCAAGGGCCTCTCCTCCCATTGATGGCCAACTAGGCCATACTCTGCTACATATGCACCTAGAGACACAGCTCTGGGCAGGGGGGAGGGGTTCTGGTTAGTTCATATTGTTGTTCCTCCTATAGGATTGCAGACCCCTTTAGCTATTTGGGTACTTTCTCTAGCTCCTTCATTNGGAAACCTGTGTTCCATCCAATAGATGACGGTGAGCATCCACTTCTGTATTTGCCAGGCACTGGCATAGCCTCACAAGAGATGACTATATCAGGATCCTGTCAGCAAACTCTTTCTGGCATATGCAATAGTTTCTGGGTTTTGTGGTTGTATATGGGATGGAGCCCAGGTGGGGCAGTCTCTAGATGGTCATTCCTTCTGTCTCAGCTCCAAACTTTGTCTCTATAACTCCTTCCATAGGTATTTTGTTCCCCATTCTAAGAAGGAATGAAGTATCCACACTTTGGTCTTCCTTCTTCTTGAATTTCATGTGTTTTGCAAATTTTATCTGTGAAATCCATTAGTTTCATAACTTCTGTTAGTTTCAATGTGTCTCTGTTTATTTTCTATTTCCAGAATCTGTCCATTGATGAGAGTGGGGTGTTGAAGTCTCCCAGTATTATTGTGTGCAGTGCAATGTGTGCTTTGAGCTTTACTATAGTTTCTTTAATGAATGTGGATGCCTTTGCATTTGGAGCATATTCAGAATTGAGAGTTCATCTTGAAAAATTTTACCTTTGATGAGTATGAAGTGCCCCTCCTTGTTTTTGCTTTGTTTTCTTTTGTTTTGTTTCTTGGAACCATTTGCTGAGAAAATTGTTTTCCATCCTTTTACACTGAGGTAGTGTCTGTCTTTGTCCTTAAGGTGGGTTTCCTGTATGCAGCAAAATGTTGGGTCCTGTTTCTGTATCCAGTCTGTTAGTCTATGTCTTTTTATTGGGGAATTGAGTCCATTGATATTAAGAGATATTAAAGAAAAGTAACCATTGCTTCCTGTTATTTTTGTTGTTAGAGTTGGGATTCTGTTCTTGTGGCTATCTTCTTTTAGGTTTGTTGAAGGATTACTTTCTTGCTTTTTCTAGGGTGTAGTTTCCGTCCTTGTGTTGATGTTTTCCCTTTATTATCCTTTGAAGGGCTGGATTCGTGGAAAGATATTTTATGAATTTGGTTTTGTCATGGAATACTTTGGTTTCTCCATCTATGATAATTGAGAGTTTTGCTGGGTATAGTAGCCTGGGCTAGCATTTGTGTTCACTTAGGGTCTGTAAAACATCTGTCCAGGATCTTCTGGCTTTCATAGTCTCTGGTGAGAAGTATGGTGTAATTCTAATAAGTCTGCCTTTATATGTTACTTGACCTTTTCCCCTTACTGCTTTTAATAATCTATCTTTATTTAGTGCATTTGTTGTTCTGATTATTATGTGTCAGAAGGAATTTCTTTTCTGGTCCAGTCTATTTGGGGTTCTGTAGGCTTCTTGTATGTTCATGGGCATCTCTTTCTTTAGGTTAGGGAAGTTTTCTTCTATAATTTTGTTGAAGGTATTTACTGGTCCTTTAAGTTAAAAAATCTTCATTCTCATCTATACCTTTTATCCTTAGGTTTGGTCTTCTCATTGTGTCCTGGATTTCCTGGATGCTTTGAGTTAGGATCTTTTTGCATTCTGCATTTTCTTTGATTGTTGTGTTCATGTCTTCTATGGGATCTTCTGTACCTGAGATTCTCTCTTCCATCTCTTGTATTCTCTTGCTGATGCTTGCATCTATGGTTTCTGATTTCTTTCCTAAGATTTCTATCTCCAGGGTTTTCTCTCTTTGGGTTTTCTTTATTGTTTCTACTTCCATTTTTAGATCTTGGATGGTTTTGTTCAATTTAATCACCTGTTTGGTTGTGTTTTCCTGTAATTCTTTAAGGGATTTTTGTGTTTCCTCTTTAAGTACTTTTACCTGTTTAGCAGTGTTCTCCTTTATTTCTTTAAATGAGTTATTAATGCCCTCCTTAATATCCTCTACCAGCATCATGAGATATGATTGTAAATCTGAATCTTGCTTTTCGGGTGTGGTGGGGTATCCAGAACTCACTGTGGTGGGAGTACTGGATTTCAATGATACCAAGTAGTCTTGGTTTCTGTTAGTAAGATTCTTACATTTGCCTTTCACCATCTGGTAATCTCTGGTGTTAGATGATCTAGCTGTCTCTGGCTGGAGCTTGTTCCTCCTGTGATTCTGTTAGCCTCTGTCAGCAGTCCTGGGAGTCCTGCTCTCTCCTGAGTCCCAGTGGTCACAGCACTCTCTGCAGGCAAACTCTCCTCTGGCAGGGAAGGTGCACAGAGGTCTGGAGCTCAGCTGTGCCTCCTGGCTGAGGATGAAGGCCTGAAGGGACCCTGTCAATGAAGCTCTGTTGCTTCTGTGGCCTGCACACTCTCCTGTGTGGACTGGTCTCTGAGAGACCTGGAATATAAGATGGTGTTTCATTTTTTGATTTCTGTTGTCCTTTTTTGAATTTTTATTTTTCATTGACTCTTTGTGTCCCTTTGTTGAGGTTTTTCAAGTAAAAGAACAAATAACAACAGATAGAGAGCATATCACATTTGGCATTCACAACATTCATCAGAAACTGACTAGTAAAGCTGAAGAAGTCTTGCAAAACACATGAAACTCAAGAAGAAGGAAGACCAAAGTGTGGATACTTCGTTCCTTCTTAGAATGGGGAACAAAATACCCATGGAAGGAGTTATAGAGACAAAGTTCAGAGCTGAGACGGAAGGAAGGACCATCCAGAGACTGCTCCATCCATGCATAACGAACCACCAAACCCAGACACTACTGCATATTTACAGCAAGATTTTGCTGACAGGACCCTGATATAGTTATCTCTTGTGAGGCTATGCCAGTGCCTGGCAAATACAGAAGTGGATGCTCACAGTAATCTATTGGATGGAACACAGGGTCCCCAATGGAGGAGCTAGAGAAAGTATCCAAATAGCTAAAGGGGTCTGCAACCCTATAGGAGGAACAACAATATGAACTAACCAGTACCCCTCCCCCTTGCCCAGAGCTGTGTTTCTAGTTGCATATGTAGCAGAGTATGGCCTAGTTGACCATCAATGGGAGGAGAGGCCCTTGGGAAGATTAAATGCCCCAGTACAGGGGAATGCCAGGGCCAGGAAGCAGGAGTGGGTAGGTTGGTGAGCAGGGCAGGGGAAGGGTATAGGGGACTTTCAGAGAGGAAACTAGGAAAGGGGATAGCATTTGAAATGTAAATGAAGAAAAATATCTAAAAAAACAAAAACAAAAACAAAACAGGAGTCAGATGAAGTTCCCAGTCGAGCTTTCTTACCATGGATAAGTTTCCATGGATGAAGTCTGGCTTCTTTTTTTTCTACCTTAGACATGATTTACTATTTTATTTATCTGTATATAAATGAGTGTTTTGTCTGCATGCATATATATTCATTTAAAGTATTTCTGGTGCCTAAGGAAGCCAGAAAATGGCGTGTTACTGGAGTAAGAGATGGTTTTGAGCCACCATATGGGTTTCTCTACTCACAGCAAATTCTATTATATGATATCTTCCTAGCCCTCTGCTCTAAGTACAGAATAAAGGATAGCCACATCTATTGGCAACAATCCGCATTCTACCCATTCTCAAAGACGCACTGCTTTTACTCTTGGGCTGCTTGGTCATTCTCTTCCTCCCTGTCACAGAGGATCCAGGCCATCTCCAGACAGGGACTTTTGGAGAACAGCTGGAGAAAGACAATGCATTATGAAATGGGAGGTAATGACCTCACTTCTAAAGTCAGCTTCTCAGTGAATTCAAGCCACTTGTGACAAATTGCTAAATATAATGTACATTACAACTATTCACTCATAAAAAGCATGAAGTTTTGTTATTTGTCTGAACACTGATAGAACTGAAAGTTGTTAACTGAAATGTGTGAAATATGAAAACTAAGTGCATCAAACAGTGGAATTGAGGTATTAGAGTGCTGGATGCAGTGGCTCATAACCTGTAATCTCCATTGGCAAGTGGAGGCTGGAGAATCAAGTCAAGGTCATCCTCAAACACACCGTAAGTTCAAGGCCAACCTAGGCTATGTGATGTTCTGTTTTAAATAGGCAAAACGATTGAATGCACAAACAAACAAACAAAAGAATATGGTTACTAGAGACTAGGGAGAGTGTGACAGCCAGGGAGAGATGGGAAGTTAATCCATAGGTACTCAGCTGCAGTGGGTAGTGATAAACTCTGCTGCTGTACTATTTAGTGGGTCACTATAATTCAGACTGCATACTTTTTTTTTGAAGAATAGATATTTATTTCTACTTTTCTTTTTTTATTAGATATTCTCTTCATTTACATTTCAATTGCTATCCCAAAAGTCCCCCATACCCTCCCCCCACCCTGCTATCCAACCCACCCACTCCTGCTTCCTGGCCCTGGCATTCCCCTGTACTGGGATATATGATCTTCCCAAGACCAAGGGCCTCTCTTCCCATTGATGGCCAACTAGGCCATCCTCTGCTACATATGCAACTAGAGACACAGCTCTGGGCAGTGGGGGAGGGGTACTGGTTAGTTCATATTGTTGTTCCTCCTATAGGGTTGCAGACCCCTTTAGCTCCTTGGGTCCTTTCTCAAGCTCCTTCATTAGGGGCCTTATGTTCCATCCAATAGATGACAGTGAGCATCCAGTTCTGTATTTGCCAGGCATTGGCATAGACTCACAAGAGAGAGCTATGTCAGGGTCCTGTCAGCAAAATATTTCTGGCATATGACTGCATACTTTTTATCTCAAAAAAAATAGATGAAAGTGTTCTGAATGTTAGTTTTGTCATAAAGAGGTGACTAGGTGTTGCAGGCACTACCCTCTCAGGGGTTAATGTATCTCTTACAAGAGTAGTTTAAGAGTAGTAAACTATAAAGACTAGTTACCATGGGAGCAGGTTGCTATAAAAAAAGATTTGGCTTCTAGACTAGCTTTGTTACACTCTCTTTTTCATGTGTACTCTCCCTTATGTATTGCTCCACCGTATTGGGATGCAGACAAAGGCCCTTGTGGTTGTTTGAATGAGACAACCCTCATTGTCTCTGACATTTGAATGCCAGTCCTGTTTGGGAAGCTGTAGGAGGTGGCCTTGCAAGAGGAAGTATGCTACTGAGGTAGACTCTTGGTTTTCCCAAGACTCATGCCATTTCACATTCTCAGCTTCCAGTTGGCAGTTTGAGATGTGAGCTCAGCTCAGCCACTGTTGTCTGCCCTGCTGCTACACTTTCCTACCACAATGATGATGGACTTTGATCCCTCTGGAACTGTAAGTCTCAAGTAAACCTTTCCTTCCTGAACCTTGTCAGTCATGGTGTTTTAGCATAGCAATAGGAAATTAGCTTAGACAGCCTCCATCAGAAGCTAGCCAGATATGGCATCCAAAACTCTGAAAGAGGACTCGGGAGGTAGCTCTGTTAGTAAAATGCTCTCCACATAAAGCATGATAAGCTGAGTTTAATCTCTTGAACTCAAGCAAAAATTCCCACACATGATGATGCATGTTTATGATCTTTGCACTGGAAGATGGAAAATCTGTTGGGGTGGGTATTAGTGCCTATTCAGTCTAGCATAATTGGTGAGCTTCAGGCCAAGGAGAGGCCCAGTTTCAAAGGAGGTTGCTAGCATTTCTGAGGGGGTTGTCTTTTCTGACCTCCACATGTGCATACATGTACAGACACATACATACATCCATACATACACACATACACACATAGGTTTTTTTAAAAAGTGAGCTAAATAACCCTTCTTTATGAAGTACTCAGTCTTGGATCTTTTGTTATAAAAACACAAGAGATTAAACTATTCACCAATGCTTTCTTTCTATAAATGTTCTCATTATCAAATATGCTGTATGGAGTATTTCCTGTTTGAACAAAGAAAGTCATTTATTAGCTCAACATCTCTCCTACTCAGTACCCCACTTGTCAGCTATACTTCAAAAGTTTGATATCAATCTATATTGATTTTTCCAATTTATCTTCTCTGATTCTCTCCTGAACCCAGTATTCATTCACAAAAAGAGCTTTGGTCAATGGCCTCCGTGTTTCTTCCTCACCTTCCCTGTCATGTAACCCATCCTCATCATCTGACAGTTCATCACTATTATTTGAGTAAGAACTTCCCCCATAGACTCACATATGTATACACTGTCTCCAGTTGGTGTAGCTGTATAGAAAGGTTATCTGAGCATTTCGGGTGGGGAGTCTTGCTGGAGGACATGTCACTGGAAATGGTCTTTGAGTGTCTTGGCCTACGTGTTCTCTCTCTCTCTCCCTCCCTCCCTCCCTCCCTCCTCTTCCCTCCCTCCCTTCCTAGTTCCTTCCTACCTTCCAGTGTGTGGATAAAAATGTGATTAACCAGGTTCCTGCCATCTTAAGTCCCTTGACAGTTGCCATGTCTTCCTGGCTATGTCTAACTCCATCCCTCTAGGACCATAAGCCAAAATGAACCCCTTGTAGTAGTTAAATAGTTTTGGCCTCCATAGAACCATGTGTTTGAATGCTTGGTCCAATTATTATTTTAATTATTACTAAATCAACTTAATGGTTTAAAATTAAATATATAAAGATTTTCGTTGGGGTGACCTCCGAGAACAAAAAAAAAAAAAAACCTCTGAGTGATTTTAACATAGGCCAACAAGTCAAAGTGACCTATTAGAAAGTGTGGCCTTGTTGGAATGGTGTGGGTCAACATGTCAAAGTGACCTATTAGAAAGTGTGGCCTTGTTGGAATGGTGTGGGTCAACATGTCAAAGTGACCTATTAGAAAGTGTGGCCTTGTTGGAATGGTGTGGGTCAACATGTCAAAGTGACCTATTAGAAAGTGTGGCCTTGTTGGAATGGTGTGGCTTGGGCTTTGAGGCCCGTGCTCAAGCTCTATCCAGCGCAGAGGAGACCCTTTGCTGGCTGCCCGCATAAGCCAGTCTCCTGCTGCTAACAGTGGATTAAGATGTAGAACTCTTGGCTCTTCCAGCATATTGTCTGCCTGGAGCTACCATGCTTCATATTGTAATGATAATGGGCTGAACCTCTGAACTTGTAAGCCAGCCCCAATTAAATGTTTACTTTTATAAGAATTACCTTGGTCATGATGTGCCTTTATAGCAATGGAAACCATAACTGAGACAACCCAACTTTCTCCTTTAAGTTGATTTTGTAAAGGTATTTTATCACAGTAATTGAAAAGTAACTAATACAGAGGAATACATCCTTTATCCCACTCTCTGTGCACATAGTACTCAGAGAGGACCTTCTGAGCATCCTGGTTTAAATAACCCAACTGACCTGAAGGGGGCTGCAACCCTGTAGGTGGAACAACAATATGAACTAACCAGTACCCCCTGAGCTTGTGTCTCTAGCTGCATATGTAGCAGAAGATGGCCTAATCAGCCATCACTGGGAATAGAGGCCTTGGTCTTGCAAACTTTATATGACCCGGTACAAGGGAAGGCCTGGGCCAAGTAGTGGGAGTGGGTGGGTAAGGGAGCAGGGAGGGGGGGNATAGGGAACTTCCGGGATAGCATTTGAAATGTAAATAAAGAAAATATCTAATAAAAAAAAGAAAAAAATTTTTAAAAAAATAAATAAATAACCCAACTGGCTTCTGCTTGGCACTGTTTGCCTTTCCCCCACCAGCAATACCTGATATTGATTTATATAACTTTATTTTAGGGATCATACCAGGATGTTTTCAAGTATGTATTATATGTATGTTGTGGCATACATACACCCCACACAAATAACAAAACAAAAAATTGAAATAGAGGAGGATGATCCAAGCTTATCCAAAGCATCCCTAAATTAAAAAATGATGGGAAGTGATCAAAGAATTGGAAGGTGGAGCCACAAAGATGAGAGTAAATATGAGTGTCTAAGAGCTGAGCAAAAGCCCAACCTCCCTGCTCAGAGCTCAAAGAATGGTTTTAAATGTAAATGTGCAACCAATGGATTCAACAAAGTAACATACAACTTCAGAGAACTGTTATGGAATGTTGGGACTTTTGTGCTAGTGTTTTAGAATCTTTAGAATAATATACCCATTATATACAAATTATGGTTTGAGTATTGCTAAATGCTGCTAATAATCTCAGGATTTAATTCTCTTTGTATTATTATAGTAGGTGGTAATGTTCTCCTTCAATAGTGATTCTATTTTCATCTCCCATTGCTTGGGATCACTTGCTGTTGTGCTTCACTGAGAACATCTCCAGGCAACCAAGAGCTACCCCACTAAAGTGTGTCCCCCGCCAGAAGGCAGCTCGAGCCCTCATCAAGTGGCTGACTGAGGGCAAGAATACTGAAGGCCTCTCGGCCTCCGTTTGGGACAACTCTGAAGGGTTGTTTCTACTCCAGAATGGTCCCACATGACTACTGAGGCCCCAGACTCAGCTTTCCTAATATGGCAACTACTTCCCTCAAAGAGGTAGAAGTTTGTAGACAACTTCTGCATTCAACTTTCTACTCAGAATATTTACCTATGGAGAGATTAAGCCCCAAACAATGTCCTACCAGAGGGGGCACTGTTCTTCACTGCATTTGTGACATTTGCAAAATAATTCTAGAGTATATTTCTTGTGGAACAACCAGGTCATCTGTTCTGAAGAAATTTCCATATTCTAGATTGGGCTGGTCCAGCTCTGTGTGCATTTCTTAACTGCTATTTTCTGTAATCTGGTAAAAGAGTAGCTTCATTAGAGCCATCTCAACCCATTAAGCCTGACACTCTGACATTCTCTTTTACTTTCTTTTTACCTTGTAAAATGTACAGATGACTGCCCTCCCAAAGATGCAACAAGCAGCTGAAAGATCAGATGCAGATATTTGTGCCCAACCAATGGACAGAAGCAGCTGACCACTGTTGTTGAATTAGGGAAGGCTGAAAGAAGCTGAGGAGAAGGGCGTTCCTGTAGGAAGACCAGCAGTCGCAATTAATCTGGAACCCCGAGATCTCTCAAATACTGGACCACCAAAGAGACAGCATACACCAGCTGATATAAGGCCCCCAACACACATACAATAGAGGGCTTCTGGGTCTGTGTTCATTCAGAGATGATGCACTTAACTATCAAGAGACTGGAGGCCCCAGGGAGTTTAGAGGTCAGATGGGAGTGGGGGCATCCACATGGAGATGGGGTGGTGTGGGGAGGAGGTGTGGGATGTGGAGCAGATGGAGGGTGGATGGGGGGCAGGGTATGGAATATGGAGTGTAAAAAATAAATTAAAAATAAAATAATTTTTTAAAAAAATTACATATTGATTTCTAATGCTAAGAGAGGGGGAAAAATCAAAGCTCTTAATATCTCAGGTCACTACTTATGGTTGTATGGGCATTTCCTCTGATCCACCACCATCAGAGAGGTATTTGTAACAGAAAGGCAGTGCCATTACCTTTGTTTCTGCCTTAAATACTGTTTCCCTTCCTCCCAAAGCAGACTTTGATCATCCTGTCATCAGGAAAGGAAACCAAGGGCCATCTCCAGACCATTTGCATGGAGAATTCCACATTGTTACTGATTTTAAAAACCATCCTGGCTTTCTTCTGTTAAGCAGTTTGATTGTGGATTACATTCTTTCCCTGGCAGCTGGTGAGCTGTAAATCAATTAATCAACATGCATTTATCAAGCACCTGCTGTGTGATTAGTGTCATACTCAGAAATTCATGCTGATTAAATTCTCTGTAAAACAATTAGGAAATCCTATCTTGTCTCCACCCCTCCTCACCCCCAATTCACAGGAATGCATTCCAAAAATCAAAGGCTCCATTTTGCTGTTTTGAGTTAGCTACACTATGGTCTGTTCTTACGATTTTTTTTTTTAAGGTAGTCAAAGCAGTTTTGTTCTTGTTTTGTTTTGTTTTAGTTCTTCTTTGAAGGTCTGATAGAGTTCTGCATTAAACCCACCTGGGCCTGTGCTTTTTTTGGTTGGGAGACTATTAATGACTGCTTCTATTTCTTTAGGGGCTATGGGACATTCTCACATATAAGGACATTCTCACAAATAAATAAACAAGCAAATCGATCATTCAATCAATCAATAAAGATATTCTCACAAACAAACACAAAAAAGAGGAGGGGGTACTCCCACTTATAATTTTTGCTATGATTCTACAAATTATACAGAATGACTCAATATTTTCTGTTTCTTCTTTCAATAATGTTGCTCCTTGTAATTACATTTTTTTTTAAAACCCTCTTTACTTCTTGCTCTATCTTATTAAAAAACTAAAGGAAGTGTGACAAAATAATAAAAATATTATGAAAAAGGTAGTTGAAAAATTAAAGCTAGAACCATCATTTCCCTTCTTAATGGGAATCTTTAAAGCAAATTTTGAGTTTTATTTATTTTTTTATTTTATATATGTGGATGATTTGTCTGCAAATACGTCTGTGTACTCTTTGAAACTAGAGTTACAAAGAGACAATTGTTAAGTTACTGGAAACAGTTGTTAAGCTTTTATGTGGGTGCTAGGAATCAAATCTGGGTCCCATGGAAAAATAACCACCACTCTTAACTGCTGAGTCATTTCTCTAGCCCCAGTTAATTGGAATCTTAAAATATGTGAAGTGTGTGCATGTATCATTGTGTGTTGTGCATCATCTATGCACATGAGTGTGGGAATTCATAGAGAGGAGAGAACAAATTATCTAGTGTTTCCTGTATTAATGTCTAACTTACTGCTTTGAGGCTGCAGCTCTCACTGAACTGGAGCTCACTGTTTCAGCTGACCAGCAAGCTCTCTGGGTTCATCTGCCTTGATTCTCAGGTACTAGGGTTTGAAGCATGAATGATCAGACCTAACTCTTTACATTGGTGCTAGAGATATGCACACAGGTCTTCATGATTGCAGGGCCAGTGGTTTTACTCAGAGTCATCTCCTTGACCCCCAAATACTAAAACAACTGAATTATAGAATTTAATTATTTCTTAAGGCAGTTAATTTTATTTTGCTCATGATAGAAATTTTTGAAACATTTCAGAATTTCTTAAAAATTTCTCCAGTACAAAAGTTAAACAATTCACTCTATTACTTTAACACATAAAGAAACCAACATCCATGAAACTTTATAACATCACAAATATAGATACAAAAATTCCTAGAGCTTACTCATATATATGTGTGTGTGTGTGTGTGTGTGTGTGTGTGTGAGACATCAGTACCACTTTTTATATATTTCTATTGATTTTTGAATTTCATACATGCATAAAATGTATTATAACCATACGCATACCCTTACATCTCCTCTGTCTCCTCTCAGATCGATCCCAACTCTATGTCCTTTTTTTCCAGTCCACTGGTTCTGATTTGTACTTCCCATATACTCATGAGTGTGGTACCATCCCACTGGAGTGTACTTAAATTAACAAGAGCCACACCCTTAAATCAAAATGACTCTTCTTTTCTGTAGAGAGAATCTCTTATATAATGTACTAAAGCATCACCTATCATTAAAATGCTGTTTGGCCTATTAGATTAGGCAGGAAATACAGAAATGGAGTTCCAGAACAAAGAGAGGATTTCTGTGATAGAATCAGCTTGGGAAGAGATCTGCCTCAAACTCTAAGGAGACAGACACATGAAACTGAGAAGGTGTAATCAGCCATGCGGCACTCACAGAATAGAATAAATGGGTTAATTTAGTTATGAGCAAGTTGAAAAAAAAAAAAAAAGTTGCCTTGGTCATGGTGTCTGGTGTCTGTTCACAGCAGTGGAAACCCTGACTAAGACAATACTCTACTGCTTGGAAACACCTTGTTGCTCTTTCTGTGTTCCTTCTGCCTCTTGCTACTTTGGGATCAACAAAACAGCTGAGCTAAGTCTTGAAATCTTTTCCTGAGATGGAGAAAGTAAGGGAAGAATGCATGTTCAGTAAGATTTTTCCATGCAATTATGTGATTGATTACAGTACCTGAGGGCAGACAATATTTGTGACAGGAACTGGATGGAATATATTTCTCTATTATGCTTTTGGGTTGAATAAATCTGGAGTACACATCAAGTGGAATTCTTCATGATTCTTTTTTTTTTTTTTTTTGGTTTTTCGAGACAGGGTTTCTCTGTGTAGCCCTGGTTGACCTGGAATTTACTCTGTAGACCAGGCTGGCCTGGAACTCAGAAATCCACCTGCCTCTGCCTCCCAAGTGCTGAGATTAAAGGTATGTGCCACCACTGCCCAGCTTCTTCATAACTCTTTTGTTTTAATGCCCCAATGCCTAAAATGTTGGTTTCAAAATAAAAAATGTATAAATTTATTTTACAATTTAAAATTAAACATATATAGTACAATGTATTCTATATATGTTAATATAGTAGAAATATATTTCTAACATTATAGCTTATTAGCTATACATGAAAAAAAATCTTAAGGTCTCATATATGACAACCTCCATAGAGTGGTAATAGCTTCCTTTCAAAAGACTTTATTGTTCTTTCTATTTATGTGTATGAGTGCTATATATATATATATATATATATATATATATATATATATATATATATCATATATATGTACTGTGTACATTTCTGGTGTCCATGGAAGCTATAAAAGAGCACTGGATCCCCTGGAATTGGAGTTCCAAATGGTCATGAGCTCCCGTGTGGGTGCTGGAATCAAACCAGGGTCCTCTGTAAGAGCTGCAAATGCTTTTAACCACCGAGCATCTTTCCAGCCTTTAGCTGTCAGAGTTTCACTGAAATTAGCAAAGTAGTTTTCATTGCCCTCTCCCCAGGTGCTTAGGTACCATTTACAGAGAGAGCATTTCAGTTTATTGAAAAGTGTATTTTTCCCTGGAGAAGCAGGTTGGTCTTTGTGGTTTCTGTGGCTCAGACATATGTTAATAAATTATATCCATTCCTATGACCTGACATGGGAATTAACCTGAGTCCACCAATTATATTAGGAAGAACAAGATTGCTGTCAATTAAAAGTTAATATGCCTTTTGTATATCTTATGCTTCTTCCAACCCTCTCTACTGTATAAATTACATCCTGTAGAGAATGCATGAAGCTGTGTTTAGCTAGAATGTGCCAAAGAACAAAACCTCCTGGAAGCATATAAGGGGCTCCTTGACTATTTTCATTCCTTTGATAATGATTGCTTTGTCTTAAACACTAAAATACCACAGTCCTTATGACTGTCATAGCTTAACTGGAAGTAACTTGGGACATGATTTGTTTTTAAAATTAGCAGCCTAAATGCAATATTCTCTGTTGGATTGGATTCTGAAATAAAACGAAATCCTACCATTCATTTAGTAATGATATATAAATGTTAATTGTCTAGTTCTGACAAGCGTACCGTGGCTGAGCAAGATGTCCCCCTTAGGGGACACTGGATAGATGCTATATAGAGACTCTGTGCTGCCATTTCCTGCAAACATAAAAAGACTAAAGACCAATAGGACTTTTAAGGGAAGATGTTGAGAAAGTTCTAAACTAGGAAAGAACTCCCTGGGTGAGGTTTATATGTATTCACAAAATGGTAATATAAGCCTAAAAATGGGATTTTAAAAGCATGTTGTTATAGAAACAAAACACATGTGTAAATGAAAATGATGGCTGTAACAATAATAAGACATCTTCCAAAGCACTTTTGAAATTAAAATTCTCTGTGTTAAGTATTTGGAAGCTGCCAACAGCAACTGAAGATGTTTCTGAACACTCACAGGACTGGCACTTGCATCCCTGATGGGATGAAGTTGGGAGACTGTCTTTTACTGTGTTCTTTGTCCCCAAGTCTTTTCATTCTTTGATCATTCTTAAAGATTAGGGGGCGATCCTAACGAGCTTTTTAACTCATACATTTAAAGTTTCAGCGTCACTGATTTTTACCGAAAGCACAAGACTCTTAAAAATCAAAGCTATCCAAGCTGTGGTCTGTGACCTGCTTTAGAATCCACTCCCCACTCCTCCACCTTCAGTAAATGCACCCTCCCATCCAAAAAAGGGCATACAACTCTGGTCGAGTCAAACATGGTGTCTCTTCCTCTGAACATACTGCTCAAAGTGGGATGATACAAACAAGGAGAAAGCATGTGATCTAAGGAAGTGAGAACCTAAGTTCACTCTCACAGTAAACAGGCACCAGCAGCCAGAAAGCCCATCCTGCCTCTAGCCAACACAAGGTCTAGGTCTACTAAAAGTCAGAGAATTCTTCTTGCTGAATTCTGAAAAACTGAATTTTGTGCTCCAATATAAAATTAATACAAAAGAGGGAAGAGGGAAACACACTGGAGACTTGGTCAAAACCCATCAGTTAGGGAACCCTGCCTCTTCCTCTCAGCTTTGTTATCCCCAATAAACTAATAAAAATTCATACCTGCAGCAAAGCACTACCCGCTGGGATGCAGCCAGAGTGTGTCAGCCGTGATGAGAGGCTACCGGATGTGCAAAGCTGAGGTCTGTTGCTAAGGAACAGAATCTGCAAGGGTACGGTGACATCTCTGATGTTGGTGACCGGTTTATAAAACCCCCAGGTATAAAACTAGCAAAACTCCAGCCGAGGTCTGAAGGGAATTGTAGCACCAGAAAACCCAGCTTGGCAATAAGCAAGCCTGTGAATGTTTATAACTGAGGGCTACTCGGGCTCAAAAAAACAGTTGTTTGATGAATAGTATGGTCCTGGCATTTTATAGACAAGGGTGGCTTACTTTTCCTATGTGCATACCCACTGCACCAAGACTCAGTTGCAAAGCTCTTATTTCACAGGTAAGGAAGAAAACTTAGATGGCATTTGAATTGTTAGGCCAAGAGAAGCCCAAACTTCAACTAAAGAGAGAAAAAGCATACACCCCAGAATTCCCAGATGTAAAATCAGTGGAATGAAGCCTGCGTGAGCCTGCACTGTTTTACTGGAGGATGAACTGTATGAAGAGATGTTGCATTAAATTCAGCAAAGAGGACCTTTGGAATGATGTATATGAAAAAGCAAGGGTGTAGATGATGGCAGTGAATTGTGGTAGGCTGTTGCTATGGCACTCATCTGTAATCCCAGCACTCAGGAAACTGAGGCAGAAGAATAATCAAGAGTTTCAACCAGCCCAGGCTCTAGTATGAAAGTCTATCTCAAAAATATAAAATAAAACAAATAACAGTAAAAAGTACTACTGCAGCATGCTCTGATGTCCTGGGTCTGTCTGTCTTCCTCCCTCCTTCCCCCCCCTCTTTTTTCTTTTCTTTTCTTTCTTTTTTTTTTTTTTTAAAAAAAAAAAAAACAGGTTTCTTTTTATTGTTTTATATTTGTTGTTTTAAAACAAAGAATCTGTTGTCTTCTCCAGAGGTCAAACATTCTTCATCTTGGGGGCTTAGGTAGGAGACAGGCAGGGCAGTCTGTTGATAGTTGTTTTCTTCATCTAAAGGGACACAGTTCTTAGGTGTCAAGCTTGGACTGCAGGTCTCTGAAATGCAGCTTGTGCAATCTGAAGGACATTACCTTAAGGATCGCGGCAGGGTGGAGTACAGGGAGGGAGGCAGACTCGGGAGTCAGTGGGGCTTTGTCCCCATATGTAATTTACTACAGACAGGTTTGCTGTTTTTTTATCCAAGCAACCAATTGCAGGTTTCCTTAATTTTGCCAGAACATTGGAATTCTCCCATATCTTTTTTTTTTTTTTTTTTTTTTTAAGCAGGAAAAATGAGGCCTGTCCCCCAGAAAGCTCTGCTGTCCTTACACAGCCAGTTCTCAGTCACCTCTTTGGGCTGCCAGCTAGACTCCTGTAGAACTTTTGGGAGATAATTAAACTATTGGGAAGTGGAGTCTTTTGCGAGGAACGTAGTTCATTTGGGATTTGAGCTTCAGGTTACAGTCCACCATTAAAGGAAGTCTTGGCAGGAAGCTGGAAGCAGGAAAGTCTGCAGTCCAATTCCCAACAATGGTTCAGTAGTAGCTGTGAATGGAAGTCCAAGGATCTAGCAGTTGCTTAGTCCCACACAGCAAGCAGGAGAAAGAGCGAGAACCCTCTTTTTTCTTTTTTCTTGGATATTTTATTTATTTACATTTCAAATGATATCCCCTTTTCTGGTTTCTCCTCACAACCCCCCTATCCCATCCCACCACCCTGCTTCTATGAGGGTGCTCCCCCACCTTCCCACCCACTTCTGCCTCACTGCCCTGGCATTCCCCTACACTGGGGCACAACGCCTTCAGAGGACCTCTCCTCTCTCATTGATGCCCAACAAGGCCATCCTCTGCTACATATGCAGCTGGAACCATGGGCCTCTCCACGTGTACTCTTTGGTGGTTTAGTCCCTGGAAGCTCTGGGGGCATCTGGTTGGTTGATATTGTTGTTCTTCCTATGGGGTTGTAAACCCCTTCAGCTCCTTCAGTCCTTTCCCTAACTCCTCCATTGAGGGTACTCCTGCTCAGTCCTATGGTTGGCTGTGAGCATCCTCACATGTATTTGTCAGGCTCTGGCAGAGCCTCTCAGAAGATAGCTGTATGAGGGTCCTGTCAGCAAGCACTTCTTGGCATCAGCAATAGTGTCTAGGTTTGGTGTCTGTATATAGGATGGATCCCCCAGCTGGAGTAGTCTCTAGATGGCCTTTCTTTCAGTCTCTGCTCTACATTTTGTCCCTGTATTTCCTTTAAACAGGAGAAATAGTTTTTTATTAGATATTTTCTTCATTTACATTTCTAATGCGATCCCGAAAGCCCCCTATACCCTCCCCCGGCCCTGCTCCCCAACCCACCCACTCCCGCTTCCTGGCCCTGGCATTCCCCTGTACTGGGGCATATGATCTTCCCAAGACCAAGGGCCTCTCCTCCTAATGATGGCTGACTAGGTCATCCTCTGCTACATATGCAACTAGAGACACAGCTCTGGGGGTTACTGGTTAGTTCATATTGCTGTTCCACCTATAGGGTTGCAGACCCCTTTAGCTCCTTGGGTACTTTCTCTAGCTCCTTCATTAGGGGCCCTGTGTTCCATCCAATAGATGACNGTGAGCATCCACTTCTGTATTTGCCAGGCACTGGCATAGCCTCGCAAGAGACAGNTATATCAGGGTTCTGTCAGCTAAATCTTGCTGACATATGCAATAATGTCTGGGTTTGGTGGTTGTATATGGGATGGATCCCCTGGGTGGGACAGTCTCTGGATGGTCCTTCCTTTTGTCTCAGCTCCGAACTTTGTCTTTAAACAGGAGAAATTCTGGGTTAAAATTTGGAGATGAGTTGGTGGCCCCATCGCTCAAATGGGGGGCATGCCTAATCTCTGGTTGTAGTCTCTACATGTTCTCCTTCCCTTTGTTGGATATTTCAGCTAATGTCATCCCTTTTGGATCGTGGGAGCCTCTTGCTTTTCTGGAATCTGGGACTTTCTGTTGGCTACTCCTATTTCTCGAACCCCCATTGCCACATACCTCTGCTCAATTTTCTGACTCTTTCTCATCCCAATTTTCCCCCATACCTAATCCTGTCCTGTCCCCGTTTTTCCTCTTCCCCCTCCTCTCTTCCTCTCAAGTTTCTCCCACCCTCAACATCCTGTGATTATTTTGTTCCCCCTTCTAAGAAGGACTGAAGCATCAACACTTTGGTCTTCCTTCTTGAGCTTCAGTTGTATCATGTGTATTCTGAGCTTTTTGCCTAATATCTACATATCAGTGAGTACATACAATGTGTGTTCTTTTGTGACTAGGTCACCTTACTTAGGATGATATTTTCTAGTTCCATCCATTTGCCTGTGAATTTCATGAAGTTATTGTTTTTCATGGCTGAGTAAATGTACATTTTCTGTACCCATTCCTCTGTTGAGGGATTTGGGTTATTTCCACCTTCTGGTTATTATAAACATGGCTGCTATGAACATAATGGAGCATGTGTTGTTATTACATGTTGGAGCATCTTCTAGGTATATGCCCAGGAGAGGTATTGCTGGGTCCTCAGGTAGTACTATGTCCAGTTTTATGAGGAATCATCAGACTGATTTCAAGAGTGGTTGTACCAGCTTGCAATCCCACCAGCAATGGAGGAGTGTCCCTCTTTCTCCCCATCCTCACCAGCATCTGCTGTCACCTGAGATTTTTTATCTTAGCCATTCTGACTGGTGTGAGGTGCAATCTCAAGGTCGTTTTAATTTGCATTTCCTTGATAACTAAGAATATTAAACATTTCTTTAGGTGCTTCTCAGCCATTCAAGATTCCTCAATTGAGAATTCTTTGTTTAGCTCTGTACCCCATTTTTAAATAAATTTGTTTGGTTCTCTAGAGTCTTACTTCTTGAGTTCTTTGTATATATTGGATATTAGCCCTCTATCAGATGTAGGATTGGTAAAGATCTTTTCCCAATCTGTCTTTCTTAACTTGACTGGCACTAGTCCTTTCTCTCTTTCAGTGTTAACACATTTCTTCTGGGGCAAATGTGAGCATATGTCACAAGCCCACCTGGTCATAGCACTCCATTCTCTAGACTCTGTTAGGGATTGAGCATGTGGCCCAATTGAGAATCCTTCCTGGGAACTGGTGAAGGGAGAGACAGGACTCTCTCCAAAGATCCTCAAAGCAGATGGTGCAAGCCTATATCTGTGAGCAACCTACTTCTCTCTGGCAGCCTGGAAGATGGAAGAATATGATTTCATGCACAGAGGAATCTGAGCTGAGACTAGAAGAAGGAAGCATGAAAGACCCGATGAGGTAACTTCCATCTAGGCCCAAGGACAAACCCATCCAAGAACCTCATTCATTCTTATCCTCATTTTTCTTCTCTTTCCCTCTCTCCTTCTTTCCTTTCCTCTATCCCTCTCACCCTTCTTTTTTCATTTTTTGACAGCCCATTCTTGTTTAATGGGAAAAAAACAACAAAAACAAAACAAAACACTGCAACAATAGCAACAGACATTTCTTCCAATCCAGACAGCTCTGAGTTTCTACCTTGGGAGGTGGCCTGTACACACCTAAACCATAGCGTGGCCTTGTTCATAGGGCTCTTTTGTCAACTGCTCCTGAGGCTTCATGTTCTCCTGCTGCATCTTCTTCTCTTCAGATGCAAACACAACTTCCACCAAGGCTGTGGAGTCAAAGCAGTTGGCCTTAATGGAGATCACAAAGTGTCCCCCATTCCAAAGGAAGGTGGGGTATTCAGGGCCACAATCTGGGTTTGGTCTGGCTGGGCTACATCGACCAAGATCGCATTCCCCATTGCAATAAACATGTGATGTTAGTGTGTGTGCTGAGCTCCTTCAATCACAGGAACAATGTTGGTCTTCTTCTTGGCTAAGTTGATGAGGTCCCAGCTGAAGTGGTGCGATGCACTCAACCAGACCATTCCAGCCAATATCAGAGACATGGGAGTCTGTGGTGTCTGAGGCTGCCCCAGGGTAGAACACACTTGGCTTGGTGTGAATCTGGTCTATGCTGCCCAGGATTACTGCTGCCAGCTTGGAGCCAAAGAGGTTCTAGGTTTGGTACTCAGTTTTGTCATCTCCTTCTGAAGTAGAGACTTTCTTCTCTCCATACACAGATTCTCCAGGGAACATATTCTTTCTGACAAGGGATATTCTTTCTGTGAGGGATAAAAACATCTTCATGCAAATGCGTTTCCACTATCACTGTTCTTTCCTAACTGGTTTTCTTTTTTGCCTTCCCAGCTGTCACATCAACCCTGGTTGCCCCCAGCTTGGAAGTCTCCACCTCAGTTACCTCCTCCTTCACCTCCTTGACCTCTGAGGCCACCACCTCCACCAAAACCCCCTCATCCACCACCAAAGCCTTCTCTGCCACCAAAGTGTCTATTCCTGGTTTTCTACACTTACAGTAATAATACCCATTTACTGAGGAAGAGATTTGGAAAGTATAGATAAGTATAAAGCAAAAGGAAAACCATCAATAGATTCTCTTATTTATTTTTAGAAAGACGTTAGCATTTAGAGTTCTTCAGAACTTTAAATACTAATAATCATCATAATAGATTTATTTCACATATCTATAATTATAATAACTATTCTACATGATTCTGATTTTAATGAATATTCAAGTTTATATAGTGGTGTTTATGTATTTATTTTCAAGTCAGGGTTTCTCTGTATAGCCCTGGCTCTCCTGCAACTCACTCTATAGACCAGGCTGGCCTCGGACTCATATATCCACCTAACTCTGCTTTCTTAGTGCTAGGATTAAAGATGTGCAACAACCATCGCTTGACTACATGGTGGATTTTTAAATTAATGTATTTATTCATTTATATCCCAATATCGGCACCCCTCTCCTCCCAGTCCCCCTTCACACAAATCCTACCTCTATTACCCCCTCTCCTTGTATGAAAAGGGAGACCCCACTGTGTTCCCCCTCAGTATGGTGGATTTTTTAACATTAGCATTTTTCCATATTCTTAAACCATCTATAAAGTAAATTTTCTTAAATTTCATTTTCTAGTTAGGTAACTTTGAAATATTAAAGCCATGTTGCCTTGAAAGGACAGAAGGTTGCCACTCCCCCTGACAAAGATGGAAGAGGCCTTTTGGCCTAACAAAGCAAATATAATTGAGGCATTGCCACCTACTTCGTTACATCTAACCACTAGTTTATACTGGTTTGTTTGTTTGTTTTTAAATTAAAACCATTTTGAACTATATCTTCAGTAATTATTTTCAGAAATGTAATGATTAGGCTCAAATATTTAAACTTCTAAAGGCATCAGGCATATTTTAAATATGACTACCAATTTAGATGAATACATCTATTCACATGTGAGAAACTAGACCTTCATGGGTAACTAGAGTTAAGGTAATCAAATAAATGGGGTAAATAGGGTTAAATAAGAACAAATAAAATATCATCAGGCCTTTGAAGAAAAGCTCTCCAGAATTACACCCAAAATTAAAAATTGATTTTATTACAGTAGTACAAAAGAAAAAAATGTTCATATCTGCCATGGTACATGATAGTTGTAGCTGTCCAGCAGCCATGGATGAACTGGGTTTACCTGAAAGTAGGGCTGGAAATGAAAAAGAGACAGGGGTGTGGAGGGGGGAAGAAGAATGAAGCCAAGACAAGGTTCTGATAAGGGCTTCAAGTTCAATATTCAGCACTGTTGTTTATATAGGGAAAGCCCACAGACCCCATCCTTTGTTTCAGCTGGATAATGTTGCAAAGCAAGGTCAGAGGGCAGTCTGTTCTTCTAAGTTCCTGTAGGAACTTGCACATGCAACTGAGACAGATGACTTCACCAAGGTCAATATGGTCTATTGTGGCAAGCGCTCAAGGTCATTTCAGGCTGCTCAAGGCTGGGAAGGCCACAGATAGTCATCTCTGCTAGTAGACATAGTCTTTAAAAAACATTACTCCAGCATTTCTCTGCTATGAAGGTAATATCTTAAAAAATACAAGATGCCAAGCTTGGATGTGACATCTATAATTCCAGCACTCAGGAGTCAGAAAAAGGAAGATCTTTGTGAGTTTGAGGCAGCCTGATCTATATAACAAGTTCTATGATAGCCAGATCTCCATAATATATTCTGTCTCAAAATACTATGGGCGCGCACACACGCGCGCGCACACACACACACACATATATACACACACATGTGTGTATGTACATATGAATCCATATATATGTGTATATATATGCATATATATGTGCATTTAATTTGTATATGTAAAATAAAAGAACACAAGATACAATTGATAGCTGTTTTTTGTTTTGGTCTGGTTTTGGTTTTTTGAGTAAGGTTTTCTCTGTGTTACCCTGGCTGGCCTGAAACTCATTCTGTAGCCCAGGTTGACCTCAGACTTACAGAGATTTGCCTGCCTCTGCCTCTCAGATGCTGGAATTAAAGGTATGCACCACCACCACCTGCTGATAGCTTATTTTGATGGTGAGAAATTAGTTTCTGTTTTTTTAAATTAAACTTTTTTAACTTTGTGATGACAGCCTTGATGTACTTCAAGAGGTTAGGGCAACCTGAAGAAAACAAGAAAAAAAATTGCCTAAACTTGGTGACAATGGAAAGGGAGAAGAGAGGAACTTGAGACTAAGAAAAGAAATGAAAGGGTTTAGATGTGGGCCTGAGTCTAAATGATCTCTAGGCTTCTGACATGAACCCCAGGGAAGAATCCATAAATGAGAATGAGCTAATGCTAGCCCATCCATCTAATCACTTTAGTCCTACCTGTCTGCACTAAATTAACCTCAACATGATAGCCTTCATGTGGGTCAATAGCAAAGCCTAGCATGCCCAAAGCCTTGGGTCTAGTCTCTAGCCTTGCCACCCCAGGCACTCACAATAAAGGAAAGCACAAAGATCGCTGTAGCTGCTGAAAATTGTGCACAGTTTGTTCACAAATGAGAGAAATAGTGTAGGCCCGTGTATAGGAAAATCTATGGGCACGGCTGAAAACAACATGGAGACTGATAACTGTTTTGGGCAGAATCCAAGGCACTTCTTTACATTGCCACACATTCTAGGGCAGAAGCTATGTGGTGAGTGACACACATGACATGGTTATTAAACATTTGCTGCCTGAATAAATAAGCTATATGCCCATCAGATCATTTTAGAGCAGGGATAGAACTGTACTTACCATCTTATTTTGAAGGCAGGAATAAAGAAGCAGAAAATAAATGGTTTTAAGTGTATTTAAATGCTTTTTTCTTCCCAACCATTGTCTGTCAGCATATAATTTCTTTTTAAATCAATTTTAAAGTTAGCATACAAAGTAATGGTTTCATTGGAGCATTTTTGTACTTGCATGTAATTATACTTCTTATTCAACCCCCACCATTGTCTCCTTCATGTCCTCTGCTCCTTGCTGGTCCTCACTTCCCAAATACTCCTCCTTACCTGTCACACATGTTTTGTTACCATCCCTCCCACTCCTTGAGAGAGTCAGTATATGAAAAAAGCCAAGTGACATTTGTCCTCCTGAGTTTGGCTTATTTCATTTAACATAATGATATCTAATTCCATCCATCTTCTTCCAACTGCCATGACTTCAATTCCTTTATAAATAAAAATTCTATTGTGTACACGTACCACATCTTTTTTTTTTTTTTTT
>NC_034602.1:1592121-1593748 GCF_900095145.1 Mus pahari | reverse complement strand
CTTGGTCTTGCAAACTTTATATGACCCAGCACAAGGGAAGGCCAGGGCCAAGAAGTGGGAGTGGGTGGGTAGGGGAGAAGGGGTAGGGGGAGGGTATGGGGAACTTTCGGGATAGCATTTGAAATGTAAATAAAGAAAATAATAATAATAAAAAAAAAGAATTATTCTGTGCTACTAGAAGCCTTTGTAGAATGTTTTGTCTTGAATTATTTTTCTATGTTCTCTTCCAGAAGTCTCAGCATTTCAGATTTTGTATTAAGGCCTTCCATCTATCTCAAATTTGTAATTGTGCAAAAGCAAGGTACAAGTCAGGGTTCCTCAACAAGTGGACATCGTATTCCCAGCACCGCTTCTTTACAAAGGTATCCTTGGGTAGCAGCAACTATGTGTGCTTACCTTTGGTTTGTTGTTGTGTTGGTGTACATGTCTGTTTGTCTTTGTTAAGATGGTTATTGGGTTTAATGTGAGATGGGGTATTGTGGTACTGCTTTTTAAGCCAAAGCTTAGAACTGCTTTGTGTACTCAGAGTCTTTTATGTTTACATATGAATTTTATGGTTGTTTTCTTTTTCTAGTTCTGTGAAGAATGTAATTGGAATTTTGATGGAAACTACACTAAATCTATACACCATTTTAAATAATATAAGTATTTTTTACAATACAAGCTTTTTAAAATAGATGAGCACAGGAAATATTATAGTATTTTCAATTTCCTTTTCTATTTCATAAAGCTTTTATTGCAGGAGCTATGGGGATAGCTCATGGGTAGCCAGCATGTACTACACAACTGATGGCCAGAATCTGATGCCCAGAACTTACATAGGGTTAGGAGATGTGTTAGTCAGGGTTCTCTAGAGTCACAGAACTTACAGGTAGTCTCTATATAGTAAGGGAATTGGTTGTTTACTTACAATCAGTAATCCAGCTCTCCAACAATGGTCAGTAGCAGCAATGAATGGAAGTCCAAGGATCTATAAGGTGCTCAGTCCCATAAGGCAAGCAAGCAAAGAGAGAATCTTCCTTCTTCCAATATCCTTATGTAAGTCTCCAGCAGAAGGTGTGACACTACACCTGAATCTGGGACGTGCTTTGTCCCAGATGACCGTAAACTGAGAGATCTCCTTGTCTTAGTCCCGAATCATAGCCACTATCCCTCAAGATGCCATGCTAAGATCCAGGTCAGAAATTTGTATCTCTTAACATCAAGGCCAGGATCACAGGCGAGCCTTCCATTTCTGGATTTTAATTCATTCCAGATATAGTCAAGTTGACAGCCAGGAATAGCCACTACAGGAGGTCTCTAAGGAAAGGAAATAACCCATTCTACAAAGTTATCTTCTGACCTCCAAGCATGCACAGTATGGCATCCTGGGTCTCAACACATATATCATACATACAGTAATAAAAAGAAACTGCATGCCTCATGCCTTTAATCCCAGCACTTGGGAGGCAGAGGCAGGTGGATTTCTGAGTTCCAGGCCAGCCTGGTCTACAGAATAAGTTCCAGGACAAACAGGGCTATACAGAGAAACCCTGTCTCAAAAAACAACAGCAACAAAAACAGAAAGAAAGAAAGAAAGAAAGAAAGAAAGAAAGAAAGAAAGAAAGAAAGAAAGAAAGAAAGAAAG
>NC_034602.1:1588479-1590758 GCF_900095145.1 Mus pahari | reverse complement strand
ATAGCATTTGAAATGTAAATAAAGAAAATAATAATAAATCTAATTTAAAAACATGGAAATATAATTAAAATGTGCTTTTGTTTTAAAAGCAGGTATAGGGATGTGGGGCTGCTTTGTAACATCTGACTATGATTTGCCTCACGCTCTACAAGAGGTGTGTTTTTTTTTTCAGCTGATGATAATTTCTGTGATTGTGTGACATTTGGAATTCTAGAATGTTTTCAGAGGGTATATAATGCTAGGTCCCTGAGAGGCAGGAGTAAATGGTTGTTGGTCGCTCAAAAAATTTGGTTGTGGTTTGTTAGTAGTCATGTTCAAAGAAGAAACAAGAAGAAATTAGATTCAAGGACCCCAATCTCTCCCTCCCTACCCCCTTTCTGTCCTATCTAGTGATAGGGGACAAAACCAAGGAGATAAAGGATGGGAAAAAGAAGAACCCATGAAGTAGAAAAAAACCATCTACAATTGGAACCTCAATGCATCCCTTAAACAGTAAATATAAAAATGGGAAATTTGATTTAAATGCTGTAGAGAAAATGGCAAGTGACAGAAGAATGTATATTTTTTAAGATGCCAGCAAGATTTATTGCTGAATATCCCCAACTTCGCTCCCAGAGGAGATTTTTCTGTTTTTGTTTTGTTTTGTTTTTGTTGTCGTTGTTTCATTTTCTTCTTTGTATATTTTGTTTCAAAAAAAGATTGAAAGACTGGCTGAGCAGTTAATTTTCAAATGGGCCTGAGAGGGGGGAAATGGCTGAAATGGGAAAATATGACTCTACTCCTTTCTGACAGGGCTACAGAGTTGGTGGTGCAACTGGAAATGTTAAGGATAGAAGTGAAAATGTGGGAAATCTCAGAGGGGTGACTGAATAAGAGAGCAGGAGTTTCCCACAGGAGCAAAGAAACTATGCTAGAAGGCAGTCATGTCAGAGACAAGCTGAAAAAAGGAGAGAACATCTGATGAAGCACCCATTTTGAGAGAAAGGGTTAGTCGAACCAACTGTGCCACCAGAGTAGGTGAAGGGGTGGTCCATGGTTACAAGATCACCTTCAGCTTTCCTGTAGTCTTACAGGAAAGGCCTGCTAGTGGTGTGGAGCAAAGTTATGCCAAGATAGGATGGTGTCCTATAGAAATGATAAATATAAGGTGGTTTAAAAGGGCTATAATTTCATATGTGATGTACTCACCTTATGTGAAGCAAATTCTAAATAACTGGGCTACTCAAAATAGAATTATTTTCCAAGACCAGAAGGGATTTGTAACAGCTGTACTAGAGAGTGGTCCCCAGTTGCAATGGTTAACCTGGTGGAGGGAAGAAGCTGCGAATATTGAACAGTGAAATAGAACAAGGGGAATGAATATGATAAAAGACCAGTTGTTGGATGAAGTGCAGTACTCTGATATCCAAGAACAGTTTCACTCTGCTCCTGGCTTCCTTTTTGAAGAAGATGTAGAACTCTCAGCTCCTCCAGCACCATGCCAACCTGGATGCTGCTGTGCTTCTGGCCATGATGATAATGGACTGAAACTGAACCTTTGGGTCTTGGTCTTCTGAGGATCATGATTTTGACCCTACTGCAGAGATGTTGGTCCATGACTATGATGACAAAAGAACTCTAGAGGAAGAGGAATTAATGGATGATGGGAAAAGCTTCAATTCTGAAATTGAAGACTTAGAAAAGGAAGGAAATATGCCTCTAGAAGACCTATTGGCATTCTTTTTTTTTTCTTTTTAACGGTAGATAATATTGACAGATTTTCTTTTTTTTAATTAGATTTTTCTTTATTTACATTTCAAATACTATCCCCTTTCCTAGTTTCCCCTCTGAAAATCCCCTATCCCCTGCCCCCCCCTGCTCCCCATCCTACCCACTCCTATTCCTTGTCCTGGCATTCCCCTATACTGGGGCATAGAGCCTTCGCAGGACCAAGGGCCTCTCATCCCATTAATAATGGATTAAGCCATCCTTTGCTACACATTCGGCTAGAGTCACAAGTTCCACCCTGTGTTTTCTTTGATTGGTGGTTTAGTTCCAAGGAGCTCTGGGGGTAATGGTTAGTTCATATTGATGTTCCTCCTATGGGGCTTCAGTCCCCTTCAGCTCCCTGGGTACTTTCTCTGTCTCCTTCATTGGGGACCTTGTGCTCTGTCCAATGGATGACAGTGAGCATCCACTTCTGTATTTGCCAAGCACTGTCTGAGCCTCGCAGGAGACAGCTACATCAGGCTCCTGTCAGCAGGCTCTTGTTGGCATCTGCCTAGTGTCTGGGTTTGGTG
>NC_034602.1:1587051-1588214 GCF_900095145.1 Mus pahari | reverse complement strand
CCACATTTTCTGTATCCATTCTTCTGTTGAGGGACATCTGGGTTCTTTCTAGCTTCTGGCTATTAAAAATAATGCTGCTGTGAACATAGTGGAGCATGTGTCCTTATTACAAGTTGGAGCATCTTCTGGGTATATGCCAGGAGAGGAATTGCTGGATCTTCCAGTAGTTCTATAGCTATAAATCTACAATTGCAATGGTTGCAAATTCCAGTGCAAACTTCTCCCCAAGTGAACTTGCAGATGAACTACCAGATATGACTCTAGACAAAGGAAAATAGTGAAAGACCTGTTGTTGAGCGATGATGAGGAAACCCAGTCTTCTGCAGATGATCTAACACCATATGTAACTTCTCATGAAACTTCTGATTTCTTCCCTCAGCCTTTATGATCAAACATTACATGTGATGGAGACAAGGAATCAGAAACCAAGGACATTGAAATACACAGTGGTAACTCACCTGAAGATTTGAGAAAGGAAATAATGATTGGTCTACAGTGTCAAGCAGAAATTCCTCCTTATCTGGTGAGCACAATGGTAATTAGAGAGCTTATGAAAATGAAGACCAGTTACTGTTGTGTCCTGATGTGGTTTTGGAGAGCAAAGTCAAGGAGTACCTTATTGAGACCTCATTAAGAACTGGAAATGAAAAAGTCCTAGACTGAGTTCCTTCAGGCACACACACCAGGGATAATGAAGAGGCATTATATGAAGTGTAACCACAATATAAAGAAAGCAGTTGAAAGGTACTGCTGCAATGGAAAGGCATCTCAAGAAGGAATGACAGTATAAACAGAAGAGTGCTGAAACTTTGAACATGCTCGAATGCTTTATGGAAAAGATTTTCATCTCATTCTGAAAAATAAGGCGAGATCTAGAACTGTTGCCAAGTGTGTAGCCTTCTACTACATGTGGAAGAATTTGGAGCATTATGATTACTTTGCTTAGACAAATTTTTGAAAGAAATGCTATAACCATCACCCTGGTGTTACGAACTATATGGATCATCCAATAGATGAAACAGAGTCTCTGGATGGCACGGTCAGTTCTTCAGCCTTAGCTCCTAACTTACAGTCAGTGCTTCAGCCTTAGCTCCTAACTTACAGTCAGTGCTTCAGCCTTAGCTCCTAACTTACAGTCAGTGCTTCAGCCTTAGCTCCTAACT
>NC_034602.1:1579522-1586651 GCF_900095145.1 Mus pahari | reverse complement strand
TAGCTCCTAACTTACAGTCAGTGCTTCAGCCTTAGCTCCTAACTGCCCTGAGCCCATTCCTGATCAGCCACTGAACGTTCTCAGCTCCTTCACTGTCAGTGACTTGACAGCTTTGACCAACAGTGTAGTAACTGTCTGCAACCCCACAGATATCAATTGTCTGAATGATAGCTTTCCTCCCCTTAGAAACATGCCTCATGGACAAGTCAATCATATGCCTGTTATAATGGAAGAGTTACTCACCCTGCCCAGCAATGGTGAAAGTGATTGTTTTAATTTAATTTAACTCAGAGTTAAACCCCATATGCAGCGAAGAATTGGAAAGATCAGCAAAGAGATTAAAAATGGGCATTGCTCTCCCTGAATCCTTTATGAATGAGGTTCCTGTAAATAACCTGGGTATAGAATTTGAAAATCATACACATCACATCACCAGTGCCAAATGGCTGTCTCTGTGGTTGACTTTGGTAGTTTGTCTGCCAATGAGACAAACGGACTCACCAATGCCCCCGCTCTGCATCAGCATGCAGTGGCATGAATGTGAAGCCCAGAGACGACGGGTGTGCAGTACCAGTAAACTTGGGGAGCTCTCGGGTTTGCTTAGTTTTTCACTGGAAGTTTGAACCTTTTTCACTGTGACATCAGTGATGTCAGTATGTATAGAACTAAATCTTGATTTATCAAGAGTATTTTTATTTTTCAATCCATAAATGTGGAAATGAACTATGATCAGCAGAGCTGGGAACTAAGATTGAGCTTTGTGGTGCAGCTTTAAGCTCTGCTCCTCTTCCTCATCCCTTAATACCTCTTCCACGTCATCCTTCTTTTCTGCTCCTGCTGCCCTCACCCCAGATTTAAAACCTGTAGACAGAGGCCACCAGTTCAAACCGGCACAGATGTTCTGAACTGATGTGTGGCTTCTTTTCATGTCAGCTCCTTTTGCCGTAAAGGATGCAGTGGAATCAATGTTTACAGACACCAACCCTTATCGCTGCTCAATGTAGCAATTGTTTTTGGTTTTATTTTCTTCAGTAATAAAAGCAGTTTTCTTTAAACTGCACAATCATGCAAGGATGTTTTTTAAAGCAGAAACTTCTCTCATATTATTCATCTAGAGCACTTCAGTTTACAAAACAGAAAGACCATCTGTCTGGAAGCCAGTATGAAGAACTGTGTGCAAATGATGAAGATACTTGCTTGGATCCTGTTTCAAAATTCTAGACCAGGGCTACCTTACACAGAATTGGTCATTTTACTGCTGGGAGACTTCTGGGTTTTTTTTTTTTTGTTTTTTGTTTTTTTTTTTAAGTTATTTTTTTACTAAAAATTTGACATTTGGGGCTGGCGAGATGCCTCCATGGGTAAGAACACTGATTGCTCTTCTGAAGGTCCTGAGTTCAAATCCCAGCAACCACATGGTAGCTTACAACCACCCATAATGAGATCTGACGCCCTCTTCTGGTGCATCTGAAGTCAGCTACAGTGTACTTATGTGTAATAATAAATAAATCTTTGGGCCAGAGCAAGCAGGGACTGAACGAGCAAGCTGACCAAATCGAGCAGAGGTCCTAAAAGTTCAATTCCCAATAACCACATGAAGGCTCACAACCATCTATACAGCTACAGTTTACTCACATACATAAAATAAATAAATAAATCTTTTTAAAAAAAATTGGCATTTAGCCGGGCGATAGTGGCACACACCTTTAATCCCAGCACTTGGGAGGCTGAGGCGGGCGGATTTCTGAGTTCGAGGCCAGCCTGGTCTACAATGTGAGTTCCAGGACAGCCAGGGCTATACTCTAAACCCAGTCTCGAAAAACCAAAAAAAAATTGGCATTTGAAGATATGATGTTCACGTGGGGTTTTGTCTACCATTGTCAAGATTGTAATATTAAAAATCATACTGGTCACTGGTAATTTAATTTATTCTGAGGCAATTGGCTTTCAGAAGCAAGGGTTGTGATTGGACCAATGAGTGTAGGTCCGAACAAGATATTCAAGGTATTTTCTTACCAGCAAAAAGTATGAGTACCATTTCTCATGTTTGTCTGGTGACAAGGTCTCATGTGCCCTACACCATAAAGTAAATACAAAGGAACAGTTGAATCTGGCCTTCAGTTCTTCTGCAAGGCAAAACCATGAGAGACAGTTCATGTCTCCTTCACCTTTGGGTCTCTAGGCCTTTGCTATCTAGTGTGACAGCCACTGAAAAGATAGTCTGAATACATTTAAAGAATGAAAATACTTAGAACAACATAAAGACAAATAGTTTAAAAATGGGCAAAAGACTCAAACACATATTTCTCCAAAGAAGACACACACAAGCAAAGATACCCAATATCATCAGTCAATAAAGATACACAATTCAAGCTATGATGACATTATTTCATGCTCACAGGATTAACTGAAGCTTATAAAACAAAACATTGTTTTATTTTATGTGTATAAGTGTTTTACCTACCTATGTGCTTTTGTACCATGTGCATGCCTGGTGCCCTCGGAGGCCAGAAGAGATTACTGGATCCCCTACAACTAGAGTTGCAGGTAGTTGTGACCCACCATGTGAATGTGGGAATCAAACCCATCATCTGGAAGAAAAGCTGGTGCTCTTAACTGCTAAGCCATCTCTCACTAGCTTTTTAATAGAAAATTAAGAGTTGATGAGGGAACTTGGAATCCTCATAAATTTGTGGTAAAAATGTAGAATGGTGTAGCTACTATGGAAGACAGTTTTTTGGGGGGGGGTCTTCGAAAGTTAAACATAGACTTAGTTAATAACCCAACAATTCTATTTGTAAATGTAGGATTTAAAGAATGAAGAAAAGTATTCATGGACTGAACAGATGGCTCAGAAATTCAGAACATGCACTTGCATAGCTAGCTAAAGAGGATAGACTTCAGCCATGATGTCATTTATACATATCTCCCTAGTATGCAAGTCAAGCCTTCAAGGGGTGGATTTATGGCCATGTAAACATCATCAGGACCTACCATTTTTTGCCCCAAATGGCAAGAAAGGCATATGGGAGGTCAAGGTGAGGGCACATTCAGGTCAGCTTGACTCCTGTGACTACAAGAAGTCTCACCAGTGTTGTCCAGAAGCTCCATGATTGAGGACTCTGAGGGCCACTGTATGACCCCTTTCCACAAGTCCTTTAGGATTTATGCTCTGCTGTGGGTAGGCCTAAGGGACATTGGGACATAGGCTGAAGAGAGTGATGGGAGTTCTACTGATAGTTCCAGTATCTGAGAATTAAGTGGTGAGTGTGTGTGTGTGTGTGTGTGTGTGTGAGTGTGTGTGAGTGAGTGTGTGTGTGTATGAGTGTGTGTGTGTGTGTGTGTGTGTGTGTAGGGGGGTGCTTATCACCTCTTTTCTCTATAAGGACCATGAGCAGGAACTCCAGAGGAGTATCCTTTAGCTCACCCATTCTGGTGGGGGTCCTCAAAACTAGGGGTGAATAGTAAGAAGAAAACATGTTGCTGTGGGTAGCTGTGCCCTGCCCCCAGCTTATGGAGCACCCATGTACAAAGTTTGTTCTGTCACTGTTCTTGGTGGGACAGCACCCCAAACCCAAATCAAGTCTCTTGTGCAGAATTCCCAACAGATGCTAACAAACCAGGCCTGATGCCCTGAGGCTTGTATATCAGAAGCAAGGGAAAGGCCAGACAGCATCCAACACCATGGGTGTGCACAGAAATAGGAAGGATCTTGTATTTTCTCTAGTCCATGCTCCTGTCTCCATCTTAGAGTAGCAGGTACTAGCTCCCTCCTCCCTAGAAAACATTTCCCACTGGATATTGCATACCTGATGATCTTAATCGTCTTCCCTACCTGCAGTCTTCATCAACCCCATTGTCTATACGCAATCCAAGCTTTACATCCACAAACATCAGCAAAGAGTTATTTGAGATTATTTCACCCATGGCTACACCAATGTGCTCAGTTGTGGTTTGTACCCCAATGTCTCATGTGATGGAGACTTGTTTTTCATCATGAAAGGTGGTAAGATCTCCCAGAGTAGGTCTCATGGATGGTGGTAAGTCACCACTGTCATTTGAAAGGATTAATAGAATTTTCTCAGAACCTGGTTAGTTTTCAGTGCTCTGGCTTCCCTCTCAGAATTCCCATTTCTACCCTGCATGATTACATCCTTTATCTAAGAAAGACTTTACCAAAACCAATACCAGTGTCATATTTATCCATTCAGAGTAGTGAGCTGAACATGCCTTTACTTATAAAGTTCCCAGCCTCATGAATTTTGTTATAGCAACAGAGAAGACAATGGTCACACAAGATCACCCTACTCTTATTATCTATGTTCTCAATCATTCCCTGGGCTCTGTGGACTCGAAGGCCTTCAGTAGTCACTGATAACACTTGTAAGTGAAGAGATGAGCTGGAGCAAGACCTTTTTAAACATTTTACTTTCACTTGCCCAACACTTCATACTCAGATCTACCCGTGGCATGTATGCTTTGATATGTGAATTCAATGAACACATTTCTGAGCAGCTGCCTGTGAAGATTGGATATTCTCTCTCTGTAGTTGGACATGAACTATTAACTGCTTCAAATGTGATTAGTATGAACAGTTGTTTGTTATAGGAATTTTGTGTATAGTCTAAATAGTGGATTATTTTTCATATAAATAATTTACTAATATTTCCCCCACCCAGGGAATTTTTCTTTACGGTAGAACAATTTAAGCTGTGATGAAATGCAGTCTATTGTTATTGTTTGTGCATTTGGCATCATAGTTAAGAATGTATTACCAAGTTCAAGCCCATGAAGATTTCCCTCTATTTCATTCTGAGACTTTTATGGTTCTTATATCTAGGTCTCTAGCTCCCCCCCTTTTAAGGTAGGGGTCCAGTATTACTCTTTAGCACGAAAATGCACAGTTATTCAATTTCACATTTGTTGAAAAAATTATTCACATCCAGAATGAATTATTTTGGCACCTTAAGAAAAAGAAATTTGGAAATAGTGATATAACTCAATGGCTAAAGGCACCTACCTCCAGACCTTGTGAGCTGAGTTCAGTACTTGGGATCAATACAGTAGAAGGAGAGAACTGACTTGTAAGGAGAGGTTCTGATACTAAGGTCTAGTTCCCTAATTGGTTCTTGGTTTGTCAATAAAGAAGTTTGGGAGCCAATTGCTGAGCAGAAGGTACAGGTGGGACTTTCAGGTCCCAAGAGAGGAAGGAGAGAAGGGGCTTTTCTGCCATGCTTTTGAATGAGAAGCATGCAACAATGACGTAAGATCTCAGAGCAGCTAGGGCCTGAGGCCTCCACTTCAGGCAGATGGCCAAAATTGTTGACAGGGGGTAGCTGATACAAGCCACTACATTTAGGGCAGAGGGAGAAATTGAGATAATAATTTGGTAAGCACATGCATTTCCAAGTGGCTCAGCAATTGTGTCACAGAAGGCAAGCTATAAAGTGACTTTTATCTTCTGATTCAGGGGTCTCAGGAGTGGGCCGGTAGAGTAAAGCTAAAGGCAGATTCAAAAGGAAGGTGGGCTAGGGATGGTTGAGAGTGATTCCAGAGCTAAGTCAGATGGAACAAAAGGGAGCTGGGAGGGGCCAGAGTACAGGCTGAGGTCACAGGCAAAGGTGTGTATTCTTAAAACTACATGAAACACTGACTTCTCCCTCCAAGTTGTCCGCTAACCTCTACATATGTTCTGTTATATGTGTATTCCTCACTACATAAGTTAAAAATCATTTGGCCATAGATGCATAGATTTATTTCTAGTCCACTGATCACAAATTTTGAAATTAAGTCATGGGAGTCTTCCAACTTTGATTTGCCTTGAGACTTTTTTGCTGCATAGGGTCATTTGAGTTTGCTATACATTTAAGGTGCTTTTTTTTTTTATTTCTTCGGTTAAAGTTTGGATTTTTGACAGATCACATAGGGAGTCACGAAGTGACATCTTTCCATCCATTGTCTCAGTTACCTCAGTCTTCTTTCCTTTCTCTCAGTAGTGTTGACAGCTTTGAAATAGTTCAGTCGTTGAATCATTTTCTTGTTGGCTACATTTATCACTAGGATTTGATTCTCTTGATGCTAGTGTAAGTAGAATTATTTGCTTTAATTTTCTTATCAGTTGTAATTTTAAGAAATTAGGCAAATATGTGTTGACCTTTTGTTTTATAGTATGATAGTGAATAGAAATGACAAGAATAGCCATCCTTCCTCATGTTATTACTAATGTAAGTGAGAAACCTCTCAGTCTTTCACTAATGAAAATGATGTTGCCTATCATCAGAGAACAGAAAGCTTGTATTTGTACACTGTTGAGTGTTTTATCATGAAAGGGTGTTTTTTGTTTGATTGGTTTGGGTTTTGGGTTCTTGAGATAGGATATCAGTTTGTAGTACAAATTATCCTAGAGCTCACCTTATAGCCCAGGCTGGCCTCAAACCTACAGTGGTCTTCCTGTCTTAGCTTCCTAAGTGCTAGGATCCCAGGTATGAACCACCATGTCAGACTTGTGTTGATTCCACTTATGTTTACCCTCCCTTGTGTTTTTTTTTTTTTAATAAAACCCCACTTGCTGTTCATGGCATGTAACTCCTTTAATATACAATTGGATTTAATTGACTAGCATTCTCTTGACTACCTGTGCATACATCTTCAGAAGAGATACTGACCTGTAATTTCCTTGTGATATCTCTAGCTTTGAGTTGTGGAACTCTCTGAGCACAACACCACTGTTGCCAACTTGAAAGCAGATTAGCTGTGATTACCTTTGTAAATGCTTCCCCTCTTGACTGGGTCCATTAACATTCATTTGTGGGAGGTAGAGGAGAGGCCATGGGTATACTTACAAAGCTCTTCCCCTCTAGGTGGATATATGGGCAGTTAACAGTAGCTGGGTGGGGAGGAACTCTTCTTTTGTGTTACAGCTATCCATAAGTGGCTCATGCTTGTCAGTAACCCTGAAGTGGATAAAATTCTTCCTTTGGTCTGTCATTAATGCTGTATGTGGAATAAACAAACATTTGTTTTTGTCTCCACAGGAGAAGTAATACAATGTGTTGATATTAAGGCGATATGAGACTTGTGCCATGAGGTTTCAGGGTTCTTGCCTGTGTTTCAGAATAGCTTGGGGATT
>NC_034602.1:1552709-1579272 GCF_900095145.1 Mus pahari | reverse complement strand
CTCTCTCTCTCTCTCTCTCTCTCTCTCTCTCTCTCTCTCTCTCTCTCTCTCTCTCTCTCTCTCTCTCTCTCTCTGCCTTGTGTAGCCTAGGCTAAACTTCAACCTCTGCCCCTCCAGCCCCCACCTCTTGAGAGCTGGGATTGCATGTGTGTATCTCCACAACTGATTTACATAGGGAATTGAACCCAGGGCTTCTTGCATGCTACTTAACTACATCCCCAGTTTGATTCTTAGTTATATAAATCCACAAATTTTGAAAATATATGGCCAAATTTTCTAACTATGAAAAAAGATAAATTCACTCAAAGGTAAATAGATTTAAAAAAAAGTGCAATCAACTTTCACTTATATGTCACTAAGACGTGCAGCTGTCAGACTCTACCACACTCTTTCGTAGTGTTTCTTTCCTTTTCCCGTGTTACCTAACCGTGTGTGGGGCCATGCCTGTCTGTGTAGAGAAGGTATTTTTTTTAAAGCACAGATGACAAACACGTGTATGTGAAGCTAATGGCTGACTGTCATGAGATATTCTGTGCCATTCAGGAGAATTTCCATCTCTTATTCAAGATTAGGTTCCCACTCAAGGTTCTGCTGAAGCAAGATTTTCAGCCAACTGGAGGCACCTGGGAGCTTTAAAATATATTAGTGTCTGGGTCCTACCCCAGAGGTTCTTATTTTATTGGTCTGGAATATGGTCTGGGCATCAGGAGTTTTAAAAAGCTTACTCTAATATATAGCCAAGATTGAGAACTTCTGCTCTAAAATATGAGTCCATTTTTTTCTATTTTTCCATTTGTAATGCATTCCTGAGTAGTTCTTAGGGAAAAAAAGTCCCTAAGAACATCTGCTGTGAGCCATAACTGTCTACTTTCGTGGGTATTTACAAATAATGAATTTAAAGATAACGTTAAACTAAAGCCAGAAATAAGTCCCAGAGTTATGTCTAAAATCAGTTGAGTTATTGTCAGTCTTTTGTGAAAGAGATCTGATCCAGAAGATGGAGTGTAGCCAGGTGTGAGGAATGAAAGCTTAGTCAGCTAGGAAGACTTTCAAGTTTCTTGGGGCTTCTGTTCAAAGCAGTGCTCTGGGGGTTGCCTGTGCATTAGGAGCACCTGAAACAGCATATTTACTCATGCCTTACCTCAGCATTCTCATTTGATTTGCCTAAGCCAAACATCTTCCTTCCTTCCTTCCTTCCTTTCTTTCTTTCTTTCTCTCTCTCTCTCTCTCTCTCTCTCTCTCTCTCTCTCTCTCTCTTTCTTTCTCTTTCTTTCTTTCTTCATTCATTCAGCTTACACCGTGATTGCAGCCCCCCTCCCACCTCCTTCTCCTCTGAGGAGTGGGAGGCCTCCTCTGGGTACCAACTCACCCAGGGACTTCAAGTCCCATCAGGACTTAGCACATCATCTCTCACTGAGGCCAGACAAGGCAGCTCAGCTAGGGGAAAGGGATCCAAAGGTAGGCAACAGAGTTCAAGTCAGAGACATCCCCTGCTTCAATTGTTGGGGAACCCACATGAAGACCAGTTTCATACATGTGGGAGGCCTAGGTCCAATCCATTCCTATTCATGCTCTTTGGTTGGTGGTTCAGCCTCTGTGAGCACCCAAAGGCCCAAGTTAGTTGGCTCTGTAGATCTTCTTCATACCTTCTGCTCCCTTAATCCCTCACCCCAACCTCACACCCAAGTCTTTGGAAAGACTCCCTGAGCTCTGCCTAATGTTTGGCTGTAAACCAAACATCCTTAAACTTTAATGAAAATCTAAACCACCCAGAGGGCTTTTAAAATACAATTGCTGGCCACATCCTCAAAATATCTACAGTAGGTCTGAGGTGAGTTCAAAATATTTGCATTTTTAGAAAATTGTTGGATAATGCTGTTGGTATGTGGACTATATTTGAGAGTACCTGGCTTAGCACAAGATCCAAACATTAGTTTGTTGGGGAAAAATATGTAAAGGTGTCGTGGTTTGATTAGGAATGACCCCCATAGACTCATATATTTGAATGCTTGGCCCATAGAGAGTAGCACTATTAGGAGATGGGGCCTTGTTGGAGGAAGTGTGTCACTGGGGGGTGGGCTTTGAGGTCTCAGAAGCTCAAGCTAGGCCCAATAGCTCACAGTCCTTCCTACTACCTGAGGATCAAGATGTAGAACTCTCAGCTCCTTCTCTACTACCATGTGTGCCTACATGCCACCATTTCCTGCCATGAAGATAATGGACTAAACCTCTGAACTATAAGCCAGCCCCAATTAAGTATTTTTCTTTATAAGAGTTGCCGTGGTCATGGTGTCTCTTAACAGAAATAAAACCCAAAGTAACGTGCCAGGTAACTTCAATATATATCAGGAAAGGTTACTGCTCTAGAACTTTCTAATGAAAGGGTAGTACAGAAACTATAGAAAACCTGGTCCTTTTGAGTCAGGGTACTTCAGAGC
Source organism: Mus pahari (assembly GCF_900095145.1). Taxonomy (NCBI): domain Eukaryota; kingdom Metazoa; phylum Chordata; class Mammalia; order Rodentia; family Muridae; genus Mus; species Mus pahari. The sequence goes on along the minus strand of NC_034602.1, from coordinate 1,576,834 downwards.
ATGAGCAATTTCAGACAGTCCTGAACACAGTCAGTGAAGTCAAACTCTGTGACGGGGAAAAGCAGTTGGCTTTAACTCCTGAATTTTATCAGCAGAAGAGACACAGCTGAAGAATGGTTTTCCCCTCTCAAACTCTCTCAGATCATTGAAGCAGCTCTCATAACACATATATACACATGTAAATAACAGTGCTTGTATGGTATACTGAGGCACAAGGAGAAGGCTGCTAAGGCTGGTAACTAGCAGAGATGAGCAGCTAATTCTTCTGAGGACAAAAGGCAGTCAAAACCACAATATCAAGAATGAATCAAGTGTAGTGCTTTAAGGAACTGATGCTGACAAAGTCCTTGTCTGCTTCATTCAGATGGAGCCTACTGTGACACAAGATTTTCAAAGACAATATCCCAAAGAAGCCATTGTTACCTTAATATATTGTAGGTGGTTTGCTTCAGCATTTTAAATTGTGAATTCATCCCTAATAAATTAACTCTGTAATACAGTTGTTTACTGCCACAGTAGCAGTGACAGAAGGACACATCCTGGGACAATTTGGGAACAACTCTGGTCTTCAAGTCACTGGTATTTCAGTGGTACTTCAAGCTTCATCGTCACCCATGTGACTTTGAGGGCTACCACTTCCACCCACCTTTCCCTCCCCATGCCCATGCCAGGCTTGGCTTTGGCCATTTTCTCAACTGCCCATAAGCCACAGTACCTCTTACCTCCTGTCTTAAAAGGCCATTTTTCCTCAGCCTTATGTAAATGGGACACAGGCCTATACAATACAACATCCTTTTCCCCACTCTTTTGTGTACAACTCTTTAACTCCCCATTGGGTCTTTATGTTCTACTCTGCAGGCTAATCCAACGATTGTAGAAACATGCCATGTTAGATAAAAAGAACAGAAATGTGGTTTGTCTGATGGAAGTAAAATTACCTTTCTACTCTTTTCAACCACCAAAGCGAGAGGCTGAGAGTTATGATTGTGGCAGTGCACAGCAGTGGGACCATGGCTGACAAGACGCAGTCACTGCACAGCAGTGGGACCATGGCTGACAAGANTGCACAGCAGTGGGACCATGGCTGACAAGACGCAGTCACTGCACAGCAGTGGGACCATGGCTGACAAGAAGGAGTCACTGCACAGCAGTGGGACCATGGCTGACAAGAAGGAGTCACTGCACAGCAGTGGGACCATGGCTGACAAGAAAATGACAGTGTGTGGGCTTAAATTTTCCTCAACCCTAATTTTAAGAACAGTTCTTAAATGCATTAACATCCCTCCTCACCCACTACCCACCAGAGGTAGTAGAAAAGAAAGATTACTAGGATACAGGGAAGTGGACCTGTTTTAGAAACAGTTCCTTGGGGTGATTCCAATCTTTGTTGTCAGGAAATCAGCAGTTTAGTTCACAGGAATCAGCAGTGACAGTTCAATCCACTCTCAAATATGTCACAAAAACACCAGCAGTCCAGTTCATAGTGTTGGAATAGCAAACATGAATCAGCAGTGGTGGCACGACCTAGCAGAGAGAGGCAGGCTGAATCAGCACGAGTCAGCATGAGGAATCATGACCACCAGGGATACCAGGAGAAGTTCTTAGCTGTGCTTCTCTCAATGAAGTGAAGATCAGTGAAGATGAGAGACCAAGAAGCATTACAAAGCTATGCAAGCAAGCCCTCATCACTGTCCAGTGACTCCTATTTATACTCTCTTCAAACATCACATGCCCTCCCACAGGTCTGGCCTCACCACATGAGTCTGTCTTAGCAAAACTCCATGTGAGTCTGGATCAGCTTACATTACTCTGCCAATCTGCGTGAGTCCTTGAAATCAGCAAGAAAGTGGCCAGAAGACTACCAGAAGTCCTACCTTTGGAGTCCCAACAAATGTAACGCAAAGTAAGTTGACCCAATACATGTGTGTAGTTATCAAAGAATCCTTCATCACTCATTCTTTCAAGTGCTGGCTTTAGCAAAACATCCTTTCACCAATGTCTGTTTCAGCAGAACACTCCTTTATGTGCTTGCCCCAGCAAAACACCATCTGACACAACTGTCTTTCCAAAGAACCCATAAGTTTCCACTTCAACAGTGCATTGCAGTGTTGTAGAAGTTAGGTCTGGTTCTTCCTTCCAGCCCCATGCTCCCAGAAATAAGACTCAGACTCAAAATACATTTACAAATACCTTGGCCACATAGCTAGACTCTTCTCTGACTAGATCATAACTTATTATGACCCATTTATTTTAATTTACATTCTGCCATGTGGCCAGTTACCACAAGTCAGTCTTGCCACATCTCGGACAAATCTCCCACGCCTCACTCTATCCCAGAATGTCCTACCTTATAGTCTATAAAGAACCTTTCTTAAAGACCATAGGGTTTTTTTTTTTTACTTTACTATATTTTTTATTAGATGTTTTCTTCATTTACATTTCAAATGCTATCCCCAAATTCCCCTATACCCTTCCACCACCCTGCTCCCCAACCCACCCACTCCTGCTTCTTGGCCCTGCCATTCCCCTGTACTGGGGCATTTGATCTTTGCAAGACTAAGGGCCTCTCCCATTGATGGCCAACTAGGTCATCCTCTGCTACATATGCAACTAAAGACACAGCTCTGGGGGGTACTGGTTAGTTCATATTTTTGTTCCTCCTATAGGGTTGCAGACCCCTTTAGCTCCTTGGGTACTTTCTCTAGCTACTTCATAGGTTTTTAAAAAATTGATCCATACAATATACAAGATATTCTCTCTATACAACGTGATGATTGCTAACCAAAAAAAGTGCAGTGTATATAGCAGGGTGACAAAAGCCAACCATAATTTACTTTGCATTCCAAAACAGCTGAGAGAAAAAAACTGGTAATGCTTTCAGGACAAGAATGAAAAACATTCAAGGTGATGGATACACTAATTGTCTTGATTCTATCATTATATATCACATAATATGTGTCAGATATCAACTACTTATATAGCCTTGAAAAATAGAATAAAAATTATGTTATCAATATGATTTATTACAGTGAAAACTAGTGTCAGGCCTAAATTTTCTATACATCTATACATATATTAGTGAAAAGGCCAATTGAGAGCAGCCAGGCAGCAGCTGCCATAGACTTGATAAATTCAACAGTGCCTGTTCCTGATGCTTTATTGTACACTTTTCAGTGAAGACTGTCTTGGAGGTTGACGCAACCTTATACTGACAGAGGACAAATTGGTCTTCCAATCAGTTCAAGAGAAATAATTCTGTATGGAGAAGGCCAACCAAAGTAAGCAAGCAAGGCATGGGTGCTGATGGAGAGTTGATTTTGCTGCTAGTCTGTCATGGTCTTAGGCTCTGTTTATGTAGACTGTAAGAGCTTGCACTATAGAACTCAACCATTTCACTGTGAAAATATACAGGGACAAATAGTGCCATCTGACATTGTACTAGTGCCATGGAGGGTATCCTACTGACAAGGGTCCTACAGCTGTTAACTATTCATCCTATCTTGAGTGTGAACTCCTGATCAGCAGGGTCAAAATGTTAGATATTTGTCACTGTGGATTCATTTACTACATACACCCACAGACTACATACATACACACAGATATACATACACACATAGATACACAGGCCACAGACACACATGCACACAGACCCCCTTCCCCCCACACACACACATACTCACAGACTCTTAGCACATTTTCAAGCAAACCCTAGGTAAATATTTAGCTAAAGATACTTTATCATATACTTTTTTGTTGTTGCCAGGGTATTTTTATCTCCTGAATGCAGAAATGAGATTGACTTTAAAAACTGGTGCATTACTCAGAAATGGGCAAAGTGTCTTTCTATTACTTAAAGAGCAGAAAATCTCACTCAGTCATTTATGCCAAGAATGCAATTAAGCATTTCAAATTCTTGGGGATAAGAGGGAAAAGGCTTTAGCCATATGTACACTAAAGCCGGGGATTCGGGAACTGTGAATCTCTCACCTCCTTTTCCCCCCTCCCCTTCCTTCTCTGTGTCTGTCTATCTCCCTCACACGTCTGTTTATTTCCATGCACTGGTGTGATTCTCTTCTGTGATACACCTTTTGACAAAATATGCAAACTCCTCCAACTTTATGTCCTCTTAGTCCCATCAGGTCCCAGAGCCTAGGAATCCCCTTCAAGAACCTGCTTTAGGAAGATGTGAATGATCTGTTTGTGTCACTTACTGAGCAAGCTTCCCGGCAAAGAGTTCTATCCAACTCCAGGTCACTTAATTTGTATTTTTTCCACGATAGAGAACTATTATAAGAATCAGGATAAGAAGCTTGCTTCCGCAGCACATATACTAATTGGATACAGAAATTAGTGGGATCTTTGCATGAATGGCATGTGTCTTTATGAGTATTCCCCAGTTTGTTTGCTTATTTGAGACTGGGTTTTGCCCACTGGTCTGAAATATTGAACATAACCCAGGGAAGCCTCTCACTTGGGATCCTCTGTCCTCAGCCTCTTTTGGCCTGATTTTTACAGACATTCATCACCATATCTAGGCACATTACCTATTGTTTGTTTGTATATTAAGTGTTTATTTTATTCTTTTTAAACTATGAGGCTGTGGGTTTCTTCATTAATTTCACAATGTATATGTCACACCAGAAAGGTATATAACTTAAGTATATGTAATTTTAATTTGTCACTTATACAGCCCCAAATGAAATAACAGGACTGACTCAGAAGATGATTGTTTGCAACACACACATAAGCAGGGATCCACAGTATAATGGCTAAAGCAACTCCATTTTATACTAGGCATCCATCTTGGTACCTTCTAGTCATTTGTCTCTGAGTCTAATCCCTGGAAAATAAGTTCCAAGTTACCCTGACTCAGTGACCCACCCAAAACGTACAGCTGTGACTACTTGTTTTGCTATGAGTAACTGCTTTTTTTGCGTCTGTAACTTGCTTACTCAGATACCCAAAGATTGTTTTGTGCTGCCTTAACCACTTAATTTGGCAGAACAGAACCGTTTTTGCTTGTTTGCATAAAATTGAAGGCCTTTCTGTGATTTTTCTCCTTTAAAAGTCTTTCTCTCATCTGCTTCTCACAGCAACCTCAAGTTTGGCTCAGAGACTGTTCATCCTGCTAGGAGCTAATCTATAAGTCTTTTAGTTTTAATTGGATTGGGTCTATGGGCTTTTTCTAGGGGGTCACAAACTCTATAATACCCGCACCCATGCAAAAACCAAGAGATGTTACATTAGACCTATAGTGTCATTGTGGAGTGGCTGGAGACAAGTCCTTCACTAGAGTTTGATGACCAAGTCTTGACAAATATAGGCAGACTTCAGATTCATCCAGGTTCAGGGAGAGACCTTGTCTAAAAAAATAAAATTGACACAATAGAGGATGACAGCCCTCAACATGTCTGTATATGTACACACACACACACACACACACACACACACACAGAGGAGAGAGAGAAAAAGAGAGAGAGAGAGAGAGAGAGAGAGAGAGAGAGAGAGAGAGAGAGAGAAGATAAAGAATGAATAGTACCACCACCTTCTCCCAAGCTACAGTTGCCACACCTCTACAGCCCCTCATGTTCTCCTTGCAATGTCTTTCCATACTTAGGGTCTTCACCTTATGTGCATTAAGCTAAATGTTATGAAAGTTATGAAAGGTGAGAAATATTGAAACTTTCTATATATCTTAAGTGAAAATTTAAAATTTAGTTATTTGGTTTTAGTTAATGTCTGTGATTTTAGAATGAAAGTCAGAGCCTTGTTCATGTGCTGATGTGCTTTACCACCGAGCCTCTCACCCAGCCCTGACACCTTGATTTTGGCCTTCTGCCCTGCTTTCTGTGTTTTAGGGTGCTGTATCCTGTAAACATTGGTCTGTATCATGTTTTGTAGTAGATAGAACCATGGAGAACACGTAGCATAAGAACTTTCTGTATTTCTTTTTAAGTGATTGGTTATTTATTTATTTATTTATTTCATTTGTTTTTTCCAGGCAAGGTTTCTCTGTATAGCTCTGGCTTTCCTGGAACTTGCTCTATAGACCAGGCTGGCCCTGCCTCCCAAGTGCTGGGATTAAAGGTGTATACCACCACTGCCCAGTCCCTTCAGTAGTTATGATGAGCAGATGTGGGTTGACCGAAAAGAGGTGTAAGTGAATTTCACTAACAAAGTTAATTTCCTAATTTAGTGCAATCATTTGAATTTGAAAGTATAAAAACAGCTGATTTACATACTTATCTCTGTGTACAGGACAGGAACTCAAGAGTTTTCCAGGTGAAAAATGTTCCTAATGAATTTATCTCTAGCTGTAGACAATAACTGATTTAACAAACGCCATATGCAATATTTAGCTCTCAAGGAGACATATGGCCTAGTTGGACCACATCAGACTCAGTGTGCCTACTGTAGGGTATAGTGAACAGATTGTCACTAATAGCCACCTCCACGTAGTGTCTGTCAGACATGCAGTGCCAGGCCAGGTACTGACCACACTCAATATGGACATCATTTTTCTCGACTATTTTCAGCTAGCAAGAAGCTTCAAAGAGGAACAAAGTGAACAGATTGCAAAGACACCATCAGACAATAATAAATTATGGTTTATCTGACCAATAGTGTGGTGATGGTGCTAATTTAAAAAATGGACAGTTGCAATTTTAACTGCCCATCACTATATTACTTACTTTTCTCTTGCTGTGATAAAACCCATGAACAAGGCCACTTAAGGAAGAAAGAATTTATATTGACCTACAGTTTTATAAGTTTAGGGTCTATAATAGCAGGGACAGCATGACAGAGGCAGCAGGTATGGTGGCTGAAGCTAGAAACTGAGAGCTGAAAGCTTGTGTCTCAACTACAGCATGAAGCAGTGAGAAGAAATTGGAAATGGCGTGTCTTTAAACTCCTTAAGTCCACCACAGTGAAGTACTTCCTCCAGCAAGGCCATACCTCCCAAACCTCCCCCTAAATGGTACCAAGTATTCCAATATGTGAGCTGACAGGACCATCTCACCCACGCCACATGACAGGCACACAATAGTGTTTCACTAGTATCTTCTAGGATAAATTTTTATTACTGAATATATTCTGACAAGGAGGAAATACATCATTATTCTTATGTTACATTATTCTATGTATTTGGTATACATGCACACATTTAAGCAAAACACTTCTACACGTGAAGTAAAAATAAATACAACTTTTAGAAAATAGTCTAAGACCTTGAGGTTAGAGCTGGTAGAGGCATTTTATATGTATTTGATATCAGACAGAAATGTCTGGTGTATCTAATGTGACTCCTAATTTGGAATAACTTTAAAACTGATAACTTGTCTTTTGGGGTTCCATTCAGTGTTTATCTTTTGCCTGTTGCTTTTTTTTTGGTACATTTTGTAGTAATAAGTATAACCTGATATTAGGACTTATGAGTCTTTTTGATAAGTTGTCAAAATTTAGGTGGTCATGTCACTCAAGCTGCACAGGAAAATTTTCTAAGCACACATGACTATTTTGGATGGATGCATACATTTGAATCTGGTGATAAAAGACAATTTTTGGTTGTTGTAGCTATGTAAAAGGTATGTTGTGTTCATTATATTATTATGTGAAGTGTTCTGAAGACTTGAAAGTTTTCAAGATATAAATCTGTAGAAAATTATTGGATACGGGCATGAGGCAACAGTGAACAGAGCCAAGAGAATAATTACTAGGTCAGTTTCCTGTGGTGATTCTGTGTCAGTTGTGCCAAGACTAATATTCTTAGGTCAGGCTGCCAAATGCAGTCAGGACAATGAGAAGCACTTTAATTCAGAGCTGATTGATGTGACAGCAAAGTAAGGTAGATGGTCGAACAAGATAAAGACAGAGATGCTCAAAATGATGCCTAGGAGGAAGAGAGGCTGGCACACCAGAGTCACTACAGGTGTGTCTGGAAACAAGTAACAAGGAGACATGGACAATGACATTTACTGTGTGTCACTTTCCTCTGCATGGATTAGTAGGTCACACCAAGTAGCTAACAGTGTTACGTCTGCAATAAAACTGCCTGGGGCCAAATTTTAGCTCTAGGACCTAACGATTAGCTCAGTTACTTAACTTAGTGTGTCTCAGTTTCTTTACACAGGAATGAAGATAAATTGTCACTTCCAGCTACGGATTGTCAGTTGTAATGAACATACATAGTGCTCAAAACCTTCATTTTCTGTCTTTTATTTTAATCTCTCTCTCCTCTCTCTCTCTCTCTCTCTCTCTCTCTCTCTCTCTCTCTCTCTCTCTCTCTCTCTCTGTGTGTGTGTGTGGTGTGGTGTGTATGTTTGTGTGTTTTTGTGCAAACACACAAAATGCAGTGAGTGCGGATACCCATAGAGTCCTGAAGAGATTCTTGGATCCCTAGGAGCTAGAGTTAAAAACAGTATTGAGCTGACCAGGCCCTCTGCAAAAAGTTACATGTTCTTAACTCCTGAACCATCTCTTCAGTCCTCTAAATACAATTTTCCAAGAGGCTTTTAGAAATTAATTAATTAAAGGTCCTTGAAGAAATGAAAAATTACAGAGCTAACAGAGAAGGAACATCACACCTTGTCATTTCTAAAATCAAGCACTCAATCTCATAGGAGCATGTAGAAAGAACACGGGATCTGTGATAATTCAAATAATGTATATCCCTCATATAGGCACATGTATTTGAAAATTTGGATCCAGTTGATGGTGCCATTTGGGGAGGCTGTATAACTCTTAGAACATGAAACTTACTGGAGAAAACACCCTACACACTGGAGTGGGTTTGGAAATTCTGTAGCCTCATCTCACTTCCAATTTGCTCTCTTCTTCCTGCATGAGGAAGGGGTAGTGACCTGCAGGCTTCCTGCTGGGACATCACCTCCAGTCACTTAGCTGAGGAGGCTCTTCTTGGTGTCTCTATGGCCCCAGTCACTACTAATTCTTTCCCTTCTGAGAAGATCCTTTAACACTATATAAAAATCCTATTTCTCCACTACGGTGGAGAATCTGCCAAAAGATTAGAGCTGGTTTTAATCATGAAGGAAAGTCAGGCAAAGGCCAAATGAAGGCCTTCCTACAGAATCGGTGGCAAGTGCTATGCCAGTGCACTAGGCTATGAAAGACAAAGAAAGAAGCCACCCTGGATCAAAATGCCTTCAGAGACAAGTCAGCAAATGTGCTATGTGGCTACGTGGCTATTCTGGCCAGCAGACAAGATGGCACAGTAAGATAGTTGACAAAATGCAAATGATGTCTTTAGGTTAGTTGACTATGACTTTTCCTATTTCTCAGACTGTTTCACTGTGCATCTTCTGTGACAAGACCAAGATGAAAAGATGAGCCATTAGCATCTGGCACTGTGGTTCCTACATGAAAATAGTGGCTGGCGAGTCCTGAACCTACACTTTGGCAGCCACAGTCAAGTCTTCCACCAGAAGAATGAAGGACCTGAAAGACCAGAAGAAGCACTACTGTTTGAGGCTTGTCTAGCATTCAATAAGTGGATTAATTTACACAATAACAATACAACAACAAAAACTGGGGTTGTATTACTGAGTCTTTTTTGTCTCTACTTAAAAATAGAGGTAGGCTCTTTTTTCCATGTTGGCTCATTGCACAATGGCCCTGTTTGCTTCCTCTCCATTAAGCTGGGCTCCAGATAGTCTGTATCTTTGCTGTACTTCTTCATGCTTGGTCAAAGAAAATCAGACCACACATGGACTCGTGACCCAAATGTCCATGTCAAATTCTTCCTACCAGAAACTTGAAATTGGAACTATACTTACTGAGAGTAAACTGTTCTCCTCAGTGAAGGAAAGTTAAAACTAGAAATTAACATGATCCCTGCCTGAGGTACTTGTGTTGAAATCCCACAGACACTTCATTTCTCTCCAGTGCTGGGAGAATAGTGAACCCAAAGGCTTCCTGTTCATTAGGCAAGATCTATATTACAGTGTACTTTAAACATATTTGAGTTTGCTGTCCGTGAACTAAATGCCACCAGAGAAGCAGCAAGTGCAGGAATCAGTTGCAAAGCCTTACCTTCAGAGCTAGAAGGGATAAAGGTGCTCATGACTCTGAGAAGTTGAGAACTTGGAAGGCTCCAGTCCCAGCATTATGAAGCTGGGTGTGAAGCAGAGGAACAGCATGTAGTTCCAGCTCCACCAGATCAGGTCACTTTCTGATACTTGCAGACAAGGTTCTAACTAACAAAACAGATATTTTGTGAAAATTTGGCATAGTAATATATCTGGATTATTTTAAGTGGATGTATAGATATGGAAGCAATGTACTGCAACAACTCATAGGGCTCTGCTCTTAAATCTTTAGATATTCTTCAGTTTGTTTTATGTACAAGACTACATTGCCTGGAGCATTCTTCTATATTCTTCTTTGTATCTCTGTGCTGTAGCCACCAGCGGCCACTGGTTACTGGGTTCCTTAAAAGAAAGCTGGGGATGGATGGGAAGGATGGTGAGAGAAATAACGAGCCAAGACACAGTTCTCTGATCAAGGCTCAAATTTTAATGTACGGCACTGAATATATATGAGAAAACCCAAGGACCCATCCCTTTGTTTCAGCATTCTCAAACCTTTGTTGTTGTTGTTTTGTTTTTTGTTTTTTTGGTGTTTTTTTTTTTTTTTGAGACAGGGTTTCTCTGTGTAACCCTGGCTGTACTGGAACTCACTCTGTAGACCAGGCTGGCCTTGAACTCAGAAATCTGCCTGCCTCTGCATCTCAAGTGCTGGATTAAAGGTGTGCACCACCACTGCCCGGCCTCAAAACTTCTAGATCAAAAAAAAAAAAAAAATGCACACTTGAAAACAAAACTCCATAGAATGGAAAGTTTTAAATTTCAGGAAAATTACATGAACACATGAAAAACCCTTTTGTTGAAACTTTACCTTCTATTATGAGAGTAAGCCTTGGAAGAAAACTAGGCTGAGATGTGGTCATAACCCTCATAAACAGGATCAGTGCCACAAAAGCTTGCTTTCGTCAAATGCTGTGGATAAACCCTGCCCCCATGCACACGAGGCTGATGCTTTATCTTTCATCTCTTACACCAAGAGCTTGCTTCTTTTTGCTTTCTACCTGGTGAAAAACTGAGAGGTTGGTAATCTGAAACCCAGAAGTCCTCCCCAGCCTTAACGCTCTTACTGGTAACTTCTGAATCTGGGAGGAAAAAAACCCTTCCATTGCTCACAAGCTATCAAGTTTGTGCTAGCTTTTATAGAAGCCCACACTAAGACAATAATATCTCCTGTTTCTGGCTTACACCCTTTTCCCATTCGTTTTTCTTTCTTTTTTTCCTCTTCCTCCCCCCTCCTTCCTGAACTAAGAATAATATACTGTCTTAGGGTTTCCATTATGGTGAAGAGACACCATGACCATGAAAACTCTTATAATGGAGAGCTTTTAAGTGGAGGTGCTTTACAGTTTACAGGTTCAGTCCATTATCATCATGGCAGGAAGCATGGCAGCCTGCAGGCAAGCATGGTGCTGGAGAAGGAGCTGAGAGTTTTACATCTGGATCCACAGACAGCAGGAAGAGAGAGACACTGGGCCTGGCTTAAGCATTTGAAATCTCAAAGCCTGCCCCCAGTGACACACTTCCTCCAACCAGACAATACCTTCTGACAATGCTACTCCTTATGAGCCCATGGATACCATTTTCATTCAAACCACCACATACATATATATTCACTTATTTTCTTCCTTCTTATTTTTTAATACAGAGAATAGTGTTCTATATATATTCTTTTATACTTTGCTTTTCACATGTAATAATAATATTTTGTGGAAATTAGGTTGTGTTCATTCATGGAGATCTGATTTTCCTTTTCAGCTGTGCAGTATTTCTTTCTGTTGCTGTGCAATGATTTATTTAATTATACCACCAGGAGTTATTTTTAAATTATATACAGCATGGTGTTGGAGAGGTGGCAGAATGGCTAAGAGTAAACATGCTTATCTTAGTCACTGTTCTATTGCTATAAAGAGACACCGTGGCCAAGGAAACTCTTGTAAAAGAATTTAATTGAGAGCTTGATTCAGAGGTTTAGTCCATTGTCATCATGGCTTGATGCATGGCAGCAGGCATGGAAGGCATGGTGCTAGAGTTGTAGTAGAGGAGACACTGGGTCTGATATGTCTTTAGAAACCTAAAAGCCCACCCACAGTGACACCCCTCCTCCAACAAGTCTACACCTCCTAATCTTTCTCATTCCACTCCACTCCCTGGTCTTATCTACCAGTAAAATTACTTTATGTAGGGTATGTACATTGGATTTTCATATATACTGATATAGTCTTGAGAAGCACCAGTGTACTGTCCCACCCGCAGTGTGAAATACGTGTTGATTGGCATCTCATCATTGGTATATCCATTTAACTTCCAGGTGGATGTGTAATGCTATTTGCTGTCCTTTCAGTTTGAATTTTCCAGATAACTAATGAAGCTTAATATCTTTTCATATGGTCCTTGATCATTTTGTGGAGAAACCCTGCTGCTCAGGTTGAAGTCTGACATTACCAGAAAGCTCAGTGCAAAACGGCAGACTCCCTTTGTCAGCAGAGCTTCTCCTTCTCTGAACTGGTCTGGGAAGTTTGAAACCCCCATACCCTCTACCTGCAGAACGTCATGTAGCCTTGGTTAGATTACAGGTTCAGCTTCCTTTCTCCTGATAAGAACCTGTTCAGCAAGCGTTTGAGATTCCTGGAATGACTCCCCACTGTAATAAGGAATCTCAGTACCTTAGCCTTCAGTCAATGACCTTTGCCACTACCTGTGTCCCCAAAACTATGGGGACTTGATTCATTCCAATTAAAGTTGATCCGACTCCTCTAAGCTGATCCCAGAATGTGTTAGTTACTATTTCTGTTTCTACTGACCAGCTGTCTGAAACCCTGTTCATAGACTCTGCTCCCTTCAACCTCATGGGCTGGTGGCCAACAACACTGGAGGAGAAGGGAGACCCACAATTTTGATATCTTCTTCAACAAACTATTTATTGAAATATTTTGCCCATTATCTGATTAACTATCCCACCTGTCAGCATTTAAATACATGTGGTATCTTCCTTCATCTTTAAAATCACAGATGTATCATCTTCAGTATTTCTCACACCTGGAAGGATACACACCTTTTCAGTCTTGTAATAGCATTGAAGTCCACCGGAAAATATAACCTCATTTAAGGACCCTTGATTAGCTCTGAAAAGTCTTTTCAGTTTACAAGGTAAAATATTCACATTTCAGGGACTGGGTGGAGTACCTGTTTGTAGATCCATTATTCTGCCTACCACACATTTGTAGACATGGTAGAAGCTACCCGGGACTTATATTTCTTTGTGAAAAGGTTTACACTCTAAGGGTTCATGATTCACCAAAGACTGATACTCAGGACTTAAATAGTATGTAAATGCAAAGAGTGCTTTATTCTGCAGAACCAAGTGTGCTGGCAGGCCCTATTTAAAGCCCATTAAGGAATTCTGGGGTAGGTGACCTCTATGTTAATCTGTTGGGTCCATCTCTACAGACATTCCATTACTGGGGTGTGGGGCTGCACACTTGCTGGGGAGGTCTGGAAATGGTTACTGAGGAAGTCTGGACACTGCTTCTAATTCACTGTCCTTGCCTCAGGCCAGGTGGCAGGGCAGCTTCTGAGGCTTGGCCTTGCTTGGACTTGCTTGGCCTTGCCCAGTTCTTGGAAACAGAGTTTTAGGCCTATTCTCCTTAACTGCCAACTTGAAGCCTGTCGTGGAGTCAGCCTAGGCTTCTCAACACTAATAATTTTTTTTTTGAAACAGTGTCTTGCTATGTATCCTGGGATGACTTGAAACACGTTGCTTAGAGAAGGCTGACCCCCAACTCTAAGCCCTCCTGACTCAGCCTCCCAAGTATTGAGGATATTGATATGCTATTGGTATGTGCTACCATGCCTGACTAATATATTTCTTTAATACATAAAAGGCTATTCAAGGTTTTTTTATTTCCTATGTCAGTTTTGCAATTTCTTCTGGACTTTAACCATTTCATCTAAATCAAATGCTAGGTCATTCATAAAACTCTTGGGGTTTGAGGTTGGAGAGATGGCTCAGGAGTTAAGAGTCCTTGCTGTGTTCAGATTCCTGGACTGAAATTTGGTTCAAAGCACACAAATTATAGAGCACACAACTGCCTGTAACCCCAGATCTGGGGCATTCTGACATCCTCTTCTGACCTATTTCTGTATGCTGCATTCACCCACACAGACACATTCACATAAATTAAAACTGTATAAAAATAAATCTTTTTTTAAAAAAGAAAGGCTTATTAATAACATTCTGTCTAAAAGAGCAGCCAGTGTTCTTAAGCACTAAACCGTCTCTCCAGTCATATCTTGGTTTTTGAGACAACGTCTCACTTAGCCTGGGCTCTCATAAAATTCAAAACAAAGTAAAGGCTAACCTTAAACTCCTTGATCTCTTTTCTTCCATGCACTACTGTCCTCAACTCATACCCAGTGTTAGCAAGGAAAGACAAAGCTTCAGCTGGGCCCTGTTACCTATAGAATAAATTCATGATGTTTGCCCTGTTACCTATAGAATAAATAATTCATGATGTTTGGCTTTTCTTCTTATGTAAACTTAAACTTTCATTTCCCAACCATTGTCAACCTTTGACAACTACGTGTCCATTGGTGAGACTGGCAAAGCTGCTCAGGGTTGCTCACTGCACTGCACCCTTGTATGTTTTCCTTCTATTTTTCTTTTACCTGAAATTCCCCCTACTTGCCTCCCCATCAAACATTGGCTTTTTATGTGAGGGTAGCCTGACAGTCATGCTTATTGTGACTTCTCATTAAATCTGAACCTTGCTATTCCTGCTAGAGCACACAACACCGCACTTTCTAGCGTGTGCTCCATGGGGGTTCACATATCAAAAAATAATAAATTGTCCTGTTGCTGGAGCCTGACTTACAGTAAATACTCACATCGTGTGTTCTGTGAATGAACAAAGGAAAGAAACTAACCAATAAATCCTCATATTGTTTTGACACCTTTGCTAAAACTTTAGGCTGACATTGTAATTGAAGCTTGTGGACATGCTGTTCACAGGTTAATTACTAAAAGATCACTTTTGGATTCCTTGGAATTTCTGCTTAAGTTTTAATTTCCTTATGACTTCTTAGCGGCCAGCATAATAGAAAATGGTAATACCTTAGTGAGGATACATGATATGAGGTTGCTTGGAGTTTTTCGGAAATGTGAGTAATACCAGGCCATTTAATTTCTAAAACAGGTGGAATTCTACTTTCCTGCCTCTCTGGAGACAGAGATGATCTATATTGTGTGTACTCAGTCTGTTCAACAGCCAGTCCCAGTCTCAGTTAGGTCTGTCTGCTGAAGTTAGTTTTAGCGGGTACAGCTAAAGTAGAGGGACGAATTCCTTTTACACAATGCTCACACTGAATGTCTAAAAACATACGACGTATATAATGAAAAGTAGACACAGACGATATTTTGTCAAGGTGATCATTGCTCTACCATCTGCCAGATTTGCGGTTGGTTAAAAAAAAAAGAAAAGAATCAGGTTGGCAAGATTTACTCTTACAAAAAAAAAAAAAATGTTGATTTTTTTTCCAGTTCTATGTAACTTGATATGCCTGTTGCAAATTGAGTTAGAGGAAAATGCTTTCACATTGCACTCCAGAAAAAAATACGAGTATTGTCCTTATGACCCTTGGTGTGTGTGTGTGTGTGTGTGTGTGTGTGTGTGTGTGTGTGTAAGGAGGAGGCTTTAGGTAGGACCCTAGTAAACATAGGAGACTGAGACAGCTCATTAGTCAATTCAGAATAACTATACGTAAGAGCCATCTGTGGCCAGCATTGTGTCATTGATATACTAGCACATATCTTAAAAACAGGTGTTGAGACTTACATTAACAATAGGCTGCCTTCTGGAGTAAAATGTATTCGGTGCAGAACCTAGCAGCCTGTTTATTGTACATTGCCACATACAAAGAAAGCTTTGTATACATTTGTGAACAGTAAATTTTTCTTCCTCATTTAGAAATAAAACATTCACATAAATGATGTACTTTAAAACATTGATTTAGTCCATTATTAGAAAAAGTAAGTAAATTTGCTGGCAGATACTGTCTATCTCAGTCAATAGCCCCGCTATCTAATACATTGGTGGCCCAAGTTTGAAGAAACTGGTTGGGTTTTATCAAATATAAGTAGAGGAGGGGCTGGAGATATAACTCAGTGATTAAAAACAATGAATTTTCTTTCAGAGGACTCAAATTCGATTCCCAGGACCAACATGACAGCTTACAACCATCTGCACCTTCAGTCCCAGGGACTTCCATACCTTCTTCTGCCCTTTGGCAGAACCAGCAGGGATACAGAGAGTACTCAGACATAAATGAAGGCAAAATATCTATACACATTTTTATTTTTTTGGTTTGTTGAGACAGGTTTTCTCTGTGTAGCCCTGGCTGTCCTGGAACTCACTCTGTAGACCAGGCTGGCCTCGAACTCAGAAATCTGCCTGCCTCTGCCTCCCAAGTGCTGGGATTAAAGACATGTGCCACCACTGCCAGGCCACATTTTTAAAAGTTTAAAAAATGCAAATAAAAGATATAAATTCCAATTTCTTACTGATTTTTTTCTTTTATTACAGAGAATGGAGAATAACTTCAAATGGGTATGCATTCTAAACGAGTGCCTAATGAATGTGTGGGGGGCTATTTTTTCCTGCATATGGGAATACACATAAGAGAATTATACTCAAGTTAATTCCATACTCAAGTTAACATTATTTTGTTGTTTTCTTATTAAAAACAATATCTTTTAGTAAATTAGACATTGTGGTACTTAAGTAAAAATATCAAAATTGGTTACTGTAGCTAATATAGTCACTCTGTTGATACAGAATATATATGAATGAAATACTGAGGGATATTGTTATAAGTATTAGTCCATAAAATATAGTTAAATTGGATATGATGGTACACATTTTAATTCCAGCACTGGGTGTGGCAGAAACAGGTATATCCTTGAGTTTGAGGCCAGCCTAGTCTACATAGTGAGTTCCAGGCCACCCAAGTCTATATAGTGAGAATCTTTTTTTTTTTTAAAGGCACTTCTGTATTAATGATTATAGACATCAAATGATATACCAAAAATTTCACATCAAGTTGTTAACATCATTATCAGCTCCCTCTGCTTCTTCATGATAATCTGCCAAAAGACTGAAGCTCTGGAGGACTGAAGAGATGGCTCTGTAGTGAGCCCATTGGCTGCTCTCATGGAGGACCTGGCTTCGTTTCCCAGCACCCACAGGGTGGCTCACAACATCTGTAACTCCAGTTTCAGGAGATCCTACTACCTATTCTGGCCTGCAAGGGGCACCAGGCATGCATGTGGTGCACAGATATACATGTAGAAAGAACACTCATACTCATACCTATAAAAAATACAAATAAATAAATTAATTAAAAGAGACGTTTAAGCCTCTTTTAATCTGGAAAGCTGTGCTACTAGGTATGTCAGGAATCTATAGAAGGGGCTCTAAGCATTACCTACGTTGTCTCAAGAAGTTGTTTGCTCTGCAGTCTTTCCTTGGAGGGTTTTTGTTTGTTTTTTGTTTTTTTTTGTTTTGTTTTGTTTTGTTTTTTTGAGACAGGGTTTCTCTGTGTAGCCCTGGTTTGTCCTGGAACTCACTCTGTAGACCAGGATGGCCTCGAACTCAGAAATCCACCTGCCTCTGCCTCCCAAGTGCTGGGATTAAAGGCGGGCGCCACCACTGCCCAGTGAAGCTTTTCATCCCATTCCCTGCTGTCTGTGTTCCATAAGTTGCTCTCTCTGCAAGTGGTACTGTGTACAATTTCTTCCTCTGTGCTTCCCATGGGGCAAGTAAGAGCACACTGAAAAATACAGAGCTCCTTTAGACACAAGGGAAGTGTGGTTAGGAGCAAAAGTAACTACAGAAGGAGTGGGCTATTTGCCTGTTTTCTGGGTCATGATTAGAGAGTGGTTCTGTGATCTGTGGGTACAACTCTATCCCAGAGGCCTCTTTTCTAAGCCACTGGGTGTTTCAAGGTTCTAGTAATAGTTTCTTCCTCTTATCCCTCCAGACTTAGGTTAAGAATAGTTTCCTGACATTGCTTATTACTGGGCAAATCTCTCACAAATGTCCCCACTGTTGGGGTCCAGGAGTCACCCCACAAACCACACAAACACTGATCTTGGTCAGATGGGAATGGTTTATTGACCACACACCTAAAGACTGATTGACCAGGGCAACAGCTGAAAGCTGTGTACTGGAGATTTCTCAGGGCCAGCTTATAAAGGCTAAAACCCAAAAAAACCACAGTGAGCCCATGCCCAGGTGCTGCCTGGTGGTCTGCCCTGACTCAAGCCATTTTATATATAACAGTTCATGTTGACTTTTAATTTGATAGGTGGTCCTCCGAGAAGCTTATACTTGTGGAATTTCTTAAGATTAACAAACCTCATAACATATAAAGCATGAGTCAAGCTAATTTTCTGCATCAATGACTGGAAGGCATATTACAGCAACAATCTGAAATGTCAGGCAGGCATGGAACAAAATGGCTACAGCCAGGTTGGAGGAGGGGACAGGTCTCAACATCCACATCTCTCTAAAACATCTTTTTATTAAATTCTTCTCAGTGAAACACCTTAACTAGTCTCTCCAGTTCCAAATAGAGCTTAAGAAGGAAAAATAAGAGCCACTAAGAGAAAAGTTTTCAACAATATGATGGCTCCTCTTTGTTGTTAACTTCATCAGGTTTACAATCACTTCTGAGTGAGGAAGGAAGAGTGTGGATAGCACTGTACTGAAGTACAGATGAATAAAGGGAGGGAGTGGAGGGACAGTGAGCACCTGTTGGGGCCCTGACTGACCCCTATCCAATTCCTCCGCAATATAGTGGGCTAAGATCCTTTCCTAAAGTGCGATCCCAAATCAATCTCTCCTCCCTTAATTTGCATCTATCAGATATTTTCCTCAAAATCATGAGAAATCTAATACTAATGGTAGGTAATAGCACCAGAAATTGAAAGCTGTTTGAACTATATCTGGTATACTTGAATCATGGAATTCACCTTCCAAGTAACCTGTATATCTCTGGAAAATAACTATGCACTATTGTTGAGGGTTAATTTATTTGTTGGCAGGATATTTGATCACATTGTGAAAACCGAGTTTTGTGTTATTTACTGGAAAAGCCTGTCTTTAGTTGTGATGTGTCTCAGCCTTAGCACACACTTTTAATCCAAGAGCTTTCTGCTTGAATATTGTAAACAGGATTAAACAATTAAAAAGTCAACCATAGGTCAAGAGACAAAACAAGCAACTAGTTGACAGGAAATGATTATAGGAATATTAAGGAAAAAAAAAAACAAAGAGAGTAAGAGGGAGTCACGAGGACAGATGCACAGGAAGTAAAAGGGAAGGACATTTAGTTTGAAGGAGGAATTTTGAGATGGCCTGAGAGAAGGGCCTTTTGTCTATGACCTCACTGTGGAGGAAAGCCAGCTGGGTACTTTCTCTGCCTCTCTGATCTAGCATCTGCCTCCCAAGTCTTCACTGGTAAAATTGAACAATTGGAATTTTTTTTTTTTTTAAAAAAAAAAGCATTTAGTTGTTTGTAAAGTTAACTGGTTATTTAGGGAATCAAGTCAACCCTGTTTGTTTTCTTTGCATTTAATGCATTCAAGTAAGTTAGAAGTTGGTCTTAGGAACCAAACCCTGATCCACCCTGTCTATTGTTTAGAGTTTAGCTATGCTTATTTCTTAGTGTTGTAGTTGATAGAGTTTAGTACCACAGGCCTTCTGTCCCAGAGAGCCCCAAGTATTTAGTAAAGCTTTTTACAAAGAAAGGTTGCCAACCTCTGAATTAATTGAATGATCTGTTGTTATTTCCTTTTTCCATTTTTTAGATTCAATTCTTCTTGTATCTTTTATGATGAACATATTTGTCTTACACACATGTGATCATAGTAAGAAATAGCCAGTAGAAAAAGCCAGGCTGTACTGACAAAGAGTTCAGAATCTCAATTTTAGTTTATACTCAGAGGATACATTTTGGTCTTCTATAGGACTTACTATTCAAATTTAACATGATTGTGGGAATTTGCATCTGATGTATTAAATTTTTCTCACTAGCAGCTGGGGGATGGCTTAGGGGTAAAGACATGTCCCACTAAGGCTAATGTGTGACTTTAGGAACTCACATGGTGGAAGGAGAGAACCGGCTCCTGCAGGTTATTCTCTGTTTTCTATATACACACAGCCAGGGCACACCCATACACACTCATGCTTGCACACACAAAGAAGCAAATGTAATTCAACATTTTTTTTTAAAAAGATCACCAGGAATTCTACACATATAATCATTCACAAAGTGACATTAAAATTTATTGAATAATTCAAATTGAGAAGTGTAATCTGATTTAGATCATTCCTGAATTTTCTAATGATCTCCTGAAAGTAGTACAATTCACTTAAATATTATAGAAAATTGCAGGGTTTATCAATCTGAGAGTAAATGAATTATACATTGTTTGGTTGCTTCTTAATACATTACAGTTTTTCCAGATATGGCAACAAAACATTATTCTTGTAACAAAATATAATAACTTGAGAGGCCATGCAGCATGTGTGGCAGGAAACAGTGATGGCAAGAGGAACAGCCTCATGTGAGTAGCCTGCACTTGCACTTGAGGCCATGTTGATGTCTAGGCCATGCTGCACCAAGGGACACATCTGGGTTCATGCCCTGCCACAGCAGAGGTCTGTGTGGATGTCCATGTTACCTCCATAGGCCATATAGATGGTTTTGGTCTGGGCTGCCTCCTGGGGCCATGTTAGTTAGTGTCTGAGGTCTGAGCTGAGCTGGCCCTGCCCCTTGCCTGGGCAGCACAGGGCTTTGAGTTGGTCCACCCCAACTGCTGGCCAGTTGAAGGGGCCAGTCCTGCAGATCTGAAGCTTCAGAATTTCTATGATATAGGGTAATAGCAGGATATCTGAGAAGAGGAACCAGGATTGACAGTGTAGCAGAAGCCAGACACCTTGAACCAGACCAGTGACTCATTGCTATGGACATTTGCAAGTGAATCTCTATGGGCAAAAGGGTTGGCTGTGTAACACACCGTGATGCACTGTAGTTTCCAAGGAGAGTTTTTCTTCTTTCCAGGGGGAAATTGCAAGCGCCCAGGGTGGTTTTGCAGCACCCGGGAGATGAGTGGGATAAAAGTGCATGATGTGAAATTCACAATCAATATGAAATATAAAAATAAAATAGCTCTAGATATATTAAGCACAGCTCAATTAACAGAATATTCTATATTTTTAGTTTAGTTTTATAAATTAAAAATTAATCGTTAGTTTACAAAAGTAGTGGGATAAAACTGAATCTAAGAACTCCTAAGATAATGCTTTAATAAAATAACCAACTAGTGAGTATAAATTAAAATTTAGAAAATCGTTCACTTCCAAATTGTGAAGGTTTGAAATGAATTTTGTTTTTTTAACCGTATATTATCAAGTAAACTGTTACTTACTCTATAGTATGAAGTGTGTCTCCTCATCGTTCTAGCTAGTCAGCTAAGGAACGAAATGTCTTCCTTATTTGTAATATTCACTTAAAAAATAATGTGTGTGTATGTGTGTCTGTCTGTCTCACTGTGTGTCCGTAGCTCTGTGTGTCTGTGTGTTTGTATGCTGCATGTGTTCAGTGTTCACAAAGGTCAGAAGAAACTCAGATCTCCTGCTGGTTCTGGGATCCAAACTTGGGCTCCCTGGAAAAGCAAGAAGCACTTTTGATCTCTAAGCCATTTCCCCAGCCCTGCAATATTTTTTTTTTTTTAAATATTGAAGTAGGGCCTCATTTTAATTGTGATTTAAAGTACTTAGTTATTTTTTTATTAGATATTTTCTTCATTTACATTACAAATGCTATCCCCAAAGCCCCCTATACACTCACACCGCCCTGTTCCCCAACCCACCCACTCCCACTTCCTTGCCCTGGCATTACCTTGTACTGGGGTATATGATCTTCCCAAGACCAAGGGCCTCTCCTCCCATTGATGACCAACTAGGCCATCCTCTGCTACATATGCAACTAGAGACACAGCTCTGGGGGATACTGGTTAGCTCATATCATTGTTACCCTATAGGGTTGCAGACCCATTTAGCTCCTTGGGGACTTTCTCTAGATCCTTCATTAGGGGCCCTGTCTTCCATCCAATAGATGACTATGAGCATCCACTTCTGTATTTGCCAGGCATTGGCATAGACTCACAAGAGAAAGCTATGTCAGGGTCCTGTAAGCAAAATCTTTCTGGCATATGCAATAGTGTCTGGGTTTGGTGGTTGTATATGGGATGGATCCCCGGCTGGGGCAGTCTCTGGATGGTCTTTCCTTCCATATTAGCTCCGAACTTTGTCTCTGTAACTCCTTCCATGGGTATTTTGTTCCCCATTCTAAGAAGGAACAAAGTATCCACACTTTGGTCTTCCTACTTCTTGAGTTTCATGTGTTTTGCAAATTGTATCTTGGATATTCTAAGTTTCTGGGCTAATATCCATTTATCAGTGAGTGCATACCATATGTGTTCTTTTGTGATTGGGTTACCTCACTCAGGATGACATCCTCCATATCCATCCATTTGCCTAAGAATTTCATGAATTCATTGTTTTTAATTGCTGAGTAGTACACCATTGTGTAAATGTATCACATTTTCTGTATACATCACTCTGATGAGGGACATCTGGGTCCTTTTCAGCTTCTGGCTATTATAAATAAGGCTTCTATGAGCATAGTGAAGCATGTGTCCTTATTATAAGTTGGAACATCTTCTAGGTATATGCCCAGGAGAGGAATTGCTGGATCTTCCGGTAGTACTATGTCCAGTTTTCTGAGGAACTGCCAGACTGATTTTCAGAGTGGTTGTACCAGTTTACAATCCCACCAACAATGGAGGAGTGTCCCTCTTTATCCACATCCTTGCCAGCAGCTTCTGTCACTTGAATTTTTGATCTTAGCCATTATGACTGGTTTGCGGTGGAATCTCAGGGTCATTTTGATTTGCATTTCCCTGATGATTAAAGATGTTGAACATTTTTTAAGTGTTTCTCATCCCTTCAGTATTCCTCAGTTGAGAATTCTTTATTTAGCTCTGTACCCCATTTTTTAATAGGGTTATTTGATTTCTGGAGTCCATCTTCTTGAGTCCTTTATATATATTGGATATTAGTCCCCTGTCTGATTTAGGATTGGTAAAGATTCTTTCCCAATCTGTTGGTGGCCATTTTGTCTTGTTGACAGTGTCTTTTGCCTTACAGAAGATTTGCAATTTTATGGGGTCCCATTTGTCATTTTTCAGTCATACAGCACAAGCCATTGCTGTTCAGGAATTTTTCCCCTGTGCCCATATCTTCGAGGCTTTTCCCCACTTTTTCCTCTATAAGTTTCAGTGTCTCTGGTTTTATGTGGAGTTCCTTGATCCACTTAGACTTGACCTTAGTACAAGGAGATAAGAATGGATCAATTCTCATTCTTCTACATGATAACTGCCAGTTGTGCCAACACCATTTGTTGAAAATGCTGTCTTTTTTCCACTGGATGGTTTTAGCTCCCTTGTGACCATAGGTCAAGTGACCATAGGTGTGTGGGTTAATTTCTGGGTCTTCAATTCTATTCCATTGGTCTACCTGTCTGTCGCTCTAGCAGTACCATGCATTTTTTTAAATCACAATTGCTCTGTAGTACAGCTTAAGGTCAGGCATGGTGATTCCACCAGAGGTTCTTTTATCATTGAGAAGAGTTTTTGCTATACTAGGTTTTTTGTTATTCCAGATGAATTTGTAAATTGCCCTTTCTAATTCGTTGAAGAATTGAGTTGAAATTTTGATGGGGATTGCATTGAATCTGTGGATTGCTTTCGACAAGATAGCTAGTTTTACTATATTGACCCTGCCAATCCATGAGCATGGGAGAACTTTCTGTCTTCTCAGATCTTCTTTGATTTCATTCTTCAGAGACTTGAAGTTCTTATCATACAGATCTTTCACTTCCTTAGTTAGAGTCACACCA
>NC_034602.1:1549710-1551049 GCF_900095145.1 Mus pahari | reverse complement strand
TGGCTCATAACCATCCGTAACAAGATCTGACGCCCTCTTCTGGAGTGTCTGAAGACAGCTACAGTGTACTTACATATAATAAATAAATAAATTTAAAAAAAAAAATCCTCTACCAGCATCATGAGATATGATTTTAGATCAGAATCTTATTTTCTGGGTGTGTTGGGGTATCCAGGACTATCTGTGGTGGGAGAACTGGTTTCTGATGGTGCCCAGTGGTCTTGGTTTCTGTTAGTAAGATTCTTTCGTTTGCCTTTCACCATCTGGTAATCTCTGGCATTAGTTGTTATAGCTGTCTCTGGCTGGAGCTTGTTCCTCCTGTGATTCTGTTACTCTGTCAGCACTCCTGAGAGTCCAACTCTCACCTGTGTCCCAGTGGTCAGAGCACTCTCTTTAGGCAAGCTCTCCTCTTTTAGGGAAGGTGCACAGAAGTCTGGAGTTCAGATCAACCTCCTGATTCCTGGGGTCAGAGCCCTCCCTGGAGGCTGACTCTCCTCTGACAGGGAAGGTGTCTAGGGGTCTCGGACTCAGCTCTGTCTCCTGGCTGAGGATGAAGGCCTGAAGGGACCTTTTCCACGAAGTTCTGTTGCTTCTGCTGCCCACATACTCTCCTGCGTAGACTGGTCTCAGTGGTTTTAAGATTCTGGGTGTGCTAGGGCCTGCCTTTGTCCTTTGACCCTGTTGCTGCTAGCACAAGACCCTCTGGGTTTTTTGGAACTGATGTTGCGTTCCACTCACCAGTGATCTCAAGATCCCTGGTATGCTAGGGTGCCTGCAGCGTGGAGAGTCCCCTGGGGACCTTAGGACCCTCAGCTCAGATAGAGCCCAAGATGGCACAGGGTTGGCGCCAACCAGAAAAAAACCCAGCTGCTGGTCGGACAGCTGTCCTTTGTCCCTGTTCCAGCTAGCACAAGACCCTCTGGGTTTTTTGGAACTGATATTGTGTTACACTCACCAGTGATCTCAAGGTCCCAGGTGTGCTAGGGTGCCCGCAGCATGGAGAGTCCTGTACTTAGTTATTTTAATCTACACTTATTTTTAGTGCTTTAAAGTACAAGTGGTGGCTGGACAGATGGTACATGCCTTTAAAATCTCAGCGCTCTGTATGCCGAGGCAGGCAAATCTCTATGAGTTTAAGGCTAACCTAGTCTACAAACAAACTCCAGGTCAACCAGAGCTACCTAGGAGACCCAGTCTCAAAACGGAAACAAACCCAAGATATTTATGTGGAGATCTTACCTGCCTTTCCCCTCTTCTCTTCTCTTCTCTTCTCTTCTCTTCTCTTCTCTTCTCTTCTCTTCTCTTCTCTTCTCTTCTCTTCTCTTCTCTTCTCTTCTCT
>NC_034602.1:1535509-1548680 GCF_900095145.1 Mus pahari | reverse complement strand
ATACACACACACACACACACACACACACACACACACACACACACACACACCAGAACCATGCAACTATGGAAGAGAACCTTTCCTCATTTTCAGTGGGTATTGTGTCACGGAGGCAGAAAAACCAACAGACATAAAACTGGTGAATATTAGGATTATTCTCCTCTTTCTCCTCCTTCTTCTTTGTTTTGATTTTTGTTTTTTAACAACAAGGTTTGGCTATATAACCCAGAATGGTCTGGGACTTGCTATGTAGTCCAGGCTGGTATTGATTTCATGGTCTTCTGGCCTCAGGCTAACTATCGTGAATGGGAACTGGTAATCCTGGTTGAAAAAGATGCTCTAGTGCTTTGGCGGTTTGAATGCTTGGCCATAGGGACTGGAACTATTAGGAGATGTGGCCTTGTTGGAAGAAGGTATAACTTCTGTAGGTGGGCCTTGAGGTTTCCTATACTCAGATTCATCCCAGTGTTGAAGAGACCCTCCTCCTGGCTGGCTGAAGAGGACAGTCTCCTGTTGCTGCCTTTAGATCAAGATATAGAACTCGCTCTTCCAGCACCGTGTCTGCCTGGATACTGCCCTACTTCTCACCATGATTGTAATGGACTGAACCTCTGAAACTGCAAGCCAGCCCCAATTAAATATTTTCTTTTATAAGAGTTACCTTGGTCATAGTGTCTCTTCAAAGAAATGAAACCCTAACTGAGACAGATGCTCTGATGGAGATGCCCATTGCTGAAAAGCAAGACTTAGGAGTGCACAGGTAAGCAAAGTGGAGCCACTTTGGAGAAGAGCATGAACCATTCATGTGCCAAACACATGGCACTTAGAGCATTTTACAGAAATAAATTTGGGGTTAGTTACTATGTGACTGCAAAGAGTGCTTCATTTCATAGACTACTTTCGGGAAAGGAGATTTTTTTTATCTCATAGGGTAGACAGGAGTTTCCCTGGCTAACAGGCAGTGAAGGGCAGTCTGGAGCAAGCACAGTGGTACAGGTGCAGGGGATGTTATATTGAATTTGAGACTGTTTGCTTTGGACCAGAGAATTAGGGCATTAGGGCTATCCCTGGATTGAGAGGACTGCTCATTTCTTCTCTGTCATTTTTTGTTGCAGCACTAAGTTCATTGGATTAAGCAGATGTGCAGCAGGATATGAAGCAAGAATGCCCATTTTACAATTGAGGGAACTGATGCTCAAAGAAGTTAGATAATGTGGCTAATATTCATCTTTCTCTTTCAAAAACTGGGTTGATAGTTAAAAATATATCCCACATGTGTTGTTAGTTGAGCCTGAAAACTTCTTTCTTATATCAAGGGACTCTTTGAAAAGTCTACAAGAGACCTAATTTCTCCTCCTCTTCTTTTCTCTTTCCCGCTTTCCTTCCCTCTCTCTTCTGTCTTCTCTCTCTCTCTCTCTCTCTCTCTCTCTCTCTCTCTCTCTCTCTCTCTCTCTCTCTTGTTATTTTTGCCTCTGTCTCTTGCTCACTTTCTCACTCTCCTTCTTTCATAGGTCTTAACATGCCATCAAAGACAGTTATAAACTCACTCTTGGACTCATGTGATCTTGTTGCCTTAACCTCTTAGAATGTTAAGACCACAGACACAAGCTATAATGCTCAATGGGTTTGTTGATGATACAAACATTCCTTTCATGAGTATATGACACTGTTTTGTTTTAGAAAACTTTATTGTGATGTAATTTATATCCCACACAATTCATTCATTTAGGCTCTGCAGCCCAGTGACTTTTAAACATATAGAGTTACCTGTCTACTCCTGAAATTGATTTTCTGACACTTTCTTTTTCTCAGAAGAAATCCCGTACCTTCCCTCTTAAACACACCTCTTTCAGCCCCGGATAGCCACAGATCTTTATGCCTCTCTAGTGCTGTCTCTCCTGGACATTTTCACAGATGGAATCATTCAATACAGTCATCCAATTCTTTGTAGCTGATTTTTCACTTAGCACAACACTTTCCAGGTTCATCCATGGTGCAGCACCTCTCAGTGCCTCATTTTATTTATTTAGCAAAAGATTTGTGTTTCATTCACATATTCAATTGACATTTCAGATATCTCTACTCTGTAGAGAATTTTAAATAATGGTGACATTCTACTTCTTATGAAAGAGATTATTTCTTCAAATCTGTTTTTAAAAGTATTTGTTTCCAAGGAGGTATGTTGGGAGCAAGTCTGTTACTTCCTATATTATATATCAAAATGCACATGGTTGTAGTAGGTGTGGGATCTCCTGGTATACAGCTTGTGTTATAGATGTGTAAAATGTGATGGAGGACTCAATTGTAGTACATAGGATAAAACTTTCTGTAGTGACTTTTCAATGGCACACTTCTACTGTTTAGTATTGTGTCAAGAGAGCTGGTCAAATAACTTAGATTCTAACCAGATGATGTTTTTCCTAATGTCTTTTCCTGTTGTATTTAATATTCTGAGAAAGGACAGATGGAAAATGTCTTCAAAAAACAAAACCAAAAGAACTTTTTAAGAACTTTGAGAAATCTCTTCCTAATTGAAAGGAGTATAGAAAACTTTTGGATTTCATTTTACAGGACATTGCAATGCAAAGACTATTAAATGGTTCATAATGCACAGTCTGTCTTTTGCCAGACAGAGAAGTTTCCTGATTGCACTCTTGAGATATTATAAAACATTTCTAAGGCTGCTGCTAAACTAGAGAATTATAAATTGGTAGGTTTTCAAATAAGTTCCTGCAGACCTCAGTCTGGTCTAAAGTTTCCTGGTTTTACAATTAACTCCTCATCTTTCTTTCTTTCTTTCTTTCTTTCTTTCTTTCTTTCTTTCTTTCTTTCTTTCTTTCTTTCTTTCTTTCTTTTGTTCTGTGTGTGTGTGTGTGTGTGTGTGTGTGTGTGCATCTAGGCTATCTCATTCCAGAGGGAAATCCAGTTTTCTGTGAGGGGTGGGTTGAATACTAAATGTAAACTGGATAAACAATGATAAGTTAATGTAATTTTCCTGTTTTAACCCTTCAATCAACACTGTCCAGAATGTCTTTTGCCTGATGTGCTTGGTATTAGATCTTTATGGGTTTTCACTTTTAAGGGAAATAGATCCATTTGTCTTACAACAACTTTAACATAGGTGTGGGTACTTTCATGTTGTCAGGTTTCTGAGAGATTACAAAGAAAAGGAAAAATGTCAGGTATTGGAGCTCCTAAAAGCCATGCTTCCATGTAGGTGCCACCTCTCCCTCTATACCTCACTTGCTAATCAAAGAACTATGATTAAGGAAGAGTCAGCAAGAGCAAAAGGAAAAGACTGTTTGCAACCAGGATGACTCAGGATTTCTGTATAGGCCAGGAAAATGCAAGGCTGTGCTCTGTACTACACGAATCCAATCTAATCTGAAGCACAATGATTTTAGAAGGCCACTCGCTTGCAGATACTCCAGAAGCAAGACTTTTTTTTTCTGTAAAATGAACTGGAGTAGAAGCTGTAGTGTTTCAAGTTTTTTATAAAAATTCGAATTCGGGGGAATAATGACTACAATGCTATTGCTTGCAGTAGCAGATCGTTTGCAATGAACTGCCACCTCATGGGTCTTTATTGGTTTTCTTGCTTTACATGGGAAGAGAGGGGCTCAGTAATGTGTCTAGGTTTACACAGCTAGTGAGTCTTGCTATCAGAAATCCTGAAGTCAGGTTCCAAGGAATTGTGGTGTTTAATTTAGTATATGATAGATAAAACATGCTTACTGTTAACTTAAATTATGAGAGCTGGAGAGATGACTCAGTGGTTATGAGCTCTGGTTGCTGGTGCACAGGACCAGGGTTTGATTTCCGGCATCCAGTGGCTCATGGCTGCCTCTAACCTCTGTTCCAGGGGATCTAGTGCCCTCTTCTGACCTCCACAGGAACCAGGCACATAAGTGGGGAACAAACATATATCCAAGGCAAAAATTCATAAATCAATGTAAAATAAAACGTACAAAAAATAGACATCATTAAAAATATGTGTAGTCAAAGAGGATTGGTACTTGTAAGCACTGTACAAACATAAAATGCATTGAAATATCACAATACCATATTATGTCTGGAAAAGGGTGCTTTCTATTCCATCTTATCCTAGGCATGCTATGGGTATGAGAAAGAATCACATTTAATTTGCTGGGTAACTGTCATATTTTGATGAGCCCACTAGTGCATAAGATAAATGATTTTTAACAAATGTTTGTCACACAACTTGGATGATTTCTAAATATTTTCTCTGTGGCTCTCAGTTTGGATATTTTTTCAATGACCAAGAAGTCAAAAAATAATGCCTGCATCATGGAAACTCCAGTCAGGAAATCCCATGTTGAAAGGCAGCTTTGGTTATTCTCGACTCTTACAAATATTTCATACACACACACACACACACACACACACACACACACATACACACACACACACACACATATAAAAATGACGGGAAAACAAAAACAACCTCTTTTTCCATCCCCCCAAGATGTGCTTTTGCTTTTTGCTGCAGCTTTCCTAGGCCTTTTAGGGGGCGAGAAAGCATGTTTAACAGAGCAAATCAAAGTGTCCGAAAGAGGATGTCTGCACCCCTCGTGTTTAAAAAAAAGATGGGTTTCGTTCCTTTTCCTTCACACATCAAAGAAGACGCTCCAGGAGGAAAGAAACCATAATTAGGCAGGAGCAAGCAGACAGACCCAGTTCCTCAGTCTTGCCCTTGCCCGCCCCTTATGCCCTGGCATCCGTCCGTCCGGGGCGCGGGCTCGACGCGGGCCCCCGCCGCAGCTGCATCGCCCGCGCGTCCACGCTCCGCCAGAATCTGGGCGGCGGCGGGCCGGCCGGGGGCGCGCTCGCGCGGGGGCGCGCTCTTGCAGCGGTTTTCTTCTCCCACAATCCAGAGGTAGAGGCGCGGGAGGGCGGGGAGTCGGCGGAAGGATACTGGCGCGGAGGGAGTGGCGCGCTCGCCCGCCAGGCCGGTGGCGGGTGTGCTGCGGCACTGCGGTTCCGAGGCCGTTACCCTAGCTCCTCCAGAGGGCGGCGGCGGAGGAGGCTGGAGCGCGGCAGCGGAGCGTCCAGGCGTCGCTGAGGCACACGGAGGCTGGCGGGGCTCCCGCAGCCGGACCGTCAGGGACACGCCTCGGAGCTCCGGGCCCCGGGCAAGGCCAGGGCGCTGAAGCGAGCGCGAGGCCGCGGAGGGATGCTGAGCGCCCGGCGAAGGGGCGAGCCGCGCCTGAGGCTGTGAGGTTGCGAGCGGACGCTCCCAGCTCTCCGCGCCCGTGTCCGCCGGTGGCCGGAACGCCCAGAACCGCTCGCCCAGGTCCAGCCCGGCCCCCTCGGCCCCCACGTTGGGCTTGAGTCCTTGGCGTCCGCTGCGCTGGCCGGCTCCCCCCGGGAGCGGGGCAACCTTGACGGGCTTTTTGTCTCGTGCCCCGGCCACTCTCCGCGTCCTCCTCCTCCAGATGCCTTTTTTCTGCCCCTCCTCACCGGGTGCAGACTGCCAGCGTCGGCTGCGGCTCAGCGCGGGATACGGGCTCGTTTCCCCGGGGGGGCTAAGGAGGGGCAGTTCTTCCCCTTCTTCGATGGGATTTTCCTCTCCTGCCGGAATGAACTTTCATTGATTCCGTCTTCTACATTTACTGAGCAATTCCCTGGGCGTATTTGTGGTACTTCCTTCCCCCGCCCCCTCCTGAATATATAATCTGTAAAATGGAGAACGAAATCTTTACTCCCCTTCTGGAGCAGTTCATGACCAGCCCCTTGGTCACTTGGGTAAGGAAGATGTCCTTTATGGTATATTTGGCCGTGTTATTTGTGGCTGCAGAGATGGAGGTGGGCGTTCACGTCGTGATAATCCTTCTGTTCTAGGTTAAAACGTTTGGACCTCTGGCTGCAGGAAATGGGACTAACCTGGAGGAGTATGTGGCTTTAGTGGATGGGGTATTCTTGAACCAGGTCATGCTCCAAATGTAAGTGTTTTCTTCTTTCTTGGTAACTTATTTTCTTTGAAACACTACATACTTTGAACTTAGATTTCACGACTTAATTTGGTTCTTTGGCCAGAAAAAAAAAAAAATCAGGTGGTTTAATTGGATCTTGGAAGGAGCGGTATTCTTACGTGCTTACCCCATTTATCACAAGCAAATAGTTATACCTGTTAAAATTGGTAAACTTTATCCGTGACTTTGCGAATTCTGTTTTGTCATTTATTGTCTTGACTGCTGAAATTCAAACCACATTGTGTCATCTTTGGTCATTTGGTAAAATGACGGAGACAGAGAAATCTTGTCTACGATAGGGAAAAGACATAACTGAAGTTATATATGTGTAAAGATGTTTATTAACCTTTTTAGTACAAGAATAAATGGTTCAAAAATTGAAACTGGTGAACTAACATGTTTCAGAAGCGAAAAATTAAGTTAAACATTACAATTGGTCAGGAAGACTTTGTAGCAAACAATTTAAATATCCAAGTTTGATTAGATGGCTTATTGTGCTATTGATGAATTATTAAATTGTTTAATATTGAGGACTTGTTTAAGATATTTTGAGGTTTATAAATAACTGAAGTCTTGAGAGCTGGGTTAATTAGTTAAATCTTTTGTTTGTAATACTGAGTATCTGTTAAGTAGGAATGGGTTTTTTGAGCTAGAAATTGAATATTGAAAGCATATCAGTACCTAGATCAGAGTAATACAAATGACTCCATTTTATTGTTACGGTATTGTAGTGCAGATTCATTGTGAGTACTTCAGTGGTTATCAGTTGCTGAAGATTAGACTTCTTTCTCAATAGAGTATCATTACAAGAATCTTGTACTTTTTGATTTGAAGATACTTCTTTTATATATGTGAGAAATTAATTCAGTATAAATACTTGTTAAAGTCTTATACTATCCTGTTAATTTTACATATATCAATCCTGTTTTTTACTGGAAATTATTTTTCTTTTTATACTTTCTATTTTAAGAGGTTTGTGCTGGTTAGGTTTTTGTCACCTTGACTCAGGGATTTTCAGGGAAAAGGAAACCCTCAGTTAGAAAATGAGGGCAAGTCTGTGGGGGCATTTCCTTGGTTGCTTGATGTGGGAAGGCCCAACCCACTGCTGACAGTCCGACCCTGCACTGGTGGTCTTGTTTGTATAAGAAAGGTAGCTGAGCAAGCCAGAGGGAACTAGCTAGTAAAGAGCATTTCTCTGGGCTCTCAGCAATAGTCCTGCCAGCTCCTACTATGACCGTTACCTAGAAGTCAGGAAATAAACCCTTTCTGCCACAGTTGCTTTTGGTCATGTGTATATCATAGCAAAAGAAAGCAAGCTAGGTCAAGGTTAGAAGTGAAGTACAGAAGTGGTTAGCATTCCAGTGCTAACCTCTGCGTCCTCAGAGTCTTGTACTCTGTTTTCATGTGTGTGTGACTCTACAGGAAATGGTGTTGCTTTATACCTTTTCCAAGGAAAGCTTGGATACTTGGATATGTGGGTTAGCTAAAAATGTATGATCTTTTTTCCCCATAGGAGGGAAAAGAGTGTAAACATTTTCAGGATTAGTGCATTCTTAGCAGATATTTATGGATTTACTTTTTGTTTGAAATTCCTATTCCCTAAGCAAAATGATAAGATAATTTAGCTACCTTTTTAGGGATGGACCCCATTATAATACATACTCACAGTTTTCCTCTTATGTCTCTTTATTTGCTTAATTTTAGGCAGGAAAATTTGAATTTTATGTACCAAACTAGGAAAATACATTGCTTTTTCACCTTAATGTTTTTTTTCTAAAGAATATTTCTGATTGTTTGAAACCTGGTACTTGAGTGAAGAGTTAAAAACACATTGCCCTGCCTTTTTCTGAAGAGACATTGAGAAGTGGAAGTGGAGAAGGGAAAGGGACTGGGAGGAGAGGGGAGAGGGGAAACTGCAGTCGGGATGTGATAGATGAGAGAAGAATAAATATAGTTGTTTTTTTTAAACCACATTACCTGTTTTCACTTTGGGTTCACACTTTGATTTTTAAAAGATATAGAAATATTTTGAAAATAGTGATGTTCCAAAATAATAGTTGCTAGGTTCCCCTCAGAACCTTGGGTGGGAGGACCAGCTGCTTTCTAAACCTCAAATCTACTTCCGTGTTTTCAGTTCCATCTCTCAGTTTCTCTAAAAGATTCTTTAGTGTCCTAATTCTGTTATGAATGACCTAAATGACTTAAATGAATAGTTCGTTAAAATTGGGTCAACATAAAGGTAGTTTGATGAATTATATAAGCTTACTGCAACAAAATACCTAATTTTTTTTTGGATTGGATATTTTCTTTATTTACATTTCAAATGTTTTCCCCTTTCCAGGTCTCCCCTTTGGAAACCCCCATCCCATCCCCCCTCCCTCCTGCCTCCATGAGGGTGCTCCCCCACCCACCCACTCCTGTCCTCCTGCCCTGGCATTCCCCTACACTGGGGCAGTGAACACCGCCAGACCCAAGGGCTTCTCCTTCCACTGATGTCCAGCAAGGCCATCCTTGTTGGACATCATATGTGGCCAGCCACATATGTGGCCAGCACCATGGGTCGCTCCATGTATATTCTTTGGTTGGTAGTCCAGTCCCTTGGAGCTCCAGGGGTTCTGGCCTGTTGACATGGTTGCTCCCTCCATGGGGCTGCACACCCCCTCAGCTCTTTCAGTCCCTACTCCAACTCCTCCATCAGGGACACCCCCCCCCCCCCCCCCCACTCGGGGCCCCCCCCCCCCCCAGCTCAGTCCAATTGTTGACTACGAGCTTCCACCTCTGTCTTTGTCAGGCTCTGGCAGAGCCTCTCAGGAGACAGCCATATCAGGCTTCTGTCAGCAAGCACTTCCTGGCATCTACAATAGTGTCTACATTTGGTGACTATATATGGGATGGATCCCCAGGTGGGGCAGTCTCTGGATGGCCTTTCCTTCAGTCTCTGCTCTACACATGTAGTGTCCATCTGAAGGACAAGACTTTGGGGGAGAGGTATTTGTAAGGTTGGCTTAAAAGTGTCATCTGCAAAAGAGTTGGCTGTATTAGGTATGGATCACTTTGTTCTCTGGACTTCTTGCTTAGTGGAAAATGTGTGGTCTAGTAAGGCCAAGAGTAGAATTCAGAGCAGAATCTTTTGCTAGCAACCAGATAAAATACTGGGTGAGATGGATGAAGGAAGGGTTCATTTAAAGGTAATTTTAGTAAGTGGATAGATTCTGAGTGCTGTCTCCTACGATGATAGGATGTGATTTCTCTACCAGGCAAGCCCTTTACACTGAGGATAGGAAGTAGGACTTTGATACAGTGTTGGCCTAAAGAGGCAAATGATGTGTTACATGGAAGAACTTTTGTAGGGCTAGGGATGTGGTTAGGTAGCAGAATACTTGCCTTCCATATAAAAGCCCTGAGTTCAATTCCCCACACGGTGGGGGTGGGGGTGGGAGTTGGGGGCTTCCTAAACTGAACTCTGTAAAAATTTATTAGAAATGACCAGAGTGAACAGGAAGAGTCATAAGCAGGAGAAGAGACGAGACAGGAAGGCATTTTAAACATGTGCAATAAATGAAAAGCATGAAAATGTGAATGAAAGTTAAACCAGTAGATTTGAGGAAAATGGAAAAATGTGCAAGACTATTGGTGAGAAATCACAAAGGAAGTTAAAGATGAATACAGGTGTAGTCAGAGCAGGCCCGTTTGAAGTTTGGAAATCACATATTCACGTACATATTCGCATAAGAAGAGCCAGTAACCATGGCTCAGAATCTTTAGCTACTCAGAAACTGAAAAACCATCTGTAAAATTTATTTAGAATGGAAATATGGGATAGAACAAAATAAATTATAGATTCTAAAATGAATAAATTCCTTTTTACATATATTTTAGTTTTGGTTACATACATCATAGGTATCATTATGTCATTTTATGCATAGTAAGTAAAAATCATTGTACTTTGCTCATATTTTTTTCCCCACTACACTCCGTCATCCTCATGCCTTCCCTCTTACTTTTTCTGCCAGTTAGTTCTCCAATACTTGGATTCTTTAGTAGTAGTGTGTGGGCATTAACTGAGAAAGAAAGTAGATGACATCAGAGGGAGACTGATAGACCAGAGCAGAGCTCAGATTTTTTCCACTCATGAACTCTTTCCACTTGAGAAGTTTTTCCATGAGCCTAGCTGTGTAGCATATAAAACAGGTATACAAACTAAGCATTTAGCAAGAATAAGTCATTAGTTTATTTTAAAGCATGTCTTTGATAGTCAAAGTTATTTAAAACAAAAGCAAATTCATGTACTCATGATAAAGATCTGTTTACCTTTATATAAAGAATTAAGTCTTTGCTGAATATCTGATACTGTAGGTTGTAAAACATCTTTATTTTGGAGGTGATCAATATTTTGATAGAACCGTTAGAAATTCTGATTTTTATCCCAAGTCAAAATGCATTGAATGGTTTTTTTAAAAAATGAAACTCAAGTTAGCAATTTTTAAAATAAAAAAATTCTTAACACAGTACAACATAGAAATACACTAATTTGATACATTTTGAAGAATCATGGTAGGAGAATATTAGTTGTATTTGTTTTCCATGATTAAATCATCATTTGTTCCATAAGAGCAGAAAACACTGTACATCCATTCAAAACACAGACATTTATAACATATGGTAGTTTTGAATGTGACCTCAGATGTTGTAGGCAGTGTGCTCATTGGTATTGTATGGTGTGACAGTATGCCCAATGCACACTGTACATGTTATGTTTAGAATCAAGGCTGAAGGACAGTTTCATAACACAGTGCAGGTAAGAGCTGCCAGAGACATCTTGGTTTCATTACATGTCTTATTTTGAATTAAGTTTTGAATGGACTGTATTCAGAAACCTTTTACCATTGCCAGAATTTTTTTTTGACCCTATATTTAGTTGTGTGGCTTTCATATGAGGTTGCAATTCACATTTTTAAGAGGTTGGACTTTAGGAAACAGTTTGACAGTTTCTAATAAAACTAAACTTTGTCTTACCATATGAACTAGCAATCCACTTGGAATTTGTCCAAATGAGGTAGAAACTTGCATTTATACAAAAGACAGAGAAAAAAATATTTATAGGACCTTTATTCATAATTTGCCCAACCTAAAAATGACCATTATATTCTTTGAAAGATAAATGGATAGGCTGTCTTGTATCCATGCAATGGAATACTGCCAATAATTTGCAGATCCTGCATTCAGTTTTATGACTGAACTGTAACTCACAGTTGAAGAAGTTGGGACTAGTTGTTGCAGTAAGAATGAAGTAGGTTTTAGAAGAAACAAAATGAAAGCAAGTAGAAAATTGAAGTCAGGAGAACTTAGAGAATTTGAAATTTGAGTAATGATTAAGGCCAAAATCAGACAGTTGCTAACAGGTATGTAAGTTGAGTGGAATAGAGATGCCCAAAGTCAGAAGTGTAGGCTTGCTTTTTTTTTTTTCCGACTTTATTGGGTTCTTACATCTACCACCTTTCTAAACCTTATTCCACTCTGATCCCTTCCAACCCCCCAGCACTAGGTAGGAGAAAAGAAGTTAGAGGGGAAAGGAGGCGTAGACCTTTTCAAACTACTTTCTGCTAATTAGGGGTATCAAGTTCCTTGGGGTAAGTCCAGTCTTCATCATCAGGATATCCAACTTCTTGTCTCTTTGCTCATGACCACTTGACAGAATGTAGCAGCAGGAACCAGCAGCAGTCTCCTTGGTGTGTTCCTCCTGCCCATCTGAGGGCCCAAGCATTTGTATACCCTCTGAAAAGTTCTTAGAATTCCAGATGTCATACACTGGCAGAAACTATCTGCGGCTGCTAAAGCCATGTCCCTGCTAGAGCAAGATGCAAATCCTAGTCACCTGCTGTGAAGCAGCCTCTTATCCCACACCAGAGAGTAAAACAAAAACGTATTCACATAACATAACTGGACTTTTAAAGAAGCCAAAATTCTCACTACAGAGAAGTAACTGAGCTTATATTCTTTATGAAGCCATGATCTCTTGGTTACCACTAGAGGTAGAAATGAGAATACTACTCAGGATTAAAAGTTAAAATGGAAAACAAAATAATAATTAGCTAATGTAACAGTGTTACTAAATTAAATTTGTATAAAAAGAAAGGTGGTAACTTATAGGTTTATAAACATCTTTATATTGAAAAATAAAAATTTGCAGGATATTTCAGCAGTGCTCCGGGAAAAAAATGTTAATGTAATCTTTTTTAAAATTATTTTATTAGATATTTTCTTCATTTACATTTCAAATGCTATCCCGAATGTTCTCTATACCCTCTCCTCCGACCCTGCTCCCCTGCCCATTCACTCCCACTTCTTGGCCCTGGTGTTCCCCTTTATGGGGCATATAAAGTTCACAAGACCAAGGGGCCTCTCCTTCCAACAGTGGCCGACTAGGCCATCTTCTGCTACATATGCAGCTAGAGACATGAGCTCTGGGGGTACTGGTTAGTTCATATTGATGTTCCACCTATAGGGTTGCAGACCCCTTCAGTTCCTTGGGTACTTTTTCTAGCTCCTCCATTGGGGTCTTTCTGTTCTATTGTATAGATTACTGTGGGCATCCACTTCTATATTTGCCAGGCACTGGCATAGTCTCACAGAGATAGCTATATCAGTGTCCTTTCAGCAAGTTCTTGCTGGCATATGCAATAGTGTCTGCATTTAGTGGCTGATTATGGGATGGACTCCCCGGGTGGGGCAGTCTCTGGGTTGTCAATCCTTTCGTCTTTGCTCCAAACTTTGTCTCTGCAACTTCTTTCATGGGTATTTTATTCTCTATTTTGGGGAGGAATGAAGTATCCACGTGATAGTCTCCCTTCTTGATTTTCTTGTGTTTTGGAGATTGTATCTTGGGTATTCTAGGTTTCTGGGCTAATATCCGCTTATCAGTGAGTGCATATCAAGTATGCACTCACTTTTGTGATTGGGTTACCTCACACAGGATGATATCCTCCAGATACATCCATTTGCCTAAGAATTTCATAAATTCATTGTTTTTAATAGCTGAGTACTACTCCATTGTGTAAATGTACCACATTTTCTGTATCCATTTCTCTGTTGAGGGACATCTGGATTCTTTCCAGCTTCTGGCTATTATAAATAGGGCTGCTATGAACATAGTGGAGCATGTGTCCTTATTACCAGTT
>NC_034602.1:1525531-1535498 GCF_900095145.1 Mus pahari | reverse complement strand
GAGTATGAAGTGCCTCTCCTTGTCTTTTTTGATAAATTTGGATTGGAAGTCAATTTTATTTGATATTAGAATGGCTACTCCAGCTTGTTTCTTTGGACCGTTTGCTTGGAAAATTGTTTTCCAGCTTTTTACTCTGAGGTAGTGACTGTCTTTGTCCCTGAGGTGGGTTTCCTGTAAGCAGCAAAATGTGGGGTCCTTTTTGTGTAGCCAGTCTGTTAGTCTATGTCTTTTTATTGGGGAATTGAATCCATTGATGTTAAGAGAAATCAACGAAAGGTAATTTTTGCTTCCTGTCATTTTTTGTTGTTAGAGTTGGGATTCTGTTCTTGTGGCTGTCTTCTTTTGGTTTTGTTGAGGGATTACTTTCTTCCTTTTTTCTAGGTGTAGTTTCTTAGTGTTGGTGTTTTCCCTTTATTAACCTTTGAAGGGCTGATATTTAGTGTATGACTTTATTTAATCGAACTGAATAAATCACTGTTGTTAAGTACTGAGGCTGCATTAGTAAATGGGTTTGTTTTAAGCTGTAGCAGTGTTTGAAGCTGAGGTGGGGACAGGTAAGAACAAGCAAGAGGGATGGTGAGTAGTGTGGTGGTGGGAGAGTCCTAGATCAGGCCAGGATTGTGATTGGAGAATGAACAAATGAAGAGCCATGGTAAGGCAATGGATAACATTCTAGATCACACGTGTAAGTAATAGTGTGAGAGATGACGGCAAGGCCAAAGTGCACAGGTTAAAGAATGTATCTACAGAGGAAAATGTTAATTTTAAATCAAGTGTTCAGTTTGCCTTTATTTGTTATAATTTGCAACTAAGAACATTTAAATGTGTAAAACATCAATACCCCTAGTTTTCTTTGAGAATATTTCAGTAGCTATGAGTCAGTCAATATTCTATTGCTGTGAACAGACACCATGACCACAGCAACTCTTAAAAAGGAAAACATTTGATCGTGGCTTGCTTACAGTTTCAGAAAGTTAGTCACTTATCCTCATGGTGATATGTAGGCACATATAGTCACTGAGAGTTCTACATCCAGATGCTGGCAGCAGGAAGAGAAGATACACTGGACCTCGCTTGAGGTTTTAAAACCCCAAAGCCCACTCCCATTGACATACTTCCTCCAACAAGGTCATAACCGTTTCCCAAAAGGCCACACTCAAATAGCATCATTCCCTAATGGCCAAACATTCAAATATATGAGCCCATGGAGTCCATTCCTCATCAAACTGCTATCCTGCATATTTGCACATTTGTTTAAGCTTTTCTTTCTGATAAAAGTGCATATTTCACTTTTAAATTTATTTAATAAGCAAGAACTTTAAGAATGTACTATTGCAGTTATTCTTTAGGATGTTGGAATACTTGTGTACTCCATTTATGTAATATAATTTATCTAAGAGACAACAGTCTTTTAGGAATTAATTTGCATTTTATAAAAATTAAAATGTCATTATTGTGGAGATTAGAGGACAACTCTGTGGAGTTAGTGTCCTCCGTTTGCTTTTACGAGGTGCTTGGCCTTGAACTCAAGATTGTTGGGCTTGTGTTGTCGGTCAGCAAGCATTTTCTATCTGATGGCCATCTTGCAAACTCAGTTTATATTTTAAGTTTGTAACTAGTGATCTTTGTGCTGTACTTTTTTTTTTTTTTAAAGATTTATTTATTTATTATATGTAATTACACTGTAGCTGTATTCAGACCCACCAGAAGAGGGCGTCAGATCTCATTATGGATGGTTGTGAGCCACCATGTGGTTGCTGGGATTTGAACTCTGGACCTTCGGAAGAGCAGACGGGTGCTCTTACCCACTGAGCCATCTCACCAGCCCTGTGCTGTACTTTTAAATAATTGTGAAAAATCAAAGTTGTATCTATGCTAAGAGCTGTAAAGCTGCATTTCAGAGTTAGGGCAGTACTGATCTCAGTAAATTTTACTAGATTGAAAGACTGAATCACTTTGTTTTATAATTATTCTGTAAATGGTAAGTTGTATACTTTATTGGTGGTTGTTTTCAGAGAAAGTCTCACTGTG
Organism: Mus pahari; assembly: GCF_900095145.1. Classification (NCBI taxonomy): domain Eukaryota; kingdom Metazoa; phylum Chordata; class Mammalia; order Rodentia; family Muridae; genus Mus; species Mus pahari. The sequence continues at coordinate 1,533,467 of NC_034602.1, read as the reverse complement.
GAGCCCTGGCTGGTCAGGACCTCACTCTGGAGCCCTGGCTGTCTTCAAACTCATAGACATCTGCCTGCTTCAGTCTCCTAGGATTGACATATATATAACTCCATACCTAGCCAATAATTATTTTTTGAGTTATATTCTGGAAGAAGATTCTGGTAGTAGTTGCATAGTTAACCAGAGGGTTGTTTTGTTTTTCTGCAATAGAGAAATTTGTTTCCATACTGAACATTAAAACTTTCAAAAAGCTGGGTGTGATGATATATCCCTGTAATATCTATTAGAGTGTCTTATTCTTTTTCGTATGTGTGGTTTTGAGGCAGGGTCTTACACTGAGCTCTAGGTGGTCCCAAATATTGGGATTTACAGGCATGAGCTATCACACCTGCCCTTTTAAAAAGACTGTCCACCAACTCATGATCTTCTTGCCTGTCTCCAGTAGTCTGCTTACTATCACAGCCAGCACATTCAAAACAAAACAAAACAAAACAAAAGAGGGTTTGTTGTAGTGACAATTTTGGAGTTTTGGTTTCTTTGAAAAACACTGAAAGATGGGACTATGTTTTCATTTTAATCCCAGGTGTGAGATACAGAGTTGCTTCAGATTGTCCACAGCAACTGACTCATGCTCTAGCAGGGGCATGATGTTGCCAGCTGTGGATAGTTTCTTCAATTGTATGGCATTTGGAATTTTGGGGACTTTTCAGAGGGGATATAAATGCTAGAGCCCCAAGAGATGGAGTAGGTTGCTGGTTGCTATAGGTTTTGCTGATTGCTGTTGGTTGTGGTTTGTTAAGCAGTTGTGTGCAAAGAAGAAACAAGAAGAAATTGGATACCCTGAAGGCAAAGATCACACTTGCCCCAAGGACTCAGTGCCCCTAGTCAGCAGGAAGTAGACTAACAATAATGTCTCCCCTCCCCTTAACCTTTTTATCTCCTGTCTAGTGTTAGGGGGTTGAAAGGGTGGAAAAGGAGTGGAGAAGGGTGGAAGAAAAAAGAACACACAAAGTAGCCAAAAGCTGAATGCAGTCTGTATCTGTGTCTGTCTCATGTGGATGCTCTCAGAGACCAAAGAAATGATCTGGATTTTTGTGATGACTTACAGTCTGTAGTCCAACTAACCCAACAATGGGCAGCTGTGAATGGGAAGTGAGAGAGTCTAGTAGTTGCTCAGTCCCACAAGGCTAGTTGTTTCATCTGGTCTTCTGAAGTAGGTTCCAACAGATATGCTGGCAAGTGCAAGTGGTCGAAGAGGAGTGAATCTTCCTTCTTCCATTGTCCTTATGGAGGCCTCCAGCAAAAGAAGGAGTGACCCAGATTAAAGGTGTGTACCACCACGCCTGGTTCTAAAACTTGCTTTGTCCCAGGCTGACCTTAAACTCAGAGATCTGCTTGTCTCAGTCTGTGTACTACCTTGTCTAGGCCTAAGAGTTTCATGACCACTATGCCTCAAGATCTCCTTGTCAAGAACCAGGTCAGAAGAAACCCGTGTCTTCTAGAGCCGCATGATCTTGATCACAGGTGTGCCCTCCATTTCTGGATTGTAGTTCATTCTAGATGTAATCAAGTTGACAACCAGGAATAGCCATCATAGTGTCTCTTTAGCCTACTTTTTTTCTTTTCAACATTGTTTTGGTGTCCTCAGCTAGTTTGAACATATTATAAATCTTCCATCACTTATAAACTAGTGACTCATTTTAGTAGGATGGAAGTGTACCAAACAGGTTCTTTTTCTTGTAGATTCTGCTGCAACTTTGTTTCTGCATGTGTAGCTTTCCTCTAACCTGTTTCAGTAAATCATAACTTTTCAAGTATTGAATTTGTTTGTCTGGATCTTTTTGTTTAATATTTTATTTGTTTTTAATTATATTTCTCTTTGGTTTTTTGCCAGTGTTTAGCAGTACTTTAATAAATATCTTTTAGGGCACAGAGAGCACAGGTTGCTCTTCCAGAGGACTCTGGTTCAATTCCCAGCATCCACATGACAGTTCACAACTGTCTGTAATTCCAATTCTAGAAGATCTAACACCCACATGCACACATCCAAGCAAGCAGAACACCAATGTACATAAAATAAAAATAAATTATTTTTAAAAAACCTTTTATTTTGTCTTAAATTGGTGACTTTATAATATAGTTAGTATTACTCTGTTTGAAGTACTTTACTGGTATGTTAAAAATGACAAACCAATTTTTATATCAGCAGCATTTACATTTGGTGACCCTAGACTAGATCTGGAACATATATATATATATATATATATATATATATATATATATATATCCCAAGTTACTAATGAAAACAAAGCTCTCTGACTTTATCTTAAGGCGCAAGATGGTGGATTAAAGCTCTACCACAGATGAACAGGCCAAGAACATGAGTTGATTTGTCTAATGTAGTGGTTCTCAAGGTGAGATTGACAGACCCCTGCCACTTTAGAGTCTAAAGGTCGTCTGAGGTCAGAGTTATTTTTATACTGTTAACATGCTCCCACCCCCTGGGCTGTAAAAGCACTGATCATGAAATAAGGGTTGGACTAGGTATGTGAGTTCAAGACACTTGAGACACCCTGTCTACAAATACATACACACATAGATAAAAATTGTGGGTTGTCACCTTGGCATGATCAAGGAATTGTAGCACATTGTGTTTGTGATTGCTAGATTCTTCACATTATGTACTTGTTAAAATTGGCTTTCACATAAAAATGATGAAGCAGTAAAAGTTACTTCAAGCTTGTCTTTTGTTTGAGACAGATTCTTGCTTTACAGTCCAGGCTGTATTGGAACTCACTGTGTAGCCCAAGCTGAACTTAACTGTATGGTAATCCCCCTCTTTCCGTTTCTTAAAATGCTGAGAGTACATGTGTAAGCTACTGTGTCTGGCCAAGCTTGCCTAATTAAAATATGTATTTTTAAAGATTTATTTTTATTTTGTGTGTTATGGGTATTTTTGTATACATGGTGTGTGTGTGTGTGTGTGTGTGTGTGTGTGTGTGTTGCCCACAAAAGTTAGAACAAGGTGTCTGGTTCCCTGGAACTGAAGTTACAGGCAGTTTTGAGCTACTGTGAGGGTATTTCATATCCTTTGAAAGAACAGTCAGTGCTCTTAACCATTTCACTATCTCTCTAGCCCCTCATTAATGTTTAATATGTCTTTTTAATGGAAACTATCTACAAAATACTTATATTACATAGTGAAGTATTGTTATCTCTAGGAAATACTTCATGAACTTTTGAATTGCAAACTGAACAAGTCCAGATTTTGTGGGACAGTAATTTTTGCTTGAAAGAACAACTTTTGTGATTATTCGGGACAGACATATATTCCTAAATGCCTTAAACCAAGCTTGTCATTTTAAGGAGAAGAACTAATTGTACTTGTTGCTAGATGAAGTTTGAGTTATAGAAAACATTGACATCTCTATATGTCAATGTTAAAGACTTACTTGTTTATTTACTTACTTATTTTTATGTGTCCTGAGTGTTTTGCCTCCGTGTGTGCATGTGTAATGCTTGTCTGGTGCCTAAGAAGTTGAAGTCCCTGTAACTGGAGTTATGGATTTTTATAAGCTACCATGTGTATGCTGAAAAGTGATCTTGGGTCCTCTTCAAGAACAAATGCGTGAACTTTTAAAAGGTTTCTAAGGAGTATCTGCATTAATTCAATAAATCAGTTTTTGTTTTGATGCAGTTTCTCTAGATAGCACAGACTTGACAAAATGATTTTCCCATCTCAGCCTCCTCGGGCTAGGATTACAAGTGTGTCCCACTAGGCCCAGATGGTATATTTAAAATTACCTGAGCTGTAAGCAACCCACATATATACATGCACATACCACGCTAGATAGACAAGTGGCTTTTTTTCCTTTCTTTTCCTCCTTCCTTCTACCCTTCCCTCCCTCCTCTGTTCTTTTTTCCTCACTACTTTTACCCCTCTTCCCTTGCCTGTATTGATCCAGTGCATGGCATTGGACCAATAGGTTTCCATTTCAATGTAAGAAAACTTAAGTTTCATTATCTATATTACAACTAAACTGGTAAGACAGTACTTCATTTTGGATTTTGGGAGTATCCAATAATAATGTCAATAACAGTTTGAAAGGCTATAATATATAACAGCATCCTTTTTCTGGTTGTCTATTTGCATGAAGATAGATCTTCTTTTTACACTTCAGGCAAAACAATGTATCAATACATTGAATACAGAAACAGATACAAGAATCTAGCTGTCTTCCATCAAGGCAAACACTGAAGACATTTACAGAGATATACAGACTTGTCACCTTCTTTCTACTAATTGTATTTTTGTTTTAGAAAAACTAGTTATCAAAGGGGATAACATTTGAAATGTAAATAAAAAATATCTAATTAAAAAAAGAAAGAAAATTGAAAAATACACCACCAGCAGAAGCAAAAAAAAAGAAAAAGAAAAAGAAAAAGTAGTTATCATAAATAGTATCATTAATAATTGTGTTACAACAGTAAGTGCTGTTTTAGGTGAATTGATAGTTTTAAAAATTGCCAGCATAATATTAGATATATAAATTAGTTATTTCAAATGTTTCATAATTTAATTTAAATGTATTTATAAAATATAAAATTATAACAATGGAAAGCAAAAATTGTAATCAAGTAATTTTAAACTAAAGTGGCAGGATCAGAAATATGCACACATGTTGATAAGTACTGATGGCTAAGCACCAAAGTTTAAGTACAAACACAGAACAGATGGACGGAGAGGAGACAGGCTTGGAGTCTGGGTAGAAGAGCATAACTCCATTAGAACTATCAGATTTCTGTTTTCCATAGTTAATAGCCAATGAATAAATAAAGACCTAATTCTGGTTTGTACCAGCACAGATTTTAAACTATTCATGTCACAAATTTGCCAACTTTTTCTTTATATTTTTAATAATAAAATTTATGTATGCAGTGGTAAGGTAACATGTTTACCTACTGAATATTCTTTAATTGGAGCTAATGCAACATGTTGAAAGTAGGTCATTTACAAATAGTTTATTTGAGGCTCTGTTTTACTGATAAATTGTTTTAACCTTTTACTAGACAGATTTGATCTATATTGCTAGGCTATTTGCAGCCAAAACATTCTTTTTCTTCTTGTAAGAAAAACTGGGTGATTTGTGATTATGCTGGTTTGGAAATAGCTGTGTTTGATTAGAAAGGTAATTGTTTATGCTTCACATGCATAATGTTTAGTAGCTAATCTTTTTTTAAATGCTTTTCCAAAGATATTTTTAAAAAACAGTATGCTTACAGAAGGATCCTTCTAAAAAATTTTATGATTGTTCTAAAATAGTCTTTTTTTACATTTGGATTATTAAAGGCAGACTGTTTAGAATACTTTATGGGCTAAATTGTTTTCTTTTAAAAAATTCTAGAGTATTTTTAAGAATATTTTACTGAGATTTATATGTGTGTATATACATATATATATGTATATACACACACATACATACACATACTGTATATGTTTAAATGACAAACTATACAGAGGAATGGGTATATTTTTGTCTATTTAAGATACATTCTTTACAGATTAATTTATTAGTATCTTACTACTAAATTCCTAAGGTCAATAATCATAAGGCATAGTATAGTTTCATTAAATATGCACTTCAAATATATATCAGACAAAATTACTTGTATTTGCCCCTAAAAGTTAATAAAGTAGATAAGATTAATAAAGCAGAAAGACTTTTTGGTTGCTTTTCTGTCTTTTAAAAAAGTATTTCTACCTGGTTAAAGGTCTGTAGTGAGGACTGACCGGTGCACCTCCTTGCATCTCAACTCAGTTCTCTCTCCAGCAGAAAAAAGTTGTAGCTTTTTTGTAAACAGTATTTCTTCTGTTACTAAACACACAGAGAGAAACACAGATATACACACACTTATCATGTACCATTTTTAGACTTTTAATTTTTATAGTAGTAGATAATACATTTGTATTTCTGCTTACCCTGCCCTTCTAACATGGTCATCACAATCAATAATCATTATCTACATTATATTACTACACAATGTTTCATACACACTTGGGTATTCTTTTTCCTGAAATTACTGAAATCAATATTTTTATGTGACTTTCTGTAAATTCATCCTTTAATACTAAAATATTTTTCATGGTTATAGAATTTGAAATTCTTGTAGGTTGTTTTACCCAAGAGCAATGTCTATCCCATAAAGATCACATCGTTGGCTTGGAAGGTTGTTTTCCCTGGCCCTAACATATGGCAGTATAACATGAAATTAGGCACCCATCACATCAGAAACCCGAGCTTATAACTGAAAGTTTATTGTTCTTTCTACTCTTGCCTAGAGGGCTATCCTGTCTTCCAAGTCCAGAAAATTTGATTTTAGAACTGTGACATAATCCACATTTTCTAACTAAGAAGGAACCTCTCAGCTCTGTTTCACAATAAAAAAGCATTCAGTTAGATACAGGATAGATTGGAAACTAAAACTGGTGGGGTTCAGCGTGCCTAGGTTCTTGTTTATTCAAACAGTTCTACTTTCTGTTAGACTCTAAACAAGTTTTCTAGATCATAGAAATTTCCTCAGATCTCATGTGTGTACTTAAAAGATTTGTAGGTACAAAGCAGTTTTAATAAAAAAAAATAATTTTTCCCGTTTCTTGAAGATCTCTGCTAAATATAAAGGTTAATTTTAAGTATTAAGTACTTTCCCCTCATTTCTCCCCACCCCATTTTTTTCATTTTCTAGCTTAAGTTGATGTTTTCATTTCCCCTCTAGTTTCTAAAGTAACTTTTATCTCATATCATTAATATTTAAAAGTACTGGGGATGGTGAGACTCTGAACACTCGGGAGGTTGTGGTGGGACGGTTAGGAGTTTGAAGCTGGCTCGGGCTGCATAATGAGATCCTATGTCAAAAGAGCAAACAGTTTTGCTCAGAAGCTAATTCAAAACAAAACAAAACCCCAAAACCTTAAAACTTTAAAGTTGTGTTTATGTAAGTTCTTAAAAAGTTTTGGTAGGGGCTGGAGAGATGGCTCAGTGGTTAAGAGCACTGACTGTTCTTCTGAAGGTCCTGAGTTCAGATCCCAGCAACCATATGGTGGCTCTCAACCATCCTTAATGAAATCTGATGCCCTCTTCTGGTGTGTCTGAAGACAGCTACAGTGTACTTACATATAGTAAATAAATAAATCTTAAAAAAAAAAAAAAAGTTTTGGTCAAACCAGAACTGAAGGTGTGAATAGGTGCAAATTCTTAGAAGAGCAAAAGAATGTTGTATAAAGTGCCAGGCATAAAATTTAAAAAGGAAGTTTCAAACTTTGAGATCTGGGTAAATGCTATACTATAATGTATGTGGGATTATATGCTAAGTATGTACAATTATTTTAACATCTGTACGTTTTCAGTGGTGATATTGAAACTTTATTGTTAGATTTAAGTACCTATATTCATAATAAAATATCGCTGTGATGAACTGGCAGGAAAAAGCAAGTGCATCATCTTTAGCTTGACTACTTACTGTGAAACAGAATTGGAAGATCTCAAATAATACAATAGACAGTGATTTATTATTCACTTGGGCTTTATAGATAACACTGATGGAACCTTCCTATTGACCTTTTGTTTTCCTAAATGATCTTGTAAAAGACAAAACAGAGAATAAACTAAATGAACTTAGTAGATCTAAGCAGGTTATAAGTTTGGAATTCAGCTTTCTGATTTATATTATATCTAGGTATCAATAAAATACTTTCTAGTTTTAAACAATAACAGTGTATAAATACAAACATAGAAGGAATGTATAAAGGGCTTCAAATATGCCGGGCGTGGTGGCGCATGCCTTTAATCCCAGCACTCAGGAGGCAGAGGCCAGGCTGGTCTACAGAGTGAGTTCCAGGACAGCCAGGGCTACACAGAGAAACCCTGTCTCGAAAAACCAAAAAAAA
>NC_034602.1:1524296-1525457 GCF_900095145.1 Mus pahari | reverse complement strand
GTGTGGATTCATTTCTGGATCTTCAGTTCTATTCCATTGATCTACTTGTCTGTCGCTGTACCAGTACCCTGCAGTTTTTATCACAATTGTTCTGTTGTACAGCTTAACTCACTGACTAAAAGTGTTTTGGAGTTGAACACACAGAACAAGATCCCCTCCAGGCTTCTGTGATTTTTACAGACTTCAGTGACTTTCTGTTTTTATTTGTTTGCTATGATATGTAATCTGACTTTTGTGACAAAGCACCATTATTTCTTTTAAACAAACTAGTTCTTATTGTTATTTTTACTTCAGAGACTTAACAGCTCTTCTACTTAAATTCTTGTTTGCCTTGGGCTGTTTGACTAGTCGTTCTTTCCTCTGTAGTAAGTGTGAATCAGTCACAGTTAAGACTTAGCCTGTCTTAGCACTACTCAATATTCCATTTGCAGATGCCATAACTGTGGTTTAGGAATCTTGTTATTCAGTGGAATAACTGTCTTTAACAATTACTTCGAGTGAGACAAAAACTTGAGTGGGAGTGACTGTTTCAGGCTGCCAAGTAGATTAAAGAACAACAAATTAATAGTTGGTATTTAAAAAGCAACTATTTTTTTAAAAAAAATCTTTGTTTTAAACTGGGTATTGTGGTACACAGCTTTTTTTTTTTTTTTTTTTTTTTTTTTTTTTTTTTCGAGATAGTGGCCTCTTGTAAGGCTATGCCAGTGCCTGGCAAACACAGAAGTGGATGCCCACAGTCAGCTATTGGATGGAACACAGGGCCCCCAATGGAGGAGCTAGAGAAAGTACCCAAGAAGCTGAAGGAGGATGCAACCCTGTAGGTGCAACAACAATATGAACTAACCAGTACCCCCTGAGCTTGTGTCTCTAGCTGCATATGTAGCAGAAGATGGCCTAATCAGCCATCACTGGGAAGAGAGACCCCTTGGTCTTGCAAACTTTATATGACCCAGCACAAGGCAAGGCCTAGGCCAAGTAGTGGGAGTGGGTGGGTAGGGGAGCAGGGGCGGGGGGGGGGGGGGGGTTATAGGGAACTTTTGGGATAGCATTTGAAATGTAAATAAAGAAAAAAAAAAAAGATAGTGGTGCTCTTTCTTAAGGGAGGTGAGACATTCCATCCTGCAGGGAAGTTCATTCAGCTTAGGAAGTCATTGAAACTGA
>NC_034602.1:1521311-1524241 GCF_900095145.1 Mus pahari | reverse complement strand
GAGCTTGTGTCTCTAGCTGCATATGTAGCAGAAGATGGCCTAATCAGCCATCATTGGGAAGAGAGGCCCCTTGGTCTTGTAAACTTTATATGACCCCGCATAGGGGAAGGCCATGGCCAAGTAGTGGGAGTGGGTGGGCAGGGGACCAGAGGCGGGGGGGGGGGAGTATAGGGAACTTTTGGGATAGCATTTGAAATGTAAATAAAATAATAATAGAAAAAGCAACTATTGAAAAAAAGATTAAAAAGAAAACCCTATGTGGTGTGTGTGTGTGTGTGTGTATGCATGCATGATGGTGGTACACACTTTTAATCCCAGCACTTGTGAGACAGAGGCAGGCAGATCTGAGTTTGAGGCCACCCTGGTCTACAGAGCTAGTTCCAACAGACAAAGCCTGTCTCAAAAAAACAACCAAACAAAAATTTAACCCTCTGTGTAGTCAGTGATTATTTATTTTTATTTATCTCATAATATTTGTGTCTGGAATTATGCTATCTCCTAAAAATAAAATGTTAATAAGATACTTTGCTTCTGTCAAGAAGCTTTCCAGTTAAATGAGGGACCAAGAGACAGAACAACATAGGATAAAATTATGTTTCAAACCAGGCAATAATTATTATACTGTGGGTTAGACCTGAGAGAATGTACATTCTTGAGATTTTGAGGTTGTGTTTAGGAAATGTAACACTATAATTTTCCATATTAACATGTAGGAATTGGAGGAGTCCTGGTTAAATGTGTGTTATTGATAAGAGCTGGCCATGTCAAGAACCCTAGATCCTCAAACCCATGGAGGAATGGCAGTGCCTCTGGTCTAAGTGTGGATGTTGACAGTGTATACAGAAAATGTCTTCCATGGCTTTCTCCCCTTGGATGTCTATGCCGTAAAGACTGTTTACCTACAGAGACTGCTCTTACCAAGATTAGCTAAACCCTGCCTTCTTGTATATCTGTATGTAATAACTCTACCTTCTTGTTCTGCTGTATGCAATAGCCCTATCTCTGTAATAAATTCCATCTGAGCTGGAGTCCTGAGGTTTCTCTAATTGAGAACCCAATGAACCAGGTTCTCTGTCTGTCTGTCTGTCTTTTACTCATTCTTTTGTTGGCCCTCCACCTCTAGTTAGATCTATCCTGGCAGCCATGCTGGACATGGCAATAACACACTAAAACGAGAAGGATCAGACTAGATTTCAAAAACAGACCTACATGTGGGAGTTGGATATATCACTAATTAATAAATGGTGTTGAGATAATTGGCTATCAATATAGAAAAGCTACAAATTTTCTTTAGGAACCTTTAAGAAGATTGACTAGTAGAAAATGCTTAAGAATCAATTTAGCTGGATTGCTAAAGAACATTATACAAAATTTGATTGTATATATAGTGATATTCTACTACCAAGGTCTTTATTCTGAGACCAGTATACTCAAGGATGAAAAGATTTCTCTTAATTTTTGGTTTCAGAGAGTTCTGTTAAAAGTTTGGTCCCATGTTCTTAGGTAACATCATGGCACTGGGGGTATGTTGAGGAGGATAGCTTTTTATATGTTGAAGCAGAAAGATAAACCAGGTATAATATATGAAAGGACCTACCCCCATTGACATAGTTCTTCAGCTATGTTTCACCTCCCAAAGTTTTCTGAGCCTCCTAAAATAACATAATTTGCTGGGAATTAAGTGTTCAAAACACGAGCCGGGGAAACATTTCAGACTCAAACCATAACATTCTTTCATATGCACTCAATGGCACATGGTCATCTATCTCATAATGCAAAATGCATCTAATCTCAAACCTCCTAAAATAACATAATTCACTGGGAATTAAGTGTTCAAAACACGAGCCGGGGAAACATTTCAGACTCAAACCATAACATTCTTCCATATACACTCAATGGCACATGGTCATCTATCTCATAATGCAAAATGCATCTAATCTCAAACATCCAACATTATTCAAAGTCTCCTCTAAGACTCAAGGCAAGCATGCATAAAAAGTTATAAAAGTAGAAATACTTGTTGAGAGGGTTTCCTAAACTGATTTCCTTACTTCATTCACTTGCTTTGTTTGAGTCCTCTGTGTATTCTATCCTGGCCCCTTGTGTGTGCCTGTATGTTTTTATGTATGTGTGGGAGTAGTTTACCTATGTGTATTATATATACCGTTGGAATCAGCCAAAAGACCCTCACTCACAAAGACCACAGAGATCGACATTGCTGCAAACTGCAAGAGGTTTTTTTATTGAGTCAACATGTTGGGGACACCCTTTAGCATGTAGGCAAAAGGAGAGACCCCGAACAAAGAACACACTTTTTATACTTTGTAAGGGGCAGATTTAGGCAACAGGGCTAGCTGACTTATTCTAATTGGTGTAGCAAGTGACCCTTTCAGTCATTGGTTGGTTTGCATAGGATGACTACCTTTGGCCTAGTCCCTCACTCTGACTGCCCTTATGGTTTTTCTCAGCATTGTTTATTTGACCAGCTTCCTTATCTGGCTCTGCACTTGGCCTGCTAGTATAGTTTGGAAAGTTCCTTCAGAGGGAGAAGGGGCTACGTGGTCTTGAATTTATTTTGGTTCTGCAATAGCATGTGTATGGCTGGTACCTTCAGAGGTTAGAAGAGGGCATTGGATTCCCTGGAAGTGAGTTACAGATAGTTGTGAGTCACTTCTAGGGTGCTGGGAACCAAACCCCTTAACCACTGAACACCTCTTTGGGCACTCAGTAATCTCATTTTAGTGGTGAAAAGGGGAATGGGAACTATAGAAAAGAGGGTATGTAATGGTTTGTATATTCTTGGACCAGGGAGTGGCACCATCCGGAGGTGTGGCCTGGTTGGAATGGGTGTGTCACTGTGGGTGTGGGCTTAAGGCTCTCACCCCAGTTGCCTGGAAGTCAGTCTTCCAGTAGCAGCCTTTGGATGAAGA
>NC_034602.1:1518985-1521300 GCF_900095145.1 Mus pahari | reverse complement strand
CTACAAAGTGAATTCCAGGACAGCCAGGACTACACAGAGAAACCCTGTCTCACAAAACCAAAACCAAAAAACAAACAAACAAAACAAAAACAAAACAAAAAAACACCAAAAACAACAACAACAAAAACAAAATGAAGATGAACTTTTGGTTTTTTGAAGAGAAATAGGAGTTATTGCAATCTTAGTCTTCATTCCTTCCTAGTTGTGTGATAGGTCCCCCTGCACCCCGGGACTTGTCTTTTTCATCACGTCTCTACGTATGTGTGGGGTGTGGAGAGGCTGCGATGTACAGTAATGCAAGCAAGTTAAGTAAGCATGTCCTTGCTTATGAAAGGGATTTCTGTGATCAAATTTTAACTTTTGCCAGACTCTCTGCCAGCAAATTATAACCTTGTCTCTGGTATTCTGAGAAACATTTTTTACAAGCAAGTTTTATTTCATTTCATGACTGAGACTCTAAAAGTGTATGAAATGCTTGCTCACCTATGTTTATGTTTGTTATTGAGAGACGATTTCCCTTGCTGCTGCTGTACCAGATTCCACACCATACCCTGAACTTACTCAGGCAGTGATGTGATGGTGACTGGGGACAGGAAGATGTTGTCTTCTCTAATTTAGACTATTTCCTAGACAATTAGAGAAGCTCTGCCGGAGGTTCTAGTGCCACATTTTGTCTCCACAGCTGCCACTGCTGCAGCAATTTCTTTATATGCAACCTATATTTCATCTCTGACTGTCTCTGTGGTCTGAAGTGGCTATCATGGTGCCTGGAAGACCATTTCTCTGGCATCTACTGCTGACTTTGGTCTGGCACAAGCAGTAGGTAGGTGTCAGTTGGCTGCTGCTTTGCAAAGAAAGTCACATGTATGCTTTTTCTTTTTCTTTTTTTTTTTTTTGGCTCATTTTCCCTCTTTTAAAAGTATTTATTTTTTATTTTATGTCTGAGTATTCTGCTAGTGTGTGTGTGTTTGTGCACCATGTATGTTCATTGTACACAGAAGGCATCAGATCATCTGGAACCAGACTTAAGGACATTTTTGAGTCACCATGTGAGTGTTGAAAATTGAAGTAGACTCCTATGGAAGAGAGCTGCAAGTGCCATCTTTCCAGCCCTATCATTTGATTTTTTAGATAATATCAATTCTGAATGGGGTGAGATAGAATATAAGTAGTTTTAATTTGCATATGCTTGATGACTAAGGATATTGAATATTATAAAGTATTGCTTATTAATATTTCCCTTTTTTGCTGTTTTTGAAATTTGAAAAATAGTATTTGTGCATATATATACATATACATATACATACACATACACACACACATATATATATATATATATATATATATATATATATATATATATATATATGTGTGTGTGTATATATATATAGATATAGATATAGATATAGATATATAGATATATATATATCTCATGGATACCCTGGAGCTAGAGTTACAAGTGGTTGTGAACCACTTAGTATGGGTGCTGGGAACTGATTTGAGATCCTGTAGAAGAGCAAGAAGTGCTCTCAATTGCTGCGACATCTCTTTAGCTCCATCCATTAATAGTTCTTGTTTTGAGAACTTTGTTCAGTTGTACAGCCTCTCCATTTTTGTGTATGTAACTCATCGTTTAATTGTAAATATTGTTTTGTTGTAATTTATTCTGATGAGTTTTTCCTTCATCTCCTTCCAGTCTTCCCCACCTCCCCACTCACTCCATGCGATTTCTGTTCATGAGTCCATTTATATTGATTTACAGTTGTTGATCCATTCTTGCAACTGTGGAACGAAGTGACATGGTTCATAATCTTTTTGAGTATTTTTTGAGACAAGGTTTTACTCTGTGGAATTGATGGAGCTCTATCTGCCCCTGCCTCCTAAGCACTAGGATTTAAAGGCATACACCAACAGGCCTAGCTTGTTGTGTTCTTGAATTCTGTTTATAATAAGAAATTTTGATCTGTATTTGTCAAGGGGATTGCTTATAATTTTGGCTGTATTTTTTTCTGGTTTGCTATCAGTCTAATGCTGGCTGAATTTGTGTAGAAGTATTTCTAATTCTCCTTATGTAATTTTCATCTCTGGGGCTTACTACCTCAGTCTGCTAACCTACTAGGCATAGGCCTGGAAACTCTGTATAATCTTATCTAGGCCTAGAATGTTTTCAGCCTCTGAGACTGACTGCTGAATAAGTTCACCCCTTCCTAGTTTTTCTGGACTCTGATTCAACTCAGCTGTTCTGGCTCAAACTCTTCTCCGAATGTAGCAGGAGCTCGCTCTCTCTCTCTCTCTCTCTCTCTCTCTCTCTCTCT
>NC_034602.1:1515513-1518940 GCF_900095145.1 Mus pahari | reverse complement strand
TCTCTCTCTCTCTCTCTCTCTCTCTCTCTCTCTCTCTCTCTCTCTCTCTCCTGAATTGTTCTCCTTTACCTCAAACTAACTGTAGCAATCTCTTCTAATCTTCGGTTTCCTCATTCTGTGACTCTTTCTGTCTTCACCTCTGTCTAGCTTGTTCTCTCTGTCTGCAACCTACCTCTGAACAACTGTCCCATTAAAACTGCCTCCTTCCCCCACTCCTAGCCCCCTCTCTACACTGCTCTCTTAAGTAGCTTCCCTTTCCTCTCTCTCCTCATAAGAGTTGGGCGTATCCTATTCTGTCAAATCTTTCTCTGATTTGTCACTTTGTCTACCACTCAATTAGGCTTCACTTTCAAACTTGGATGCTTCCTTCTACAAACTAATTTTACCTTCATTGTTTAGGATTAAATGTGTGTACTAAAGGTGTGTCTGTATTCCAGCCAGTGGGATTAAAGGTGTGTGTTAAGGACTGAGCCACACCACTAGAAATAGGTATTTTTAGTAAATAACATAATCTTGGGATTCACAATGTGATCAAATACCCTGCAAGAAAATTGGAAGCTTTTCTTTTATTATGTACTAATGTAGGAAGCATTACTTTTTAGTTCTTCTTTAAAGGTATGCTTCTGTGATGAATCCATCTCAACCTGCAGGTATTGCCAGTAAACCTACTGACAGTTAAAAAACCTTTTAATTGCTGCACTAATTACATTGTTTGTATTAGATCTGTTTAATTTTTTTTAAAAATCTTTTGATTTAACTTAGTAGATTGTAAAGAAGAATTCGTGAAAGCTCTTTGGCTCCCTGTGGGTTGTGAACATCCTTAAAATCTAATTTCATCTCTGCTATCCCAGACCCAACCTGGGAAGTGGCCCAGCGCCACTCTCATTCTTACATGCATTCGAGCTTTTAAGTTCCGTCTTTGTGCTTCCCTGTCATGGTGATTCTTTCCTCCTCTCTCAGTCCCTTGATGACACCGCAAATCTAAAAGTCCTGCGCTGTCTCCCTGCCCTGCATAGCAATTCTTTTTTCTTTTTCTTTTCTTTTTCTTTTTCTTTTTCTTTTTCTTTCTTTTCTTTTCTTTTCTTTTCTTTTCTTTTCTTTTCTTTTCTTTCTTTTTGTTGTTGTTGTTGTTGTTGGTGGTGGTGGTGGTGGTGGTGGTGGTTTTTCCAGACAGGGTTTCTCTGTGTAGCCCTGGTGATCCTGGAACTCACTTTGTAGACCAGGCTGGTCTAGAACTCAGAAATCCACCTGCCTCTGCCTCCCAAGTGCTGGGATTAAAGGTATGTGCCACCACTGCCTGGCTACAGCAATTCTTTATTAGCAGTTGAAGCCAGTTAGGAGCAGAGATCCTCAGGTTTGGAAGTGAGGCTTTGAGGAATCAAAATAAGACAAAGCATTAGAACTAATTCCTAACAGTAGGTCATATACCTTTAGAAATTCATCCATTTCTTTCATGTTTTCCAAACTTGTTGGACTTACACATTTTAAAAGTATATCCATTGGAATACAGGGCCTCCAATGGAGAAGCTAGAGAAATTACCCAAGGAGCTGAAGGGGTCTGCAACCCTATAGGTGGAACAGCAATATGAACTAACCAGTAACCCCTTAGCTCCTTTCTCTAGCTGCATGTGTAGCAGTAGATGGCCTAATTGGCCATCATTGGGAAGAGAGGCCTTTGGGAAGAGAGGGGAATACCAGCGTCAGGAAGCAGGAGTGGGTGGGTTGGGGAGCAGAGTGCAGGGGAGGGTTTTAGGGGACTTTCCAGATAGCATTTGAAATGTGAATGAAGAAAATATCTACTAAAAAAAATTGTTTTTAAAAAAAGTATATCCATGATATCATTGGTATCTTCTGTAGTGTATTTGTGTCTAATCTTGTTAATTTGGGTCTTTTCTTTCTTGGTTAATTTGTCCAAGGGTTATCTCTCTCTCTCTCTTTTAAATGAACCAACTTTCATTTCATTGTTTTCTTTTTTTAAGAAATTGGATATTTAATTTATTTACATTTCAACTGTTATCCCCTCGCCTGGTTTCCCCTCTGCAAAGCCCCTATCCCATCACCCCATACCCTGCTTCTGTGAGGGTGCTCCCCCTTCCACTCACTCCAGCCTCACTGCCCTAGCATTCTTCTACACTGGGGCATCAAGCATTCACAGAACCAAGGGCCTCCCCTTGCCCTGATGCCAGATAAGGCCCCTTCAGCTCCTTCAGTCCTTCCCCCAACTCCTCCATTGGGATCCCTGTGCTCAGTTTGATGGTTGGCTTCAAGCATCCGCATCTGTATTGGTCAGGATCTGGCAGAACCTGTCAGGAGACAGCTATATCAGGCTCCTATCAGCAAGCTCTTCTTGGCATCCGAAATAGTATCTGGGTTTGGTGTCTGCATGTGGAATGGATCCCCAGGTGGGGCAGTCTCTAGATGGCCTTTCCTTCAGTCTCTGCTCCACTCTTTGTCCCTGTATTTCCTTTAGACAGGAGCAAATCTGAGTTAAAGTTTTGGAGATGGGTGGGTGGCCTCATCCTAACCTCTGGATATGGTCTCGACAGGTTCTTCCTCCCCTTTGTGGGGTGTTTCAGCTAATGTCATCCTCATGGGGTCCTGGGAAGTTCTTGCTTTTCTGGCATCTGGGACTTTCTGGTTGCTACCCCCAGTTCCCCATCCCCCATTGCTACACTCTCTAGCTATACATTGCTATTCAATTTCCTGACCCTCCTATATATCTCCTCCATCTCCTCCCATACCTGATTCTGCCCTTCTTTTTTTCCCTTCCCCTCCTCTCTTCCTCCCAAGTCCCCCCCCCACACACACACACACTCTGTACTTCCCTTGATTATATTGTTGCCCTTCTAAGTAGGACTGAAGCATCCACTCTTTGGTCTTCCTTCCTCTTCAGCTTCATGTGGTATGTGAGTTGTAGCATGGGTATTCCATGTTCTTTGCCTAATATCCACTTATCAGTGAGTACATACCAGGTATGTTCTTTTGTGACTTGAGTTACCTCAGGATGATATTTTGTAGATCCATCCATTTGCCTGCAAATTTCGTGAATTTGTTTTTAATAGCTGAGTAGTATTCCATTGTGTAAATGTACCACATTTTTCGTATCCATTCCTCTGTTAAGGGACATCTGATCTGGTTTGTTCCCAGCTTCTGGCTATTATAAATAAGGCTGCTATGAACATAGTGGAGCATGTGTCCTTATTACAAGTTGGAGCATCTTCTGGGTATATACCCAGGAGTGGTATAGCTGGGTCCTCAGGTAGTACTATGTCCAATTTTCTGAGGCACTGCCAGACTGATTTCCAGAGTGGTTATACCAGTTTGCAATCCCACCAGCAATGATGGAGTGTATTTCCTTTAGACAGGAGCAAATCCTCCTCTTTCACCACATCCTCACCAGCATTTGCTGTCACCTGAGTTTTTGATC
>NC_034602.1:1504991-1515427 GCF_900095145.1 Mus pahari | reverse complement strand
TCCTGGAACTCACTTTGTAGACCAGGCTGGTCTCGAACTCAGAAATCCTCCTGCCTCTGCCTCCCAAGAGCTGGGATTAAAGGCGTGCGCCACCACACCCGACTCAGTCGGCGCTCTTAACCGCTGAGCCATCTCACCAGCCCCCTGTCTACTAGTTTTAAGTGTGGTTTTCCTATATTTTTTTCAAAGCCTTGAACTATGTCTTTATGTTATTTATTTGGGATTTTTCTGATTTTTGTGGACTGAACCCTTGGATCTCTTTGGACTGTCTCTTCTGTGGTTTTTTTCCCCAAGGTTGATTTTTAGCTTCATAGTCTCTTGGTGAGACAAAATACATGGAATTACTTTATTTTCTTACATATTGAGACAGAGTTATGTCCTACTATGTGGTCAACTTTAGAGCACCATGTAATGCTGAGAAAAATGTCTGTTCTGCGGTATTTGAATTGAATGTTTTATGGATATGTGTTAACTGTATTTGATCTATAGTATTGGTTTACTCCATTATTTAACTTCTTTATCCCTTTTTGGCTTGGATGACTTGTCTTGTTGAGGGTAGGATATGGAAGTCACCTACGTAATATTAAATCTGTGATTTTAAAACTAGTTTTATGAAATTGGGTACACCTGTGTTTTGTATGTATGTTTAGAATGATAGATTGTTTTCCTTAATCGTTATGAAGTGCCCTCCATCACTTCTACTCTGTGTTGGTCTATTTTGTCATATATCAAATAGAGACTCCTGCTTATTTCCTGATTCCATTTAGTTTGAATATCTTTTTTCATCTTTCATCTTAAGGTGGTGTCTGATTTTGGTGGTGAGGTATTTTTCTTGGAGGTGATACAGTCATGTTTTCTCATCCAATATGCAAGTTTATGTCTTTAGATGGGGAAGTTGAGTCTTGATACTCAGAGTTATTGTAGGTTTTATATTCATTCCTTTCATGTTGTTGATTTTGTTATGTTTCTTAGTCTTTGGTTCTTCAGGACCGGCCTCTTCATGCACTCCAGCAGCTCATAGCTGGTGCAAATGTTGGGGTGGGCCAGCTGAAAGCCCAGGATCTGTAACTGGGTGATAGCTAATTTGGTCAGCCTGCCTGCTCTCCTGAGTACATGCTACCATCTAGAGGTTGGGCTAGTTCTCCCACACTGAATGCCATTGGGGCCAGCTCTACTGTGCCCATGCCACCAGGATCAGCTCTCCAGTAGTGCCCAGGTGAGGAACGGGGCCAGCTCTCCTGAGCCCATGCTATGAGAGGTAGGGCCAGCTTTCCCTAGTGTAATAGCCAGTGAGGGGCAAGGCATGTTCATCACAGTGCTCAAACACCCACATGGTCTCAGGTGGCAGCCAAGGGCACAGACATTAACACAGATCCCTGCTACCATAGGAATACAGACCCAGACATCGTCCTTAACAGCAGCCCAGGCCAGGATGCTACCGTGGTCTCAGGTGTCGCACAGGCTGCTCATATCAGTTTGGCTTCTGGCATCTCTGTAGACCCTGGATATCAACATGGGACTCAGGCAGCCACCTGGACTGTTGACATCTGAATAGATCAATGGTAACACAGGCCATAGACATGAACATAGACCCCAGTTGCACAGGGTCCTCATATTCACCTGTTCCTTACCATCATTGCCTCCAATTACATTTTCCTCCACAGTGCACACACCTAGGCTTTGCTTTCTCTCCCATCTCTATACCGCATTCCGTCTCTCCATCACACATTCGCCCATTGTAGTGGACATGGGACTGGGCTTATGGGGTTTTTTAGTGATAGTTTTATTATATTTATTTTTATCTTTCCCTTCACCTATGCTATTGGTATTGACTATTAGACCTCAGCATTGTCACCATGTACTCTACGGCTTTGCTACACTCCAAGGCTTATAGTAGCTATTTTAAAATCCTTTTTGTTATTTCTTGTTTTCTCATTCGTTTCTAAGTGTGCTTTTGACTGTTTCCATTTTCTTTCCAGGTCATGGATTGCTTTTCTTTTTGTTGTATTCAGAATTTTTTTTTTTGTATGATGGATATTAGGACCATTATATTTTGTCCCAAAAACTTTGTGGTATTTAGACTTTGCCCTTCAATGAGTGATCAACATCTTTCTTCAGGTTGTCTTACTTGCCCAGTAAACTAGCTTACAGCTTCTCTTCTGTCCATAATCTACTCTAACAGAACCATATTTTTTATGTGCATGGGTGTACTTTTGATGTGCTGGTACTTGGCAGAGGCCAGAAGTAGGCATCTCTGGGACTGGAATTACACATAGTTGTGAGCTACCGCTGGGTATGGGTAATCAAATCCTGGTTCTCTGTAAGAACAGCCAGTGCTCCTAACTACTTAGCCATCGCTTCAGCCCTAGTCCCACTTTTCAGTTTCCCATTTTTAACTCTTTTTAACTCTGCTTTTCTACTATAATTTGTCTTTAAAATAGGTATTGTTTTGTTTTAATCAGTTCAAACATTTTCACAAGATAAAGATTCCAACTTCTGTTACCTACTTCATTCATTTAAAAAAAGTTTTTCTGGGTTATTTACTAAAGAAATAGAATCCACATTACTGAGTGAAATAGAATCCACATTACTGAATGAGGATAAATAACCATTTGGGTTAATAACCTATATTTTGACTTCTTTGTTTAAGTGGATTTATTTTGTGAGGATGGAATTAGGAGGCTATTTCTTCCAGTAATAAAAAGTAACAGAAAAACAGTTAAGGATATTTTGGTTTCAGATACATATTTCTACCAATTAAGGCATATTGGATATATCAATATTAGTTAGAAGCACAGAATATATAAGAAAGTAGTAATTTGTTGTTATGTATCACTCATTAGCACAAATGACTATATAATCTTTAAAAGAAACTATTATATTTATTTTTAATTGTGTTTTTGTATAATTAAAAAGCTTTTCTTCCCTCTAAATTTCTTTCAGTAATCCTAAGTCAGAGAGTCAACGAGTAAATAAAAAAGTCAACAATGATGCTTCACTTAGAATTCACAATCTGTCCATCTTGGTGAAACAGATAAAATTTTATTATCAGGTAAGTGGCCTTTTCTTTTTAAAATAATATTTTAATAACAATGTGCATATTTATATTTTAAAATTATCCATTATAGAGAACTTGCATAAATGTTAGCCTACTTGAGTTACATTTTTGATATATGCTTTTTTAACACTTAAGTTGAATACATATGTCAGTTGTCAACTCTGTGCATTATTTTTTTAATTTCTGGATATTTTGCCTACATATCCGCCTGCCTCTGCCTCCCAAGTGCTGGGATTAAAGGCATGCGCCACCACTGCCCTGCTTCTTTTTTTTTTTTTTTTTAAGACAGGGTTTCTCTGTGTATCCCTGGCTGTCCTCAAACTAAGCATGCTTCTGAGTACAGTGACTAAAGGCATGCACCATCATGCTCTGAATTTGAGTTGAATATATAAATTTACCCAGACAAAAACAGACACTGCCCTACCTGAGGCTCAAACTTACAACCCTGGGATTAAGAGTTTGATGCTCTACCAAATGAGCTAGCCAGGCCACTAATTACCTAGTCTAGCTTTATTAATTTGTCTCTTGAACTCTTGAGTATTGAGAAAGAAGAGTTGAAGTGCTATTTTAAGCCAAAGGATTTATCAACTTTTCTTTTATATATGTGAAGAAGAGACTTTAGTAGGTGAAGATTAACATAAACTTATTTTGGAGAACTGGATCATTGTTTCTACATTTTATCCAAATTATTGGCTTAAATGTTTTTAAGAAAATCTTCTATTTCATGTTTTACAGTTTCATACATGTATATACAGCATATCTTAATTATATCCATCCACCATTGACTCTGATCTGCCTTCACACTTCTCCTGGAAGTCCCTTAAAATGTATCCCTCCCTCCCTTCTGGTAACCCACCAAGTCCTGTCAATGCTGCCTGCTGGAGCATTAGCTGGTTTTACTGGTGTGGTTTTGTGCAGTTAACAGAGTTGCAGTGAATTCATTAGTAAAGCAGCCATGTCATGTCATGTTACATCAAGAAGAGCTTTTGAAATCCTCTGACTCTTAGATTTCTTCTACCCCTTCTTCCTCAATTTTTACCAAATTAAATATTTTTATATGAAGTCTGTTATTTCTCCAAAATTCATTATTAAAATACTTTTTGTTGTTGTTGTTGTTGTTTTTGAGACAGGGTTTCTCTGTGTAGCCCTGGCTGTCCTGGAACTCACTTTGTAGACCAGGCTGGCCTCGAACTCAGAAATCCGCCTGCCTCTGCCTTCTGAGTGCTGGGATTAAAGGCATGTGCCACCACGCCCAGTCTTAAAATACTTTAATTCTCATACAAAGGCCAAAGTTATCCTGTGTCTATATGCTTTTTTAGAGTAGTATTATAACTTTAGAATAGATTAATTTTAAGTAATTTTTATAACTTTTAAACTCTTCATTTTTATTTTTACTGTAAAAATTTTATGCAAAAGAATGTTTACTTGAATGAATATGTATGTGCACCATGTGGCCTACAAAGGCCAGAAGAGGGTGTCTCATCCTCTAGAACTGGAGTTACAGATGGTTGTGAACATGTGTTCTAGAAATCAAAACCAGGTCCTCTGCAAGAACAGCAAATGTTCTTAACCACTGAGCCATCACTCCAGCTTCTCTGTTGTTCTTTTTCAACTCTACAAAGTGTTTGTCAAATCAACCAGTGTTTCTTTAGGTCAAGCTACAGGTCTTCTTTCTCTGGTGTGTATCCCCAGTATACAAGGAGATCAAAAGAGAGTATCAGATCCCTTGGAACTGGTGGTACTGATGATACTGGTTGTGAGACACCATGTAGATACTAGGAATCAAATGTAGGCCTTCTGCAAGATTAACAAGCACTTTTAACCACTGGGCCATCTCTTCAGTCCTTCTTAATTTTTAAAAGACTTTATTTTATATGTGTGCGTGATGTGCCTATATTAGTGCACATGGGCATCAGTGAATGGCATCAGATCCCTTGGAGTTACAGAAAGTAATCCACAGTTGCCTTGTGGGTTCTGGAAACTTAACACACACACACACACACACACACACACACACACACACACACACACACGATGTCCACTGAGCCATCTCTTCAGCCCCTACAATTATATATTCTTTGTTTCTTTTGTTATAGTGATGTTTGTTTTCTCTTCTGATTGCTTTTTTGATTGATACCAACTTTGTCAAAATTACATATTGCTATTCTTTTTTTGTGTGGGGGGTCTTTTCTTTATTTACATTTCAAATGTTATCCCCCCCCAAAAAACTCTCTATCCCCTTCCCCCTCCTCCTGCTTCTGTGAGGGTGTGCTCCCACCCACCCGCCCACTCCCACCTCCTTTCCCTCACATTCTCCTACACTGGGGCATCAAGCCTTCATGGGATCAAGGGCCTCTTCCCCCATTGATGCCTGACAAGGCCATCCTCTGCTACATATGTGGCTGGAGCCATGGGTCCCTCTATGTGTACTCCTTGGTTAGTGGTTTAGACCCTGGGAACTCTGGTTGGTTGATATTGTTGTTCTTCCTAAGGGGTTGTAGACACCATCAGCTCCTTCAGTCCTTTCTCTGACTCATATTGCTACTCTTAATTGTCTCAGTTTTCACTTAACTCCATCTTTTCACTTTAAGTCTTTTTCGTAGAAAGAGTAGGATTTTTCTTAATATAATAAGCTATTTTTTTGCCAGGCGGTGGTGGCACACGCCTTTAATCCCAGCACATGGGAGGCAGAGGCAGGCAGATTTCTGAGTTCGAGGCCAGACTAGTCTACAGAGTGAGTTCCAGGACAGCCAGGGCTACACAGAGAAACCTGGTTTCGAAAAAAAAAAAAAAAAAAAAAAAAAAGCTATTTTTGTGTGCTCATATTGTGTATTGATACTGTGTATTGAACCTAGGACCAAGTGCTGTATCACTCTGTTGTGTCCTCAGCCTTTTAATTTTAAAAGATAAGTCTGTTTGGACATAGTCATATTGATTGGTAGTTCTTTACTCTGGGTCCTTGGAATGTGTTCTTGTATACCTACCTGGCTAGGCTTTTCCACTGAGAGGCCTAATGTTATTCTGATGGTTTGTTTGTTTGTTTATTTTGTTTTGTTTTTTTGTAAGTCAGTTGGCATTTTCCTTTGCAGCTGTTAAAATTGTTTAATTTTATGGTTTTAGCATTTTAACATCATGGAGAATTTCTTTTGTGGTCATGTCTGTTGATCTGTTGAGGGTTCTTAATGGATCCTGTACTTGGATATTCATATATCTGTTTTAGATTTGGGGAATTTTCAGCTTATCTCTGTAAATTGTTTTCTGTGCCTTAAGTTTGTGTTTTAATATCTTTTTATGTACTCAGTGGAGTTCAGTTTCTTGGTTGTGGCCTAAATTTCTTGATAGTTTTGGGTTTTTGGTTTTTGGGGCTTTTTGGTATGTGGATGTAAATTTCTTTTTATTGATGAATTTTCTTTTATTTGGTGCTGCTATCCACTGTGGTAGTTTTTGTTGTTATTATTGGTTTTTAAATGCATTGTTTTTTTCACATTTCTGCTTTTCTGGATTCATTTTTGTTGTTTGTCTGCTGTGTTATCTGTTTCCCTGGTAGATTTCCCATCTGTATGCAGACTGTGTTGCCTAGGTCATAAGTGTGCTTCCTTACTTTTCTCACCTGTTTGTTATAATTCTCTTTGAGGTTATTTATTGTTTTTTAAACCAAACTGTTGTGTTGCTTTACATTTTACATTTTCTATATCTTTCAGTTCTTTCAATGAATTGATTGTGAACCTCTTTCTAAAATTTTTTAGGTAGGGTCTCACTACATAGATTGATCTGAAGCTTACTGTGTTGATCAGGCTAGCCTAGAACTCATAGAGTCCTCTGCCTATCCTTTGAAATGTTGTGATTAAAGACAAGCCTACACCTGTCCACTGAGTGTGAGCTTTTATAGGAGGAATCCTCTTGATTTTTTCATATTTTGCTTCCAATTTGTAGTTTATACATTTGTCAGGGTTGGTATTTCATTATTTGGGATTCTTCTTAGGTACAAACTTTCTCTGAAGGGCTCAATACCTCTTGACTCCCAGACAGGAGAAAAACCACCATAGCTATAAACACGCCAAGACAAAGCATATACACAAAAGTAAAAATTATAAATGATGTAGTAAAAAACTGGAAAATTCATGTTAATTGTGAAATGTAAAGCTAGGATAAGAGTAACAGTAAACTAAAGGACGCTATCATGAGAAGGGGAAGGTCAGGGATGGTAACAAAAATAAGACTTGTTTTTTCTTTTTTTATTCATTCATTTATTTTAAACATAACATTTTTTTAAGGAGGAGGAGATGAAAAGAAATCTTACAACAGAAAAAAATAAATTAAGTAAAGCTAAGATGATGATTAAAAATAGAACCATAAATATTTTTTAAAAATAATACAAGCAGTTAAAATAATTCTAAGATTAATAAACACATGTTGAAAAACATAGCAAAAAGTTGAATGACGAAGAAGTGAGGCAGCTTTATCTTGCTCCTTTACTGGACTCTGCTGGGTGTGTGTGTGTGTGGTGAGTTATAGTTGGTATACTTGTAGTTCCTGAGTTCTAGCTAGAGTCCAGTTGTCCTTCCTTGCTGTATTTATAAGTTTTTCTGCCCTGGACTATAGCCTTTATGGACTATAGCCTTCTAAGTTTTTTTCTTACTCCAGAGAATGTCTCCCTTCATTTTTGTACCCAAGATTTGCTTATATCAAAGCTTAAAGTATACCTCAATTTCAGTGGGTATCGAGAAATGAGAGTTCTTATGTATGACAGTATTAGTGCCTTCACAGCCAAAGCAGCATGAGACATGAGAGAAGGTAGAGGCTGTAGAAACTGAGTAGTGGGAGTCAGAAGAGCTGACTTATAGGTTAAGAGGGGTTACTGCTTTTGTAGAGGGGCACAACTCCATGTTGCCTTACCACTGCCTGTAATCCTATTTTTGGAATCGAAGATCCTCTCCTGGCTCCCATGGGCTTCTGTGTACATGTGGTGCACAGAATTCATGTAGGCACACACATGCACATAAATTTAAAATTAATATTTAAAAATTTAAAGGGATGAGGATGAGGATGTGGCTTAGTTGTTGTAATGTTTGTTTAGCATGCACAAACCCTGGGTTAGCTTCTCTAGTCCCACATAAACAAGAGAGCTTTGCAATTGTATGAGGTCCCATTTGTTGATTCTTTTTTAAAATTTTATTTTATTTTTACGTTATTTTTTTACACTCCATATTCCATTCCCCACCCCTCCCTATCCACCCTTGACTGCTCCACATCCCACACCTCCTCCCAACATCTCCACTTCCCACCCCACCTGACCTCTAAACTCCCTGGGACCTCCAGTCTCTTGATTGTTAGGTACATTATCTCTGAATGAACACAGACCCAAAAGTCCTCTTCTGTATGTGTTTTGCGGGCCTCATATGAGCTGGTGTATGCTTTTCGTTTGGTGGTGCAGAGTTCGATCGATCTCAGGTGTCCAGATTAATTGATACTGTTGGTCCTCCTACAGGATCACCCTTCTCCGCAACTTCTTTTAGCCTTCCATAATTCAACCACAGGTGTCAGCTGTTTCTGTCCATTGGTTGGGTGCAAATATCTGCATCTGACTCTTTCAGTTGCTTTTTGGGTCTTTTGGGGCCAGTCATGATAGGTCCCTTTTTGTGAGCACTCCATAGCCTCTGTGTCAGGCCTTGGAACTTCCCCTGGAGCTGCATCCTACTTTGGGCCTGTCGCTGGACCTTCTTTTCTTCAGGCTCCTCTCCATTTCCATCCCTGTAGTTCTTTCAGACAGGAACAATTATGGGTCAGAGATGTGACTGTGGGATGGCACCCCATCCCTCACTTGATGTCCTGTCTTCCTGCTGGGTGTGGGCTCTATATAAGTTCCTCTCTACTGTCGGCCTTTCATCTAAGGTCCCTTCCTTTGAGTCCTGGGAGTCTCTCATCTCTCGGTCTCTGATGCATTCTGGGGGGTCCCTGATTTTCCTCTGATTTCCTGAGGTTGCCTGTTTCTATTCTTTCTGCTGGCCCTTAGGGCTTCAGTACTTTCCCTCACTCAAAACCAGATCAGGTTCCCTTCTCCCCCCCCTCCCCACTCCTCTCCACAACCCCATCCACTTTCCCTCCCAGGTCCCTCCCTCCTTCCCCACTTTTGATTGCTTTCTTGATTTGTTAATTCTTGATCATAGAGCATAAGCATTGGTGATCTGTTCAGGAAATTTTCTCCATGTGTTCCAGGCTTTTCCCCACTTTCTCTTCTGTTAGTTTCAGTGTTTCTGGTTTTATGTGGAAGTTCTTGATCCACTTGGCCTTGAGCTTTTTACAGGGAGATAAGAATGAATCAATTCGAATTCTTCTATATGTTGATCCCCAGTTGAACCAGCACTGTTTTTTGAAAATTCTATCTTATTTTCTACTGGATGATTTTAGCTCCTTTGTCAAAGAACAAGTGACCTTAGGCATGGGGTTTCATTTCTGGGTCTTCAGTTCTATTCCATTGATCTACCTGTCTGTCACTGTACCAATACTATGCAGTTTTTATCACAATTGCTCTGTAGTACAGCTTGAGGTCAGGGATGGTGATTCCACCAGATGCTTTTTTATTGTTAATAGTTTTCACTATCCTGGATTTTTTGTTATTCCAGGTGAATTTGAGAATTGCTCTTTCTAACTTTATGAAGAATTGAGTTGGAATTTTGATTGGAATTGCATGGAATCTGTAGATTGCTTTCAACAAAATGGCCATTTTTACTATATTAATCCTGCCAATTCATGAGCATGGGAGAACATTCCATCTTCAGAGGTCTTTGATTTCTTTCTTCAGAGACTTGAAGTTCTTGTCATACAGGTCTTTCACTGTTTAGTTAGAGTCACACCAAGATATTTTATGTTGTTTGTGACTATTATGAAGGGTGTCATTTCTGTAATTTCTTTCTTAGCCTGTTTATTCTTTTGATAGAGGAAGGCTACTGATTTTGATTTGAGTTAATTTTATATCCAGCCACTTTGCTAAAGCTGTTGATCAGCTGTAGGAGTTCTATGGTAGAGTTTTGGGGGTCACTTAAGTATACTATCATATCATCTGCAAATATTGATATTTTGACTTATTTCTTTCCAATTTATATCCCTTTTGTTGTCTAATTACTCTAGCTAGAACTTCAGGTACTATTTTGAATAAATAGGGAGAGAGTGGGCAGCCTTCTCTAGTCCCTGATTTTAGTGGGATTGCTTCAAGTTTCTCTCCATTTAGTTTGATGTTGGCTACTGGTTTGTTGTATATTGCTTTTACTATCTTTAGGTATGGGCCTTAAATTCCTTTCCAAGACTTTTGCCATGAAGGGATGTTGAATTTTGTCAAATGCTTTTTCAGCATCTAATGAAATGATCATGGGTATTTTTT
>NC_034602.1:1496072-1503058 GCF_900095145.1 Mus pahari | reverse complement strand
TTCCCTCACCTGTTTGGTTGTGTTTTTCTGTAACTCTTTAAGGGATTTTTGTGTTTCCTCTTTTAGGGCTTCTACCTGTTTACCTGTGTTCTCCTGTGTTTCTTTAAGGGAGTTAGTTATTTATGACCTTCTTAAAGTCCTCTATCATAATCATTAGAAGTGATTTTAGATCTGAATCTTGCTTTTAAATGATAATTTTGCTTTTCTGGTGTGTTGGGGTATCCAGGACTTGCTGTGGTGGGAGAACTGGGTTCTGATGATGCCAATTAGCCTTGGCTTCTGTTGCTTATGTTCTTGCCTTTGCATCTCACTATTTGGTTTTCTGTGGTGTTAGCTGTTCTTGCTGTCTCTGATTGTCGCTTGTCCCTCCTGTAAGCTTGTTAGCACTCCCGGGAGACCAGTTTCTCTTGGAGGAATTTGGAGAACTGTGGCCCAGGGTCAACTCAGGAGCATAGAGGGAAACTGAAAGGATCAAGTCCTGGGCCATTCCTTAGTTACAGTGTCCTTGATGGCTCTGGGCAGGTCTCTCTTGGGTCAGGAATTTGAGCAGAAGTAGTGGTCTCTCCTGTGCTCTAAGGTTTGTCAGCACTCCTGGGAGACCAGGATAGTTGTT
The DNA here is from genome assembly GCF_900095145.1 of Mus pahari. NCBI lineage: Eukaryota > Metazoa > Chordata > Mammalia > Rodentia > Muridae > Mus > Mus pahari. The sequence continues at coordinate 1,502,445 of NC_034602.1, read as the reverse complement.
GTGTTAAAATATCATGACCAAGACAAGATAAGGTTGGTGTATGCTTTGAGTCAGATGAGTCCATTATAGCCTAGGAAGCATGGCCGTAAGCCGCAGGGAGGCAGCAAGAGCAGAAAGCTGAGACATCAACTCTTTTACTGCAAGCACAAAACAGAACTGGAAGTAGGGTAAGTCCACCTCAAGTGACACACTTTCTCCAGCAAGGCTACACCTCCCAAACTTCCCATGCAGCACAAAATGCCTGGGTGTATGGAGACATTTCTGGTTCTTTTTCTTCCTGAACCTGGATTATTTAACTTAACATCTTTTCCATCTGTTTTAGTGGGAAGTGTAAGATTTCATATTTATGGCTGACTCAAACTGCATTGTGTACATGTATGACATTCCATTATCCATGCATCTGTTGATAGCATATAGGCTAATTGCCTTTCCTCACTGTCTCAAGTAGAGCAGCAATAAACATGGATAACATTAAGATATAGAATCCTTTGGTTCTATACTCAGAAGCTTATAGCTAGGTCATATGGTAGTTGTATTTTTAACTTTTTGAGAAGCCTCCACAGTGATTTCCATAGTGGTGTTACTTGAAAATGGCGTATTCCTGAACAGATCACACCAAGCCAGCACACTTTTGGAGGTCTTTATTGAAAGAGGGAAAGAAGCAAGGAAGAGAGGGAGAGAGAGAGAGGGGGGGGTTGGGGTTCGTTTATCCAGGCTATGATGTAGGTAACGCAGGTAATGATTTGCAGGTGATGCATGTAACACAGGGGCTGTGTGATGGTCGCCATGGCAACAGATGCAGGAGGGTTTTGTTTCCTAGGGATAAGATCATCACTGGATTCAGAGGCTGGCTGTAAACAGCTTCTAATGCTAACATACCTCTTTTTGCTTATCATAAAGGGGGGTAAGGGAAGCCGATTATAAATGACTCAAAGGTTAGTTTTTTTAGAATCTAAAAATAAGGAGGAGGTGGGGAGCTGATGCAGAAAGGGGAATAGGGGTGTCAGATCTCTTAAACTGCTTCCTGCTGTCTAGAGGCACAATCAGTTTTGGGGTGGAGATGACTTTCACTGTCAGGGCCCACTTTTTTGTTGTTGTTGTTGTTGTTGTTGTTGAATCATTCAGCTTTATTTAAAGGACAATGAGGAAAGCAATGTTGACAAAAGCGAAATGAACTCATAGTCAGTTACTATTCTGAAACATGAAACCAGCATTTGATAAGAATTATGAATACTGGATCATCGTAGCACACAACATCTGTAGGCATATTTATAGCATTAAGAACATGCTGTCTTTGTGGCTCAGTTTGTCAAATACAGTTTTAAGTATAATTCATGTGAATTTCTTCATTTGATTTAAATATATAGAATACTGCCAGTTTTATTAGACATTTTGAAGGCTATAGTACACACCTTAACTCAAATCCTTTTGGAATGCAATAGTTCTGTCTCCATGAATTGTTACACAACATATTCTTCTGGCTTGCACACTTGTTTTCATTTTATAATATTTGAGGGTGAACAAGTAAATGTTTAATGGAAATGTTCCTATATTATCATATATTCAGAGTTTCTCCCAGCATAATAGTTAACATAATGATAGAATAGTGCATGAGGTTTTCAAAAGTTTTTCAAATTCATAATAATTCTCTAGTTTAGAGACTTAAATATTGCAAAAAATACAACCCAAGTAAAACATATGCCACATTTTTCCCAGAACTGTTTTTCCCATACACATACACATACACAAAAATTGTATGTTTTCTCTGAACTGAAATGTAGTCAAAGATATTTCATCATACATTATATTTGTTAAGATTCTTGCCTGTATAACAACAATATGAACTAACCAGTACCCCCAGAGCTTGTGTCACTAGCAGCATATGTAGCAAAAGATGGCCTAGTTGGCCATCATTGGGAAGAGAGGCTCATAGGTCTTGCAAACTTTATATGCCCCAGTACAGGGGAACGCCAGGGCCAAGAAGGGGAATGGGCAGGTAGGGGAGCAGGGCGGGGGAAGGGTATAGGAAACTTTCAGAATAGTTTTTGAGATGTAAATAAAGAAAATATCTAATAAACAAAGAAAAAAAAGATACTTGCCTGTATATATTCTCTATTACATTCTAAGAGATAGGCAAAAAGTAAAGCATTTATACCCTCATTGTATTTTAAAAGTTTCTATTCTATAAACATTATCTAATGAATTTTAAGATGATATATCTTGGTAAAGAATTATCTCATTCACTTCATTTATAAAGTTGCTCTACTGTACAAAATATCTCTTGATTTTTCAGAGTGATGTTTTGGGTAATGCATTTATCATGTACAAAATATTTGTAAGGTTTTGTTTTTTCCTGTATGAATTATCTGATGTCTTCTTGCACTTACACTGTAGGTAAAGCATTTGTCACATTCACTGCATTTGTAAGGTTTCTCTCCTGTATGAGTTTTCTGATGCCTTCTCAGACTGCCTTTTTCAATAAAGATTTTATCACATCCAGTGCAATTGTAAGGTTTCTTCCCTGTATGAATTCTCTGATGACTACTAAGATGGGATTTTTTAGTAAAGCATTTGCCACATTCACTACATTTATAAGGTTTCTCTCCTGTATGAATTCTCTGATGAATAATAAGATCAGATTTTTGGGTATAGGATTTGTCACATTCAGAACATTTGTAAGGTTTCTCTCCTGTATGCATTGTCTGATGACTTGTCAGACTAACTTTTCGGGTAAAGCATTTGTCACATTCAGTGCATTTGTAAGGTTTCTCTCCTGTATGAATTCTCTGATGCCTTCTCAGACTAACTTTGTCAGAAAAGAATTTATCACATTCAGTGCATTTGTAAGGTTTCTCTCCTGTGTGAATTCTCTGATGACTACTAAGATGGGATTTTGGGGTAAAGCATTTAGGACCCACTTTATAACATGCTCCTCTGTGGACAGTGGCTGGGAATCCTGTAAAAAGAACTGAAGTTTGGTTAGAAATTTTTTGAATTTGTCATTGAAGGAATGTGGAATGAGGCAGGGAGCAAATAGTATATGAAGGATAAGGCTCCTCTAAGGTTTCAGTGCAGGAGTGAGATAGAAGTGGTTAGTATTTGGTTGAGGAAGAAGATTGGAAATATTAAGAGGTAAGCATGATTTGGAAGGTCTTCTATTAGTGCTATCTGAAGAGAAAGAACATTGGTGGGAAGTAGAGTCTGTAAGCCTTTGTAAAGTAGGAGCTGTGACAGGTTATGAGAATGGAAGCCGGTTATAGGTGACTCAAAGGTTAGTTTTTTTAGAATCTAAAAATAAGAAGTTCATTGGTTGCTAAGGTATGAATACAAGGTGACCATCCTTGGATAATTAGATCTAGTATTTTTTGACAGGTATTCTACAGGTGCAAAAGAGGGTCTGTCCCAGTTGGTGACCTAGGACTCCAAGGGCAAATCCCTCTTTTTCAGTTATGTAGAGGGAAAAAGGACAAGTCAGGTCAGGGTCTTAAGAAGAGCCTGTTGGAGCCTTTGAAAAAAGCTTGGTAACAGGTTTGAAAAGAGGTTCATTGGTGGGGTCTAATGCCTGTTCATATAAGGGTGGGAAAGGAGGGAAAAGGAAGGAACTCAGGAACATAAAAAACTGGCTATTCCTGGGAATGAAAAAATCTCTTCTTTGTAGAGGCAACTGTTAAGAGACTGAGTGAGATTCTTTCTAAACTAATAGCCTAGTGGGTTGGGGTAATTGTTAATCCCAAATAGGTGACCTGAGGGGTGGACAATTGGACTTTAGAAGGTCAGACCCTGTAGCCTGGACTTGTCAGGAAATTTAGGAGAGCGGAGGTGTCAGCTTGGCCAATCTCTAGAGGGACTGCAGAGAATGTCACCTATGTAATGGACAATCTTAGATTTAGGGAGAGACAGAGAAAGTAATTTAGAAGCCAGGGCCTGGCCAAATAGGTATGGGCTGACCCAGAATCCCTGAGGTAGAACAGTTCAGGTAAGTTGAATAGAAAAGTAGATGCCAGAGTCAGTCCAGGTAAAAGCAAAGATGTTCTGTGACGTTGCATCTAGAGGGATAGAGAACTCATCCTTGAGATCTAGGATCAGAAATGAGAAGTCCCCAAGGAGATAGTAGAAAGAAGTGTGTAACAGTTAACCACAACAGGATGGAGAGGAACCACTGCAGAATTAATGCACCTGAGATCTTGAACTGGGTGATAGGTGCCATTAGGTTTCTTAACTGCTAGTATAGGAGTGTTAAATGGGGAGGAGTTTTTTCCTTTTCCTTATGAGGTCAGAGATGATAGGCTTAGTCCCCTGAGGCTCTGGAAAGAGAAGGGGTATTGAGCTTGGGTGATGAGTTTGTGGTGGTAAGTGGATATGAAGCTGTCTTTTCATTATGGGAAGAGTGTCTTGGGAGAATTGGGAAGCAGTAGAATGGAAGGAGTGGAGAATAAAATTGGATAGAAGTTGATACAGAATGTCACATGGCAAGTTAGTAGAATAGTGTTTCTGATTCATCAATATTGACTCATGTTAAAGTCTGTAAGACAAAACTTTTCCCTATCTTTATCAGAGTGAATTTAAAAGTTTTTTATTCAGAGATAGGTTATTTTTATGAAATATGATATATACAAAATAGTGATTGTTTTAAAATCCTTTTTCAAATTTACTACATTCTTTCTCAGCTTAACAGATGTCAAGGTTACAGATGTGATCCATCATGCTTGATCTTTCAGTCCATTATAACATAGAAATTTAATTTTTTAAAGTGCAAAAGAGACCACTGTACATTTATTTCTAATATAGCACACCCACAGAAGAGTGTGCAATCCTAAGTTAGGACTTGGTGAGTGGTTACACAGTCAGCATCAACCATGCAGTTACTGACTTCTGAATATCATTTTACAGGAGACTTTGCAGCAGTTGATTATGATGCCATTGCCAAATATCTTAATCATTGGCAAAAATCCCTTTTCTGGTAAGTTTTAAGTCTGTATGATGTGATAATAATGCCTTATGTTTGTGTAACACTAGTCGTGTTTACCAAGACCTTGATTGTTTATCTCAGTTTTTAGGTTTTCCACAACCTCAATTGAAAAGTTGAGGATGATATTCCTATGTGTAGAGAGAAAAGGAGCTTACAGTTTTTAAGTTGTTGGTGAGATGTACACAGCACTAAACTTTCTACTATATCCAAATGGTACTTTTTGGTGATGGTTGATTTTATGATCTCATTCTAAGCTGTGGTGTTAGAAAAGGAATGATGTTGAAACAACCAAGCTTCATATTTACATGCCTATTTACTATTGCCAAAATGGTTGGCACTATGTAATTGCTTTCTTGTTTGTTCGCTAGGTCATTTTGTAATCATATGTAATGAATCTTGGACCTGATAACTAGTAGCCAAACACCTGTATTATTGAGCAGTCCTCTAACTGTTAAGTTGAAAGTTTTACTGATGAACATTAATTTATATTAATCTATATCTTAGTGGAAAGATGAGTTGACATTTCATTTATTTAAATTATTATATTAAAAATTGTTACTCTTTTACTAGAATTTTATTTTCATTTGTATTTTAACATTTATGGAACTTGATCCTAGGACCTCATCTACACCAAACATTCACTATAACCCTAACCCTAGAATTTAAAATTTGAACAATTGAGTAACTAGCAGCTATAAAACATTTCAGCAAAGGACTTAATCCTTGTGGTTTACATGATACTTAAATTGAATATATTATCTATAACCTGAGCCCTAGCCTAATTGAAACAAAAAGAAAATCCAAATAAAATGTAAGATGTAAGCAGTTGTAGTTATAGAGGAAACTAACAATTAAATGCATTAATAGTGAGCTCAGGAATTCACTAATTTAAATAGTCCTTAGAGATACTCTAGGATATTTGGTTGTATAAGTAAACAGGAAGATTAGCATGTAAAATATGATTATTTTTGATTCTGTATCTATTTAATAAGTAACTACCAAGTCAGAGAGTAGGCATGGCTTATGTGCTAGAGGTTCTTGTGGTTTGGTGAAAGTTCCAAAGATTACTGTGAGATCATTTAATTCATATGGCAAAGACATGTACCAAATATTAAGACATGGGCTAGGGTTATGAACTGTGGTGACTGGATCAAGGAAGACCACACAGATGTCAGATGTATCTAGGGTGATGGGAGTGATTGACTGCAGAACTGAGGGAGGGAAGGATAGCAATGTCTAACCAGAGTTAAGACAGAGCCTCTGATGGACTATCCAGAGACTACCCCACCTGGGGATCCATCCCACCATCAGCCACCAAACCCAGACACTATTGCACATGCCAGCAAGATTCTGCTGAAGGGACCCTGATATAGTGGCCTCTTGTGAGGCTATGCCAGTGCCTGG
>NC_034602.1:1491754-1494901 GCF_900095145.1 Mus pahari | reverse complement strand
TTAATTGAATGCTGTTAACTAAGGTTATTCTACAGTTCTGTTCTGGACTGATAACTTTTATTCAGTTTTTTACATATATTTCTCTATTAAAATTTATTATTGTGAAATAGGATCTTACTCTGTAACCCCAATCTAGCCTAGAACTCACTATATAGTCCAGGCTAGCTCATGTAGTACTTCTCCTACTTTAGTCTCTTAAATGCTGGAATTATTGGTGTGAACTACTACACTCAATTAAACTTACTGTGATAGGCATTTAAGGTTCCGATCCTTAAGAACCTTTGCAGTGAGAAACATATTTAAGTTATATAGGTAGATGAACTTTAATGTTTGTGTTTTAATAAGAAAACAATAAAGAGGAACCGGCCCATTAGAAGCCACTCTGGCATGTCCTTCTATCAGCATAATGTAAAAGGCTGGTATAGTACAATCTATAGGAAAGAAGTAGATGCAGTTAGCATACTTAGTTTAAACTTACTTATGTGCACTGTTAACTCTTTAGAAGGAATATCCTTGTCATGTCTTCTGCGATCTTCACTTTGTGCACACATAAGCCACATATGTGAGTTTCACCATTTGTTTACAAAATTCATCTTTTTGTCAAGTGGTGTTGAACGTTTTCTATAGGATTGATTGTTCCAATGTGTGAAAGAATTGTAAACAAAGCTAAATGCTGTACTTACTAGTGTTTTTATTTCAGAACAAGGTACAGAAGAAGTTAAAAAGTTGCTTTTGCTCTTACTTGGTTGTGCAGTTCAGGTAAGTTAAAATATTTCTTCATATTTTCATTCTTTTAAACTGTGCTTGAGGCTCTAGTTTTCTGAAAGACTAGGTAATCTTAACTATCACCTTCTAAAGAAATTACGTTGAAGATTTCTTTTATTTCAAAAAATCAATTATAGTATTAATGTATTTTAAATGCTTTAGTTATTTTTCTTTTCTATTTAGAGGCTTCTAATGACTCAGATCTTTATGCTTCTTTTGAGACATCTTCCATACACTTTTTCTGGTTTATGCTTTAGGGAAGGTAGGATTAGCAGTGAGAAAGGGTTTGGGGCTGGAGCAGTAGGTTAAGAGCACTGACTGTTCTCCTAGGAGGACCTACATTTGCTTCCCAGCACCCACATGGTACCTGTCTGTAACTCATTCTCATGGAATCTAACAACCTCTTCTAGCCTGTGGGCATCAGGCACATCTCTGGTGCACAGAAATACATACAGGTGAATTCTGAACCCTCACATAAAAATAAATAAACCTTAGAGAATGTGTGAGAAGTGTTTTGTATGTACTGTTTGTGTATGTACATGACTGGGTAAGTATTGATGTAGGTATACGAAGACCAGAGGTCAGTATCAGGGGTCTCTTTCACTTACCTTATTTCTTGAGAACCTGGAAATCCCTGATTCAGCAAGTCCCAGCAATCCTCCTGTCTCTGCCTCCCAGCACTGGAATTACAGGTCCACACAAATGCACCCAGCTTTTGTTCAGGTGCTAGGGATCTGAACCCATCCTTATGCACACTCAGCAAGCACTTTCCTAACAGACTCTCCTTCAGTCCTATTGCTCCTTTATAGATGTCCATATCAATAATCATAGCCAAGGTTAATTGAATACACAGTTTTCCACGTGTTGTATTTTATGTAGTTTTTTTTTCTTACAATCTTTTTCTCAAATAATATTAGCACTTGGGTAGATATTTAAATTATTTAACAAACTGGATAATTGTGAGTTTAGTGTGCTGCTTTAATAATTACAGTGGGAGACTATCTTCAGCAAATTGAAATAGTCACTTTATATTTAGTTCATTTTGCTAGTAGGCTAAAGAGCACTAGTCTGACTTTCAAATCTACTATACTAGATCTTCCATTTAATCAACTTAAGAAACAACAACTTGTGTGTGTGTGTGTGTGTGTGTGTGTGTGTGTCCGTGCAAATGCCATGACACCCTTGTGGAAGTCAAAGAACAGGCTTGTTGAGACAGTATCTCTTTTTTGCCTGTGCCTTTAATAGCATGCATTTGTTTGTTTGTTTAAGTTTCTGGGAGTTCTCCTGTCTTTGACACGAAAATCTGTAAGAGCACTGGGATTGCAAATACACACTATTCCTATAGCAGATTATCACATTTTCATGGCAAGCACTTTACCCATTGAACTGTCTCTGAAGCCCACTACTTTTTTAAAGAATGAATTATTTCAATGTACAATTCTTCATAGAATGAAGTATTTTGGGTTTTGTTTTAGGATGGTTTTTTTGCTTTTGTTTTTTTGTTCATTTGTTTTATTTTCGTTTTGCTTTATTATGTAGCTCTGGTTGACCTTCAACTTTTGATTCATGTACTTCCACCTTTCAGTGCTGGGATTACAGGTGTGCACCACCACTCCCAGTGTATACAGTGCTTGCAATTAAACCTTTGTGTTCATGTATGCTAGGCAAGCACTTTCCCAATTGAGCTACAGATCTACCTATGAAATGAGATTTTTGTAAACAAACAAATGAATTCACTAGTAATATTTCACATATATTTATATAATTTTATATTCTAGAATTTGTTGTCTTTCAGAACTGACTGCTTCGGAGATACAATATTTAATTTACATATACTTTTAAACATGTATGTGGATCAATATGAATGTGTATGCATGTATTCAATATAAACATGTATGACAGATAATGATCAGGTCATGATTATTGGTATACCTACCACCTCAAGACATTTTTGTTTGTTTGTTTTAAGGGCATACAAAATCTTTGTGTACTATATATGACATTACATCCTATCCATTTATCTCTTTACTAGTATCAATTAGCAGTCCCCTGTTCTAATCTATTTCTACTCTAACCCATCATCTTTCTCTTCTTAATATCCTTTCTAGCTTCTAGTAGCCACTGTGGGAGCACTATTCATATATAAATTAAGTCATTACATTTCTTTAATATGTTGTACATGATTGTTTATTTAACAACCGATTAAATATTCAGACATATGTTTTTTTTTTCAGAAATAATTTTTTGATTTAAAACTTGTCACCTACAAAGTATCCATTTTTTGTTTTTTTGTCTTAAACATTTTATTATTATTATTATTATTATTATTATTATTATCATTTTCTTTATTTACATTTCAAATGCTATCCTGAAAGTTCCCTA
>NC_034602.1:1487224-1491209 GCF_900095145.1 Mus pahari | reverse complement strand
CTAAGGATAATATCCTCCAGATACATCCATTTGCCCAAGAATTTCATAAATTCATTGTTTTTAATAGCTGAGTAGTACTCCATTGTGTAAATGTACCACCGTTTCTGTATCCATTCCTCTATTGAGGGACATCTGGGTTCTTTCCAGCTTCTGGCTATTATAAATAAGGCTGCTATGAGTGCATATCTAGTCATATGTTGTTTTTTATTGTTGCTATTCTAATTAGGTTATCAGGTCTTTAGTTGAAAACACTTTCCTTACTCATTTATAGCTACTATATACTGCATTTGTATTTAAAAATGCCTTAGTTCGAGCTAGAGAAAGTACCCAAGGAGCTGAAGGAGTTTGCAGCCCCATAGGAGGAACAACAATATGAACTAACCAGTTCCCCCAGAGCTCCCAGGGACTAAACCACCAACCGGAGAGTACACATGGGGGGACTCATGGCTCTAGCTGCATATGTAGCAGAGGATGGCCTAGTTGGTCATCAATGGGAGGAGAGGCCCTTGGTCCTGTGAAGGTTTGATGCCCCAGTGTAGGGGAATGACAGGGCCAGGAAATGGGTATGGGTGGGTTGGTGACCAGGGGGAGGAAGGAGGGGATAGGAGCCTTCTGGAGGGGTGGGGGGAAATTGGGAAAGGGAATGACATTTGAAATGTAAATAAAGAAAAGAACATATCTAATTAAAAAACCATCAAAAATGTCTTAGTTTGTGAATGTTATAATAATCAGTGTAACAGTAACCATAAATGGTAAGTATCTTAAGGTGGTGCTACTGAAGAAACAGTGATTTGTAAGGCTTATAAAATGGATTGTATATTTCTTTTTTAAACCATAACAGAAAACCATAAGACAGTTGTATTAGGGTACTCTGAATGAATATTAATTATTAAATTTCATAGTAATCCTGCTATTTTATGTTCTGATTGGCTAAAAACTCTTCCTAAGTCAGTTAATACAGAAATGTTGAAAGGTTGGGATTGCTGTCCCTGTAAAGCTGCTTTATACATGCTGTAAGTATACAATTAGAAAATTAATCCACAGTTGTTCTTACAAGACCTGTTTAATATACCCGAGACCAAAAAAGATTAGTGTTCTTAAGCCTGTTGATCCCAACTCCATTCCCTCCAAAATTTTTCAATTTCTACTCATAATTAGAAATTCTGCTCTCCTGGTAATTTACTTGTAAAGATTTGTATATCAGCAATAGTTTAGTTTTCACTGAACATAGAACTCTAGGTGAACTATGGATTATGTTCAGATGATTGTATAATGACAACAGTAGAGCGTTAGAAACGTAACTTGAATCAGAGCTTTGTTAAGTTTCTTAATGATCAAAAGAACCAATTTTTCTTTTTGAGGGCTTATTGTCTCTTCTGGCTCTGTACTTGGCTCAGGAGATGCACAAGGCAGCGCTGTCTGTTTTGTATGCACCTCTCATTTGGTGCATATAAAATACAGTTGGATTAGCAGCTATATTGCAATATAAGAGATGTAGACAGGCAGAGATGAAGATGTGTGTTGTTATTTAATCCTCATTGGGAAAAGATATGGTTCATATTTTATGTTTTTAACTAACATAAAACTTTAAAAAATTAACAATAAGAAATAATGATTTGGTTACATGTGTATTTATATACAGGGTTAAATTTTGCCTCTGGTTACTTTGTTACAGTAGAAACAAACCAAATATTTATTGTGTTGCCTTACAAATGTTGAACTGGGTCATCAAAGTTAGTTTAATTAAGATTAATAGGATGAATATGAGAGAATAAATTATAAGCTAGAAGTAAAAACCGCCTAGTTTCTTTTCCTCAAGAAGAAAGGCAGTGTTGTTTGGTGACAGTTGGGGACTGACTGAGCATTCTGGCAGTATTCCGAGTTCTGCCACTGACTCACTGTGGGTTTTGGCAAGTAACTTGTTCCCTCTGAAACAAGTTCTTGATTCTTTACTTCTCTGTTTGTAAAGTTAGCATAATAATATCCTGACCTCAGATGTGTTGTGTAATATGTTCCTACTTTAGAACTTTCTAGCATAAAATAGTGTAGATTTCAGTCCATAGCTCAAAATTATTGCATCTTTATTAGGTAAGTGTATCTGAAAGGTTATCTAAATGTAGAACAAAACCCTCAGTGTGCTGTTCAAATATAATGCTTGCTGCATTTTTATTTTCATATAGCATTTTAAGGACAATACAGAGTCTGAATGGTCTCTCCTCCCACTCCTCATTTCAGTGTCAGAAAAAAGAAGAATTTATTGAAAAAATTCAAGGTTTAGATTTTGATACGAAAGCAGCAGTTGCCGCACACATTCAAGAGGTAACCACTTATATATATTAATTTTTATGAAGTTTACAGTGTGTTTTCTAATATTATCTCCCCAAGTAGTTACAGGATGAACAAGAACAATTAAAGATCAAATATGAATTAACCTTTTATATTTATATCTTCTCTTTAGAGATAGGTGATTTTATAAGTGAATTTTATTATGACGCAGTGCTTACTACACATTTACTCTCACTATTGTCTATAAGGAAATGAAAATCTTGGAGTGTAATTTTTTTTTTTTTTTTTTTTTTTTTTTTTTTTTGAGACAGGGTTTCTCTGTATAGCCCTGGCTGTCCTGGAACTCACTTTGTAGACCAGGCTGGCTTCGAACTCAGAAATCCTCCTGCCTCTGCCTCCCAGGTGCTGGGATTAAAGGCGTGCGCCACCACGCCCAGCTTGGAGTGTAATTTTTGTCTTTATCAGGTAGCACAGAATGAATGATGGGGTAACATAATAGGCTTGTCTTTATGTGCTTTTTTTTCTCAAATGAAGATCATTTTTATTGAGCTGTTATTTGGATAAGTACATTGATTTAAAAAATATTTATATAAAAATCTGAGTCATAATGTACTATGTCAAATTATTGATGATAACATAATTAATTAAAATTTATTTTAGAATTGGGATAATTGGTAGTATTTTAACTATTCTCAGAGGAATGTTTTTACTATATCATCGTTTTCTTAGTTAATGTGAGTCCAGATGAGAATTTATTTAAATTTAGTTAAAATGTTTAGGGTGTCATAATTAACTTCAAATCTCCTTCTTTCTGCCTTTGTAGTTAATTTTGTTCTAAAATGAAATCAATAAGTATTAACCATTCTTTGATTATTTATTTTTCTTGCCTCTGTAAAGGTAACTCATAATCAGGAAAATGTGTTTGATCTGCAATGGATGGAAGTGACAGATATGTCTCAGGAAGACATTGAACCACTCTTAAAGAATATGGTGTCACATCTAAGAAGACTGATAGATGAGAGAGATGAACATTCAGAGGTTAGTAAATTTATTTTATCATAAAATTTTGCTTTCTTAAAAAAAAAAAAATTAGATGGTGGTGGTGGCACATGCCTTTAATTCCAGCACTCAGGAGGCAGAGGCAAGTGTTTCTCTGTGAGTTCAGGGTCAACCTAGTCTACAGAGCAAGTTTCTAAACAACCAGGGCTACACAGAGAAATCCTGTCTCAAAAAACAAACAAACAATCCCTCACAAATAAACAAAAAAAGATACGTTTCTAGAATTGATACCCTGTTTCTTTAGGAAGAGGTAATAAACTATAATCTTCCTTTGGTATCTGTAGAGCATACTGGTTCTAGGACCTAGGACCTTCTCGACATACTGAAATCAATTCCAGCACTTGGGAGACCTAGGAAGGCAGATCTGAGAGGCCAGCCTGATGTAAACAGTGAGCTATAGGACAGCCATGGGTACACAGAGAAACCCTGTCTCAAAAAGCTTTTTTCCAATTTTTATTAGGTATTTACTTCATTTACATTTTAAATGCTATCCCCAAAGTCCCCTATACCACCACCCCCCACTCCCCTACCCACCCACTCCCCCTTCTTGGCCCTGGTGTTCCCCTGTACTGGGGCATATAAAGTTTGCAAGACCAAGGGGCCTCTCTTCCCAATGATGGCCGACTAGACCATCTTCTGC
>NC_034602.1:1483966-1487213 GCF_900095145.1 Mus pahari | reverse complement strand
TCCAAACTCCATATGACCTAGCACAAGGCAAGGCCTGGGCCAAGTAGTGGGAGTGGGTGGGTAGGGGGACAGAGGTGGGGGGAGGGGTATGGGAAACTTTCGGGATAGCATTTGAAATGTAAATAAAGAAAATAATTAAAAAAAAAAAATGGTACAGTATTTACATATAAACCTTCAAATATCTTGTATATGTTAAATCATCTTTTATTTACCTATAATAATGAATAGTATATAAATAATACACATAATACACAGATGTTATGCTGTTTTATTTAGGGAGTGGTGACAGGAAAAAGTCTGTGCAGTGCAAACATCGGGATTTTTCACCCATATTATTTTCTGTCCACACTTCATTTAACTTGCAGATATGAAGGTTAATATGAAAGTTAGTATGGTATACTAACTATAATGTCTTTCTTTTGTTGCTATTGGGGGGGACAGGAATTTAAAAGGAACTAGAAGAACTTCAGATTATTAGAATAAGCAAATTATTCTTAGTTCTTTTCTCTCTTTCTTTTTAAATTAGTAGTGTTCGTATTTTGTTTCTGTGTGTTTTTCAAGTCATCCCTACTACTTTGGCAATAGTGTAGAAGTGTAAAACTGAATATATAGTTGATGTAAGTGGAAAAACCATTGCCTTGAAGCACAGAATTTGCTAAATGTCTTAGTTTGGCCTATCTGATCTCAAGTTAGTGGGAGAAGTTACAGGCAGTTAGGGAGTCTTGCACAAAGAACTCTTTTGTTCTTGTTCTTTAAAATTATTTTACAAGGTCTCACATATCCCAAGCTGACCTCAAAATTATTATGTATCTGAGGATGACCATGAATTTAATGTCTCTCCTTGCTTCTGCTTCCTAAGTGCTGTGATGTTAGGTGTGAGCGACCAGGCTTGGCCCAGAAACCTTGTTGGTCAAAATTAAGCAGCTGACAGATCTAGAGGAAAGTCCTTAACCTGAGTTTACCTGAAATCCATTTTTAAACGTAATTTTATCTCATATATATGTGATGATTCTGTATCTCCGAATATTAACCAGGTGCTTCAGAAGTTACACTCCTGAAGAGTATCAACAGAAACAGTTACAACCAGAGAAAGTTTAGCAATTCACAAAACAGTCTCATTAGTGTCATTGCATACATTATTATCATCAGGACTCCTGGTGATCATTGTCTTGACTGTTGAAGGTTTAAAATACTCAGGTATGTTTAATTACTTATATGCAAAATGATGGTTATGATGTAATTGGGAAGGCACATAAGTCTAAAAAGTTTACCATTACCAATAATTTTAGTCTAGTTGATACAAACTTGGTAAAGTATTCTAAAATCTGTAATTTAGGAAAAATGCATGGTGGAGGAACAAAGGAAGAAGTCATCAGTGTACTTAAGTTTTTTGTGTACTTAGTTTAACTATCAAAGAGAAATTTGGAATCATTATAGGTTTAGACCTCTTACAAGTTTCAAAAATAGTAAGAGTCACTATAAATAACTTGTACTTAAACAAGTACATCTCACATATATAATAGGAAAAATATTTATTTAATTAAAGCAAATGCATGTAGACCATGTTTCAAATAGCAGAACTAAGCTAATAATGCAGTCCTTTTAGCTGAATGGTAATGAATACAACTGACAGAAAGACCAAGAGCTTTAAGACTGTTTGAGATCTAGATGCAATACATATTGTATGAAAGCTCTAACCTTTTTTTTTTTTCCTGTATTTTTTCTTGGATATTTTCTTTATTTACATTTCAAATGTTTTCACCTTTCTAGGTTTCCCCTTTGGAAATCCTCTATCCCATCACCCCACCCCTGCCTCTGTGATGGTGCTCCCCCACCCACCCACTCCCATTCTCCTGGCCTGGAACTCCCCTACACTAAGACATCTAACACCCTCAGGCCCGAGTGTTTCTTCTACCACTAATGTCCAACAAGGCCATCTTCTGTCACATATTTGGCCAGTGCCATGGGTCGCTCCATGTGTATTCTTTGGTTGGTGGTCCAGTTGCCAGGAGCTCTGGGGAATCTGGCCTGTTGACACTGTTGCTCCCTCCATAGGGCTGCAAACCCCCTCACCTCCTTCAGTCCCTTCTCTGACTCCTCCATCTGAGACCCCAGGGCTCAGTCCAATGGTTGGCTCCGAGTTTCCTCCTCTGTATTTGTCAGACTCTGGCAGAGCCTCTCAGGAGACAGCCGTATCAGGCTTCTATTAGCAAACCCTTCCCTGCAACCACAATAACGCCCAGGTTTGGTGACTGTAAATGGGATAAATCCCCAGGTGGGGCAGTCTCTGGATGGCCTTACCTTCAGTCTCTGCTCCATATTTTGTCTCCATATTTCCTCCTGTGAGTATTTTGTTCACCCTTCTAAAAAGCTCTGAAGCATCTGCATTTTGGTCTCCTTCTTCTTGGGCTTCATCTAGTCTGTGAATTGAATATTGGGTATTCCAAACTTTTTGGCTAATATCCGTTTATCAGTGAGTACATACTATGTTTCTTCCTTTGTGACTGAGTCACCTCACTCAGGATGATATTCTCAAGTTCCATCCATTTGNCTGTGAATTTCATGAAGTCATTGTTTTTAATGACTGAGTAGTACTCCATTGTGTAAATGTACATTTTCTGTATCCATTCCTCTGTTGAGGAACATCTGGCTTGTTTCCAGCTTCTGACTATTATAAATATGGCTGCTATGAACATAGTGGAGCATGTGTCCTTATTACATGTTGGAGCATCTTCTAGGTATATGCCCAGGAGTGGTGTAGCTGGGTCCTCCGGTAGTACTAGGTCCAATTTTCTGAAGAACACCAAACTGATTTACAGAGTGGTTGTACCAGCATGCAATCCCACTAGCAGTGGAGGAGTGTTCCTTTTTTTTCCACATCCTCCCCAGCATCTGCTGTCACCTGAGTTTTTGATCATAGCCATTCTGACTGGTGTGAGGTGGAATCTCAGGGTGGTTTTGCTTTGTGTTTCCCTGGTGACTAAGGATGTGGAACATTTCTTTAGGTGTTTCTGAGCCCTTCCTGTTTCCTCAGTTGAAAATTCTCTGTTTAGCTCTGTACCCCATTTTTAATAGGGTTATTTGGTTCTCTTGAGTCTAGCTTCTTGAGTTGGATATTAGCCCTCTGTCAGATGTAGGATTGGTAAAGATCTTTTCCCAATCTGTTCATTACCATTTTGTCCTATTGACAGTGTGCTTTGCCTTTGCAATTTAATGAGGTCCCATTTGTTGATTCTTTTTTTTTTTT
>NC_034602.1:1471592-1482911 GCF_900095145.1 Mus pahari | reverse complement strand
GTGAGATGGAATCTCAGGGTTGTTTTGATTTGCATTTCCCTTATGGCTAAGGATGTTGAACATTTTTTCAGGTGTTTCTCAACCATTTTTTTTTTTGGTTGGGAGACTATTAATGACTGCTTCTATTTCTTTAGAGGTTTATGAGGCTGTTTAGATGGTTTCTATATCCTGATTTAATGTTGATACCTCGTATCTGTTTAGAAAATTGTCCATTTCATCGAGGTTTTCCAGTTTTGTTGAGTAAAGGCTTTTGTAATAGGATCTGATGATTTTTTTTAAATTTCCTCAGTTTCTGTTGTTATATCTCCCTTTTCATTTCTGATTTTGTTAATTTGGATGCTGTCTCTATACTCTCTGATTAGTCTGGCTAAGGGTTTATCTATCTTGTTGATTTTCTCAAAGAACCAGCTCCTTGTTTGGTTGATTCTTTGTATAGTTCTTTTTGTTTCCACTTGGTTGATTTCAGGCCTGTGCTTGAGTATTTCCTGCAGTCTGCTCCTCTTGGCTGTATTCAGGTGCGCTGTGAAGCTGCTAGTGTATGCTCCCCAGAGTTTCTTTTTGAAGGCACTCAGAGCTATGAGTTTTCCTCTTAACTCTGTTTTTATTGTGTCCCGTAAGTTTGAGTATGTTGTATCCTCATTTTAATTAAATTCTAAAAAGTCTTTAATTTCTTTCTTTATTTCTTCCTTGACCAAGTTACCATTAAGTAGAGTGTTGTTCAGCTTCCATGTGTATGTGGGCTTTCTGTTGGTTTTGTTGCTATTGAAAACCAGCCGTAATCCGTACTGATCTGATATGATCCATGGGATTATTTCAATCTTCTTATTTATGTTGAGGACTTTTTGTGACCGATTATATGATCAATTTGGGGGAAGGTACCATGAGGTTCTGAGAAGAAGGTATATTCTTTTGATTTAGGATGAAATATTCTATAGATATCTGTTAAATCCATTCTGTTAGTTTCACTGTGTCTCTGTTTAGTTTCTGTTTCCCTGATCTGTACATTGATGAGATTCGGGTGTTGAAGTCCTCCACTATTATTGTGAGGTGCAATGTGTGCTTTGAGCTTTAGTAAAGTTTCTGTTATGAATGTAGATGCCCTTGGGTTAGGAGCATAGATGTTTAGAATTGAGAATTTTTCTTGGTAGACTTTTCCTTTGATGAGTATGAAGTGTCTTTCCTTATCTTTTTAAATGACTTTTGGTTGAAAGTCAATTTTATCTGATATTAAATTGCCTACTGCAGCTTGTTTCTTGGGACCACTTGCTTGGAAAATGGCTTTCCAGCCCTTTACTCTGAAGTAGTGTTTGTCTTTGTCACTGAAGTGGGTTTCCGGTATGCAGCAAAATGCTGGGTCCTGTTTTTGTATCCAGTCCGTTAGTCTATGTCTTTGTATTGGGGAATTGAGTCCATTGATGTTGACAGATATTAAGGAATAGTGATTGTGGTTTCCTATTCTTTTTTATGTTATTTTAATATTTGTGTGGTTATAGTTTGGGTTTGTTGAAAGATTACTTTCTTTTTCTAGGGTGTAGTTTTCCTCCTTATGTTGGTGTTTTCCATCTATTATCCTTTGTAGGGCTGGATTTATGGAAAGATACTGTGTAAATTTGGTTTTGTCATGGAAAATACTTTTTTCTCCATCTATGGTAATTGAGAGTTTTGCTGGGTATAGTAGTCTGGGCTGACATTTGTGTTCTCTTAGAATCTGTATGACATCTGCCCAGGATCTTTTAGCTTTCATAGTCTCTGGTGAGAAGTCTTGTGTAATTCTGATAGGTCTGCCTTTATATGTTACGTGACCGTTTCCTCTTACTGCTTTTAATATTCTTTCCTTGTTTTGTGCAATTGGTGTTTTGACTGTTATTTGACGGGTGGAATTTCTTTTCTGGTCCAGTCTATTTGGAGTTCTGTAGGCTTCTTGTAGGTTCATAGGCATCTGTTTCTTTAGGTTAGGGAAGTTTTCTTCTATAATTTTGTTGAAGATATTTACTGACCCTTTAAATTGGGAATCTTTGCTCTCTTCTATACCTATTATCCTTAGGTTTTGTCTTCTTATTGTGTTCTGGATTTCCTGGATTAGGAGCTTTTTGCATTTTGTATTTTCTTTGACTGTTGTGTCAATGTTTTCTATGGTATCTTCTGCACCTGAGATTCTATCTTCCATCTCTTGTATTCTGTTGGTGATGGTTTCATCTATATCTCCTGATCTCTTTCCTAGGTTTTCTGTCTCCAGGGTTGTATCCCTTTATGATTTCTTTATTTTTTCTATTTTTCATTTCTAGATCCTGGTTGGTTTTGTTCAGTTCTTTCACCTATTTGGTTGTGTTTTCCTATAATTCTTTAAGGAATTTTTGTGTTTCCTCTTTAAGGTCTTCTACCTGATTACCTGTCTTCTCTTGTATTTCTTTAAGGGAGTTATTTATGTTCTTCTTAAAGTCCTCAATCATCATCATGAAATGTGATTTTAAATCAAAGTCTTGCTTTTCCAGTATGTTGGGAAAACACTGTTCCAGGGCTCACTGTGGTGGGAGAACTGGGTTCTGATGATGCCAAGTAGCCTTGGTTTCTGTTGCTTATGTTCTTGCCTTTGCCTTTCACCATCTGGTTATCTCAGGCGTTACCTAGTCTTAGTGTCTCTGACTGTGGCTTGTCCCTCCTGCAAGCCTGTGTGTCAGTACTCCTGGGAGACCAGTTCTCTCCAAGAGGAATTTAGGTATGGAGAGCTGTGGTACAGGGTCGGCTCAGACAGAAACCAGAAGGATCCTGTCCCCAGCTGATCCTTGGTTCCTGTGTCCTGATGACTCTGTGAGGATCCCTCTTGGGCCAGGAATTTGAAGAAAAGTGGTGGTCTTCCCTGTGCTTGCAGGTGGATAGGCACTCCTGGGAGACCAGCTCTCTCCTGGTGGTATATGATTTTGTAGTTCTATGGCACAGGATTAGCTCCAGGCGCAAAAGGAAACCAGAAGGCTCCTTTCCCAGGCTGCTCCTTAGTTCATGTGTCCTCGGGTTTCCAAGTGAGTTCCTCTGAGTAGCAGAGGTGGTCCTACCTGTACTCACAGGCCTGTCTGCACTCCTGGGAGGGTAGCTCTCTCCTGGAGCTCTTTGGGTATAGAACCCTGTGGCAGAGATTTGGCTCTAGGCTAAGCGCTTACTTTTTTATCTTTGCATATATCACACTTATGTCCCTCTAATGACAAATTTCCATAATGTCATGGCAAGCTTATTAAGCTTATTAAGCCTCAGATACAGACACATCTATAAGTATGTAAGTATAAGACATAAAGGTAGCAAATGTAATTCATATGTGTTCAACCAGTCTTAAAGATTTTAAAACAGGATTAAAATTAAAATCCTTTTTAAGAATTGTTTTCTCTAAGTTATAAAAACCTAAATTTCGATGGAAACCAGAAGAAATTAGCCCAGAAACTTAGAATACCCAAGATACAATTTGCAAAACACAAGAAAACCAAAAAGAAGGAAGACCAATGTGTGGATACTTCATTCCTCCTTAGAATAGGGAACAAAATACCCATAAAAGGAGTTACAGAGACAAAGTTTGGACTATCCAGAGACTACCCCACCCGGGGATCCATCCCATCATCAGCCACCAATCCCAGATACTATTGAACATGCCAGAAAGATTCTGCTGAAGGAACCTCGATATGGTGGCCTCTTGTGAGGCTATGCCAGTGCCTGACAAACACAGAAGTGGATGCTCAGTCAGCTATTGGATAGAACACAGGGCCCCCAATAGAGGAGCTAGAGAAAGTACCCGAGGAGCTGAAGGGGTCTGCAACCCTATAGGTGGAACAACAATATGAACTAACCAGTACCCCCAGAGCTCNTGTCTCTAGCTGCATATGTAGCAGAAGATGGCNTANTCAGCCANCATTGGGAAGAGAGGCCCCTTGGTCTTGCAAACTTTATATGCCTCATAGAGGGGAAGGCCAGGGCCAAGAAGTGGGAGTGAATGGGCAGGGGAGCAGGGCAGGGGGAGGGTATAGGGGACATTCAGGGTAGCATTTGAAATGTAAATGAAGAAAATATCTAATAAAATAATAATCATAAAAAAGAAATTAATTACACATAAAGAAAATAAAACAATGCTTATTGTTTAAAAAAAAGAAGAAATTACCTTAATAAAGCAAAATCTGTGTTCCTTAGGCCAGTTTATTTGTAAGTGTTAGTAAAAGAAAACCAGTTTTTAAAGAAAACCTTGCTTTAAAGAGAGCATTATATCCTATTTGCATATTATTACATTATGTTTTGACTGTACTCAATAAAGTATAGCCTCAGGCTGCCCTGATCAGTTGATTATTGGCTTATACTCATCATGGACAGCTGTACTTTTCCTTGTTCTACATTACTTGTATATTACTTAAATATTTTTCAATACTTTATCTTGTGCTCCATACTATGCTAGATGAGGGGATGAAAGATACAAAGAAGGAGTAACAAAGAGTATTTCTGGTTTATTGAGGGAAAAGTCTTCATTATTGCAAGTAGAAATAAAGCTTATTATACAATTAAGTACTAATATGTTTGTATAGTAATCAAATGTTAAATATCATTTGTTTAATATAATAGTGCTATTAAATATATATTAATTACATATTTATATATTACTAATATATATTAATAAATTAAATGTAATACTGTTATTAAAAATCAGGAAATGTTAAGAAAATTAAAGATAGTTAAGAAAATGGAAAAATGAATAAAAATATTGACTCTAGAAACCTTTGCCTACTATGGAGAACTGGCATTGTCAAAAAAAGGGAAATTGGGATGTGTTTCAGGGTGGGAGATAGGCATGTGTCAAGTACATGGAAAGTCAGTCATCTTCAGTAACAGGAAAAGGATTTTGTGTGTTTACATAGAAAAAGCTGTGTATATACATATCTTTGAAAAACAGGAAGGAAAAATATAGGAAAGATATTGAAAATCCTGTAATGAGGAGTATGTTTTGAGTGGAAAATGTATAATAATGGACTAATTGTAGGTGATTAGTTGGAGAAGAGGTCGTTTGTCAAGAAGCAATTATACCAGTTTCAGTTTGAAGCTTAAACAGGAGCAAAGAAATCATTTACAAAGTCTCTATGGGGCAGTTTGCCCAAAAATATATGTCAATAAAAGGATCACTACAAAGTAGTGAGATCTTCCTTGAAAACAGATGGTTCGATCTCATACCAAGTAATACTTTGTTTTTTTTAAAAGATTTATTATTATATCTAAGTACACTGTAGCTGTCTTCAGACACACCTTATTACGTCAGACCTTATTACGGATGTTTGTGAGCCATCATGTGGTTGCTGGGATTTGAACTCAGGACCTTCGGGAAGAGCAGTCAGTGCTCTTACCCACTGAGCCATCTCTCCAGCCCAATACTTTGTTTTTATCTTCAAGTTCTGTCACTTTAGAAGTGGAATCAAGAAGTTACACATAGTGCTGCACACCTGTAATCTTAGAACAGTGGAGGTAGAGTTAGGACATTTAGGAATTCAAAGCCAGCCTTGGGTATTTACCAAGTTTGAGACTAGCCTGGGTTATATAAAACCCTGCCTGCATATAAACAAAGAAGAAAACCAGAATGAAATATATGGCTATAGTCAGACTTGAATTTTATTTTGTAAAAATTTATTTGAACATTTATACAAAATTCACATTTAAAATACTTATTTCAATTTGAATCTAATTGTGATTGTACTATTGTACATATTGTATCATTGGTGACTCAGTTTCTTATGTCTAAATTAGAACTTTATTGAAAAATAAAGTGCTAAATGAGATCTTGCTGGAGAATATTACAAAAAAAAGTATAAGTCATTGTCAGACAATAAAAATGATATTTTAAAATTAAAAGTGAGAAAGGATACTTAAGAAAATTGTGCCAGGTGGTGATGATGCATGCCTTTAATCCCCACGCTTGGGAGACAGAGGCAGAGGGATCTCTGTGAATTCAAGTCTATAGAGCAAGTTCTAGGACAGCCAGGACTACACAAAGTACACAAAGAAATTATGTCTAGGAGAGGGGGGGCGGGAGGGAGGGAGGGAAGAATTAACAAAAGAGAAAAAGACTAGCGCTATAGTTCTAGACTGAGCAGGAACTATAGAGTAGTTAAAGATACTCTTACATTGACCAAAGGAGACAGTTGAATGATAAAAAAAACTTCATTCAAGGGTAGGCATGGTCACATAGGAGCAATGATAGTAAAGGAAACACACTACAAAGGGGTTGGTTTCTGTACTAGAGAAACTTACATTTATTTATTGAATAAATAGCAGACATGGATTTATAGAGAGACAAAGAACTGGGACAGTACTCTCTGAAGTTTGTGAAAGCAGTAGTTGCAAGCCGGAAGACAGAGATATTTCCCAAGGACAAAGAAATGAATCCTGGCAGGTGGTTTTAACAACAACAACCAAAAAGAAAAAAAAGAAAAAAATTGAAGCTAGAGAGATGACTCAGCATTTAAAAGCACTTGTTGCTCATGTGGAAGACCCAGGTTTGAATCTCAGCTCCCATATGGTGTTTCATATCTATCTATAACTTTCAGTCCTAGGGAATCCATGGGCACTAGGCATGCATATGGTACACATACATTCTGGCAAAACACTCACATGTAAAATAAAATGAACAAATATCTAAAAAAAATTAAATAAAGAACAAGTGATGAGGAATAAGGATGGCAATTTCATGGTCCCAGAATAGTAACGCCACCCCATATGTATGTCTGGGGCACAATTAAAATTGCCTTACAAGATGGGTTCATTTGCCTGAGAAAGTTTAAAGTAAAACACACTAACAAAAAAATGGTCTAGAATAAAATAATTTACCAGTAAAGAAAAGGAAAATTAGAAGAATGGAGCAACATGATTATATAAAATATAAATCAACTACATACTTAATCTATAAAGGAGAGGTTTAGGAAAACAAAAGAGTTGTGCCCCACTGGAACTCTTTGGAGAAAGGAATTGGGGAAGCTTTGAGGTAAGAAGTAGTACAGTATTATAAACCATGAAAGGAACAGCTAGTGTAGTATCAAAATGATATTAGCTACTTGTGTAAGCATATATAATCTTTGTGCCTCAGTCATCTGACCTCCAGGGAAACAACAGCCTCTAAGGTCTTATCTTCTCTAGAGATTACTTCTGCTAGGATTATAAATTTCTATAACAGTATTGCCTGATTCTGCAGTGGGGGCAAGATCATATTCTAGAATGTCCAGTATCACAACAATTAGTAGAGAGATAAATTTTGTATTCAAAAGATGTAACTAAAGAACTGAATTTTGAGCTGTTTAAATTTTTATTAAATACCCACTTGTGCTACTGGCTATCATAATTGGATAGCTAGACAAATTACCTTTTGGGGTTGTTTTCTTTTGTCTTTTTATGCCTTTCCAACAGTTGTTATCTAATTATTTTGTCATAAGTGATTATAAAAAAATCTAGGGAAAGAAAAGAATGCATTGATGTATTTTAATGTTATCGCTAAGTAGCTCATGTTTGAACTGTTGAATAAAACTTAAAATGGCAGGAAATATGACAAAGTTAAAATGTTTTTGCTATTGGTCTCAAACTCACATTACTCCACCTGTGTCTGTCTGCCTCCCAAGGGCCAGGTTTAAGAGCTTGCACTACCACTCTGGGCAGAGTTGAGATGCTTTTGATCAGTGAGTTTTATTTTGTAAAATACCTAGTGATTAGTTTTGTGTATAGGTTATTGATGTGTAGAACACTAAAACTGATTCTGTGTTTACCCCTTTAATTCTTAGACTATTGTAGAACTCTCTGAAGAGCGAGATGGTGTTCATTTTCTACCCCATGCCTCTTCATCTGCACAGTCACCCTGTGGTTCTCCCGGCATGAAGCGAACAGAAAGTCGACAGCATCTCTCAGTGGAACTGGCTGATGCTAAAGCCAAGATCCGAAGACTTAGGCAGGAATTGTAAGTCTCTGATTTTCAGTGTTCATTGAGGTAATGTGGTCATAAGGATGACCTTAGTAGTATTTTAAGTATGACAATAGACCAGTTGTCCTCAAATGTTAACCTAAGTCACATTTTTATTAGTGTTTCTCAAAATGAGAAAAATTTGCCTGTAAGGCCAGTACTCAAGAAGTGTAAGCAGGAGAATCCCAGCAATTTATGAGCATCCTCAGGTACAAAGTACGTGTAAGCTTAGCCTAGGCTATGTGAAACCCTGTCTCAATAGTAAGAATAATAATGACAATGTTTCAAGGACCGAATTGTTGGCATATGATATTACAAAAATAATTTTATACATATTGCCTACATTAAGTCATTGAAATTCCAATTATCTACTTAGTAAAATATTCAGAATTTATTAGCATTGAAAAACTGTACTTACTTACCAAAGCTCATTACAGAAAATACAGTATAAATTTTACATATTCATTCTTGGGTGAACTACAAGTAAAAGCATGACTGATCTTTGCTGAAGATTTTGAATTTTGTTCTTTAAGGAGAACAAAAGATTTTTGATTTATGCATTTTCTCCTTTTAAAAATTTGTTTTCCTGGAATTTGAGCTTCAGAATTTAGACTTTAAATTGAAATACACAGTATAGTCATTACATTTTTAAAATATTATTTAAAGTAACTTTTTAAAGTGAAATAGATATGCAAGGTAAAAATGCATTAAATAGTCTTCTGTAAAAATTTTGAAAAAAAATTCAGCTTTCTTTTGTGGATGTCTGCATTATTATTTATCTATTGAAGTGACTACGCCCGGGATATTCTATAAACAGCTGCACCAGGAAAATTAGGGAAGAGATTGCTGTTATTAGTTTGACTGGCAGCTAATGGATAGCCTAAACAGTGAACACTAGTTCTTTCCATATAATTTAGCCCAATCTTCTCTAGTCTTTAGCTGAAGCGTGCAATTAGAATTGTAGTAATGGCTGTGAATTCATTTAACATTTTGCATTGTTAGAATTTAATTTTGAAATAGAATTTACTTGGCCTTGGAATATATTAAAAATTCAAACAACCTTGAGGAGATTGACAAAAATTGGTTTCATGTGTAATGTTTTAAACATGTAAGTGGATATTTTTAAGTGAGTGAAGATACCAGATGCATGCAGCAAGTATGTTTAGTAACTAGAATTTCATAAAATCCCATATAATATCTTTAAAAATATATTCTTTTGTATATTTCTTAAGATGGCATGTAGTTTCTTTTGTTATAAAGGGGACAGATATTTCTTGCAGTGGATTAGCTGCAGAAATCTTGATTTTAAAAAAAAAAAAAGTCTAGATTGCTTTATACCTAATGGAAACTAAAATAATTAGAATATCATTTTTCTAATATTTACAAATATTTTTACTAATATTTAGTAACCAATACATGCTCATTTATATGTGATACCAAATAATGTAATTGATTTTTATTTATAAAGTACAAATATAATTTATGATTAGATGGAATAAATAATTCTTTATAAGTTAAACATTTTATACCACAATTAATATTATTGAAGACTTTGTTGATCTTTCTGGTACAGTTGATTCCATGTTTTAGAGTTTCTTTAATATGATTAATTATTTTGTTAAAAAAGAAAATACATTTTTACTAAGATGTAATTCAGTATCTGACAATTCATCCTTTTATAAAGAGTAACATTTGAAAAGGTTTTTAAGTTGTGTAGTAATTATGTGCAAAATCACAATAATTATACAATAATTGTCCTCAGATCTTAGCAATATAATCTCATATTTTCATGGGTTTGCCTGTTTTTGACACTCATGTAAATAAAACATACAATATATAGCCTTCTTTTTTATCATAATGTCTTTCAGGTTCCTCTGTGTTATACCATGTAACTGATACCTTATTAATGACAAAAGCAGTAACTTGTAATCTATAAAAAGACAAACTTGCAGAAAGTTAAAGAATAAGAGGGCCAACAAGATGAAGCTTGCGGTTAAGCCTGACAAGCTGAGTCTGGTCAGAAGCCACATAGTGGGAAGAGAGAACCTTCTCATTCAAGTTGGCCTCTGACTTCATCTGTACATTGTGA
The DNA here is from genome assembly GCF_900095145.1 of Mus pahari. NCBI lineage: Eukaryota > Metazoa > Chordata > Mammalia > Rodentia > Muridae > Mus > Mus pahari. The sequence continues at coordinate 1,472,865 of NC_034602.1, read as the reverse complement.
CACATGGCTACCCTCCTTGAACAAATTAATAAACAGGGCAGAAATTATAGGGGCTAGTAATTTACAGATAAGATATTTAAGTCGCACTTCTTAGTATTTGAAAAATAAAAAATAAAGTAATAACATTTTAACTTCTTAAATTGTTTTGTCTATAGCCACCTTTAAAAGAAATTTTATTATGAGTGTGTTTGTGCAGTGTATGCTGGTGCACACATGTGCCATAGTGTCCATGTGGAAATCAGAGGACAAGTGGGAGAAACCAATTTTCTCCATTTACTGTGTGGTTGTTACATATGAGAGCAAGCACTTTTTGTTACCTGTTGTGCCATCTTGCTGGTCATATATAGGCACCTTCATTCTCTGCTTGATGTTAATAATCTTTTAGCAGGGCAGTTTGGCAGTTGATAGCAAGGATCTTAAAGACTGTATTTTCCTTTTAGAAATAATTTTCAGACATATAACACATGCTTTTTAATAATGACTCCACTAAATAAAGCATTATAAATTATATTTCTTTTATCAAAGGGAATACCTCTACCATTAAGAGTTTTGTGGGTTTTGGATACAGGGAAGCATATGAGCTTGTATAAAAGTAGGCGGCCGGGCGGTGGTGTCGCACTCCTTCAATCACAGCACTCGGGAGGCAAAGGCAGGAGGATTTCTGAGTTCAAGGCCAGCCTGGTCTACAAAGTGAGTTCCAGGACAGCCAGGGCTATACAGAGAAACCCTTTCTTGCGGGGAACAAAAAAAAAAAAAAAAAAAGGTAGGCTACTCTCTACATGCATTCTATTATTGGACAACAGAAGGCAGAAAAGAGCAAGTGCTAGCTTAATTTGAGAAGGTTGGCAGTTCAAAGAGAAAAAAATTATTAAAAATTTAGATATATTGCTGACCAACCCTTGCCCTCTGCATGCACAGCAACTGCTCTTAGCTGCTGAGCCATCTACAGCACTTCAGTTAAGAAATGGTCACCTGATATTGAACTCGAGTTGGAAGAGGCGAGTCCGGTCTCAAAATGGAGGTAAAACCGCCGCCCGGTCGCCCCCAGCCTGACTCCGGCCGTCGCCGCCGCCGCCGGGGGGAGGAGGGCCATGATCCAAAGGAGCCTGAGCAGCTGAGGAAGCTGTTTATTGGTGGGCTGAGCTTTGAAACCACAGATGATAGCTTAAGAGAACATTTTGAGAAATGGGGCACACTTACAGACTGTGTGGTAATGAGAGATCCCCAAACAAAACGTTCCAGAGGCTTTGGTTTTGTGACCTACTCTTGTGTT
>NC_034602.1:1462460-1469963 GCF_900095145.1 Mus pahari | reverse complement strand
AAAAAAAAAAAAAAAAAAAAAAAAAAAAAAGAAATGGTCACCTGTGTGTATTAATGTTGTAATGATCATGAATTCAGTAACTAGTACATTTATTCTTTAATAAATATCTTTTGGCATTTAAGGGAAGAAAAGACTGAGCAGTTACTGGACTGTAAACAAGAACTTGAGCAAATAGAAGTGGAATTGAAGAGGCTGCAACAAGAGGTTTGTACCTGTTCATACTGGAGCATGAAGTAGTTGGAAATTGAGTTTCCTCCTTGTAATTTATAACTGTGATGTCAGTACTTTAAGCCCAGTTACCTCATATATTTGCAGAAAGTCAGGTAACTTTTTAAACTTTTATCAAAATGCAGAGCCAAAGCAAGAAATCAAGGTCTTTAGACTTTTGTCCTTACTACTCAAAATTTTCCAAGATTCAAAGTAGTCTTTTTGTACTGGGGTAGTTCCTCTTTTTTTATATGTTTGTCTCCTATCACTGAATTACACCTAAGCACCTCTGTAAACTATGAATTGATCTATTTATTGGTTTTGGCTCTCCCATAGTGATTATATTAGGATATATATAAATGTTTTCATGTGTTAGTCTCCTTTTTTACATCATCCTGAATCAAGTGGGAATAAGAATTTTTTGAGCAATAGAGAAGAGAATAGAGTAATGGTTATAAGAGTAAAAGAGACTGGTGAATATGGTCAAATTATAAGCATGTATTAAAAATGTCACAACATACTGGGCAGGAGGGGTGCTAGCCTTTTATCCCAGCACTTGGGAGGTAGATGAATCTCTGTGATTTTTAGGCCAGCCTGGTCTACTGTGAGTTCCAGGATGGACAGGGGCTACACAGAGAAATCTTATCACAAAAATACAAACAAATAAAAAAACTAAAATATCATAGTAAAATCTATTATTTTGTATAATTAACATGTTAAACCTTAAAAGCTAGTAAGAGCAGTTTGGGGCTTGGGTTTTTTGTTTTTTTTGTTTTTTTTCGAAGAAGTGATTAGACTTCTTTTAATCACTGTTTTGTTGTTCTTCACTTGGGTATCTAGGTCATAAATGCCAAGGATTGGAGTAAGGCTGGACAGTTATGTCTTTCCCCTAACTAACTTAGCCTGCCATTTTGATGTCAAGAGCTATATGTAAGATCATAAACTGAGATCACCCTAGATGAATGAGCCAGAAAGTAATACTTCTTGATAACAAAGGGGTGTGTGTTTGAGAGAGGTGGGAGGGAGGGAGGGAGGGAGGGAGGGAGAAAAGAGTGTGTGTGTGTAGTAGGTCACATATTTAGATAAAATCATTTCTCTAAAGTAGTGATTTTATTTTATATCACTTAGCTCTTCTATATACTTAATTATCTTGTATTTTAAAGCTAAACCTTTAAATATATATATATTAATTTTGTGTGTCTGAATATTTTGCCTGCATGTATGCCTATGTACCCCTTGAGTGCAGTGCTTCCAGAGGCCAGAAGAAAATGACAGATCCTCTGGAACTGGAGTTATAGATGGTTTTTGCCTACCATATTGGTTCTAGGAATTGAACCAGGTCCTCTGGGAGAGCAGGCAGTGCTCTTAACGATTCTTAGCCATCCCTAAAGTTAAATTTTAACTTTAAATTTAATTGTAAATGTTGTATAAAGTAGAAGTTAACTTAATTTTCAATACATCTAAAAAATTGCTAATAGAGAACATTTAGTAAAAATTTGTATAAAAACATTTTTAAAACCCATTTGTGGGGCTAGAGATATGGCTCAGCGGTTAAGAGCACTGACTGCTCTTCCGGAGGTCCTGAGTTCAATTCCCAGCAACCACATGGTGGCTCACAACCATCTGTAATGAAATCTGATGCCATCTTCTGATGTGTCTGAGGACAACTACAGTGTACTTACAGATGATAAATAAATCTTTTTTTAAAAACCCCATTTGTACTTGGTTCAAGGAAAAGCTTAGCTTGTCTTCATTTTTCAAGAAACAATTATTCTTTATATACAATACAATTTTCTTTTAAAATTTTCTTTTAATATAATTTATTATATTAAATAAATGAAGTTGTTTGGACAAAGAATGGCTTTAACGGGAAAGTTTATATTCAAGGCATTATTTATATTTATGTTTATATTTAGAACATGAATTTGCTTTCGGATGCTCGGTCTGCTAGAATGTACCGAGATGAATTGGATGCCCTCCGAGAGAAAGCAGTCAGAGTTGATAAGCTTGAAAGTGAACTCAGTAGATATAAAGAGAGACTACATGATATTGAATTTTATAAGGCAAGAGTTGAGGTATGTTACATAATTATTCATACTTTAAAAGTGTTAAGATTTTTAAAATGCATTTTATAAACAAGGGAAGTTTAATTTAGAGGAAACATTAAGTTCTTTGAGATGTTTATTTTAAATATCTTCACACATTATGAAGCTTAATGAGTCCTTTAGAGTACTCTTACCCCTCCACCCACCCCACCCCTACAATTTAGCATTGTTGCCATGGAAGACTTTTGAAGATCACCTCTAACACTCAAAATAAAATACTTATCTCTATTAATTTCAAGTTTGTTCCCAGAAATAATGGAAAGTTTTTGTTTGTTTGTTTGTTTGTTTGTTTGTTTCAAGACAGGGTTTCTCTGTGTAGCCCTGGCTGTCCTGGAACTCACTCTGTAGACCAGGCTGGCCTCGAACTCAGAAATCCGCCTGCCTCTGCCTCCCAAATGCTGGAATTAAAGGCATGCACCACCACTTCCCAGCTGGAAAATATTTTTCTGATTATTGTTTTCTTGGTACTAGGATATTGTGATCAATGAAGGCTTTGTATATACAAATGAATTAGGAAAAACCACTTTTGTCTGAGTTTGACAACCCTCGCATCTATTCCTCGTTTCTGTTAACTTCCTTATTTTCAGCAAACATGAGATTTCATTAAGTTTCTCTATGAGAATGAAAAAGAGAGTATGTGGAATCAAGAAATACAAACAGGAAAGGGTAAGTCATATGGCTCAGTGGGTTGAAGACACCTGCTGTCAAGGNTCATGACTAGAGTTGTAAGTCCAAGGATCTACATGATGGAATGCTAGAACCATCCACTGCAAATTGTTCTCTGAGCTCCATTTGGGTGCTGTAGAATGTGCCCATACACATACACTAATAAATAAGTAAATAAATAAGAGTAATTTCAACATGAGAAAATAGAACATTTATTCATTTATTCATTCATTCATTCATTTATTGTTCTACTGAAACTTGAAGATTCTAAGAAAATATACACGTGTACACACACATACAACAATGTATAATATTCATATTATACCTGTCATGGATATCATTGTATATACCTGTAACCCCAGCTCAGGAGATTCAGATAACTGTTTGAGACCATTCTTGAATACATAGTGAAATCCTATCTCAAAACCCATTAGAACAATGTATTTTCTCTAGACTTTATAAACAATAGACATATTACTTAGCAAAATAACAATTGTGAATACATGCTTCAGAATTATATAAAAGGATCTCCTCAAATGGTTTATTTGACATTTATCTTAAGGACTGAGGATTAAGCTCAGTGTTGGATATCTTGCCATACATGCACAATGCTCTGGATTTTAGCCCCCATACAAGAAAGACTTGAAAAGGCACAGCGGTGCATGCCTTTCAACCTAGCACTCTAGAAACAGAAGCAAGTGAATCTTTGTGAGTTTAAGGCCATCCTGGTCTACATAGTGAATTCTAGGCCAGCCAGGCTACATAGTGAGACCCTGACTTAAGGGTGGGAGGGAGGGAGGGAGAGAGGGAAGGAGGAAAAAAAAGAGTCTGAGTGATTGCAGCAGATCATGTATGCTTATAAAATCCCAGACTCTGAGAGGTAAACACAAGAAGCATCAAAAGTTTGTACACTGCCTGGGCTTATTGGCTATTTAAGAAGACTCTGTTTCAAAACAATTATAAATTAAATTGATAAGAGTCTTGTTCTATGTGAGTTGGGTCTTAGTTTTGTATTGTAAAAACCTAGAACACGTTACTTTCAAGTTACTCCTCTCTAGAGGTAAAATTTTAACTCTCTTTTAGTCCAAGTAAGTGTTAATTGTATGAACAGTTTTGTCTCTCTGAACCCTATGACCCACTTAAATGTATTTCATCAATTCCCTGCGAAGTTATAGTGGTATTACTCATTCTAAGGCTTACATTTATATTTTGAATACATTTATATTTTAAATGTATAATATGTTTAGTTCTGGGATAGGGAGTAGAAAGTTGGTGAAGCCAAAAAAAAAAAAAAATCAAATGATTACTCCTACATGAAAATGTGATAAGAATGGCGTGATGTGTTTATTTGTAATGATGCATTGTTATCATTTAGGCTTCAAAAAACAGATAGTAGCACATTTCTAATTAATATTTAAAAGCCTATTTTAAATGTTTATAGGAATTAAAAGAAGATAATCAAGTTTTATTAGAAACAAAAACTATGCTGGAAGACCAACTAGAAGGAACTCGGGCTCGTTCTGACAAATTACATGAATTAGAAAAAGAGAATTTACAACTAAAGGCTAAATTGCATGATATGGAAATGGTAAGATTTAGGGAATTCATTAGTTTTCCTGGTTTCTAAGGAAGAATTCTGTGATTCAGATTCTATGATTCAGCTAAATTCCCTATAATGACAAGGATGGCTAGAGTCTTTAGTCTTTAGTAAGACTTTAACATAGACTAGATAGCGCAATAATTTTAAGATATTTCCACCATTACATAAAATAAATATTCAGTAGCATTTTCTGTTTCAATTATAGATGGATATTACATACTAATTTTTGCCTTTATAAAACAGTAAATCTATTTTACAAGCATGTCTTTTAAAATGCAAAAACATTACAGCTATCTCATAAAATTTATCAGTGGCCATAACTATTTTGTTAAATGACTGAAATTGTTAGTATGAAGGAACATTTTCATTTTTGTCCCTAGAGATTATTTATATCCAAGAATATATGTGCAAATTGAACTTGATGGGTTTAAAAACAAAAAACAAAAAACAGAGAACACAGTCTTAGGCCAGTGGGTAAGAAGGTAGGGATTTAGGAGAAGGTAAAAGAGGAGTAAAAACAGCCAGAACATGTTGCAGAAATTCTCAAAGAACTAAGTTTTTAAAAAAGATCATTTTAAAAGGATATCATATCAGGTTTTAAAAGGATATCAATATTGATCAGTGGTGATTACAGTAACTAAGTATTGCCTTTAGTGAGAAAATTTTAAGGAGCTAGAAGCTTTCAGTTTAAAATTAGTAAAAATGAACGAATAATGGATGGAAATTGCATGATTTCTTAGCTTTCCCTATTCTGTATAATTGAAAAGGAACGAGATATGGATAGAAAGAAGATTGAAGAATTAATGGAAGAAAATATGACTCTGGAAATGGCACAGAAACAAAGTATGGATGAGTCATTACACCTTGGCTGGGAGCTGGAACAGATATCCAGAACTAGTGAACTTGCTGAAGGTAGTCTCAGTTTTGTTTCCTTTAAGTAGATTAATAAATAAATAAAGATTATTTATATTTCTTTATTTTCCCTAGGTAAGATCCCACAAGACAGGCAGTTGTCTCCAAAATTATTATCTCACAAAGTCATATCTTGTTTTACTTTTTTATAACTTAAAACTCAGTTTTATTTGTTCTGGGAGAAGGGTTTTTTAAACACCTGAATCCCAGCCCTTTTCTGTTTAAAGTTATATCAAATAATTCTATTATAGCTTCATTTAGTGTGTAACATAAAAATTATACATAAGACAATGTATAGCCTCTTAGAAGTATACAATTAGTCTAGAGTAAAACTTCAGTTTTGTGAATTCATTAACAGGTTTGGATGGTTGGTTAGGCAATATTTCAAATTACTATCACAAAAGATGGAATATTAATTTATTGGTTTCTCCTGAGAAAAATAATCTTCCATTAAGTAAAACAGTTTTATCTAGTCAATATGTTCTTTGAATGCAGAGAAATCAAACTAGGATAGAAACCTAGTAAGAAGATCCTAAGGTGAGTATGTACTCAGAGTGAAAAGAATCGAGAGTTTTCATGCCTGTGTCTATTTTCCTAACATACATACATACATACATACATACATACATACATACATAATCCACACCAGCCAGTTCATTACCTGGGGATAATGAAAAACTACTAGATAAATTTGTAACTTCTTCCTGGGTATGGTAGCACACACCTTTCATCCCAGGACTCACTAGGTAGATAGAGACAGGCAGATTCTGAGTTTAAGGCCAACATGGTCTACATAGTCAGACCCTGACCCCTCAAAAAAATACAAACAAGCAAACAAACAAAAAACAAATTTGTATTGTGCTTCTTTTTTTCCCTGACCCTTTCTTAAGTTGGGTCTTAAAATTATATTCATTACACTTGTTTACATTATAAGCTTGGGTATACTGTTGCTGTTAATACATTTTGTTCATTATAGCTAATTCAAATTGATTCAAAATAAATTAGTTCTACAAATTCTAAATGACACAGTATTAGATTATTTTACCTGGATTTTTTGAGCAAATATTTTTTAAACACTTGCCAAATGTAACACGCTATACTGGATTGTGAATACATAGTTACCAGGTAACAGGTAACCAGAGTACATAGATAAAAGCTCTGAGGGAATTCTAGTTCAGTAGAATTATTATAAATAAGTAGTTATACAGATAGTTGCTGTATCCTGTATATTATTTATTAAAGTTTTTCCAGTTTTATACTTGAGAACCTAATACTAAAATCCTACTGTCCTATGAACTGACTTAAGTAGTGACTTCGTGAAAATTTATTACTTATGTATTTTAGTAACTTTTAATTGTATTTCTATAAATTGAGTTACAAAGAGAGCAGCTCAGACTTCAGTTTTCAGCTACTAAAAAAGCCTGTATGTGTATGCTTATCTATATGTGGAGGACAGAGGATATAGTAGTTTAAACGAAAATGTATCATAAAACTGTAAGTTTAAAAACAAAAAATTAGTTAAATAAATATGAAGTTATAAAGCCAAAATAGTATTTTCATACGTTAACAATAGATTATTGAAAAAATTCAAGAAAAAAACCACATTTGTAATATCTATTAAGAAGAACTGGTGGTGGTTACACCCCTTTAATCATAGCCCTCAGGAAGCAGGGGGAGCTGGAGCTCTGAGTTCAGGGCCAGCCTGATCTACAGAGTGAGTTCCAGGACAGCCAGAGCTACACAGATTAACCCTGTCTTTAAAAAAAAAGGGATAAGAGGAGGAGGAAGGGAGTCCTTGAATAGAAAGGAAAAGAAGGAGAAATAATAAACAGATTGTCATGATGGCTCAGTAGGTAATTGTACCTGCAACCAATCAATCCTAATGACCTTAGTTCAGTGGTTAGAACAAGCAAAACAGCACACAAATTTTTTTTCTTTTTCTTTCTTTTTTTATTTATTTACATTTCAAATGCTATCCCGAAAGTTCCCTATACCCCACCACTGCCCCTGCTC